>NC_086321.1:174842561-175149228 GCF_036172605.1 Pelobates fuscus
CACGTCCTTTTTCCGCCCCGTCGCACTATTGGTGACGTCACTATACACCGACGGAACAGCCAGTGCGGGTTTTTCAATCACAGCTCATCGAACACACATGGCTCTCGGGTGCACATCTTATTCAGGGTAAGTAATCACTCCTTAATCTTTTAGGGTATATAAAGATATGCTTGCACTTGTTTTTGTATCTTGATAAAGACCTGCGGGTCGAAACGTCGATTTTCTGCACGATTTTCCTCACGGAATAAATTGCTTCAAACAAGTCCTCTGGAGTGCTCTCTTTTCTTCTTGGATATACATACACGCTGGGCAGCACCGAGGCTTTTTTCTGCGGTTTTATTTGAAGGTAGAGTGCCAGACTTTGAACATTTTATATATATATATATATATATATATGTGTGTTTATTATTTTTACCCCACAGCACCCCAAACTACCCAAAATCCCACACTGCACCCCTCACACACTCACACACACACTACAACCCAAACACCACACTGTACCCCAAACACCACAGAGCAACCAAAACACACACAGTGCACCACACACACACACTGCACCCCTCACACAGGCACATACACTGCAACCCTCACACACTGCACCTCTCACACACGCACACACACTGCACCCCTCACACATGCACACACACATGCGCACACACACTGTACCCCTCACACACACTCCACCCCTCACACACACACACACACACACTGCACCCCTCACACACACACACTGCACCCTTCACACACGCACTGCACCCCTCACACACACACACACACACTTCACCCCTCACACACACACACTGCACCCCTCACAAGCACCCTTCACACACACACAGTGCAACCTTCACACACACAGTGCACACCCTGCACCCCCCCTCCCCCACATAGTGCATCCCCTTACACACATTAAATTCCTTATACGCACACCCTAGATCCTGTACATACACTCTGAATGCTCACTTTGAGAGGGGGTGTGCTTGTCATTGGTGATGACAAAACTCTCTGGCCCGCCCCCTTCTCAGTGGGCCGCTGTGATTCAAAAATGCCCAGGCCTAATTT
Source organism: Pelobates fuscus (assembly GCF_036172605.1). Lineage (NCBI taxonomy): Eukaryota > Metazoa > Chordata > Amphibia > Anura > Pelobatidae > Pelobates > Pelobates fuscus. Next base: position 174,843,621 of record NC_086321.1, read on the forward strand.
TTTCCCCAGTCTGGCCCTGAACATAGGTCACATCATGAGTGAACTAAGGATCAGGGCAATGCTGTATTTTCTGGTGTCCCTCACTCAGAGGCCTCTGTGCTAGAGCCACGAGCCTGTACACACATGAACGTGATTGTGGCTTTCCAGAACTTCTCAATGAGCTGTAGTATGGTTAATCGAGAAGGGTGAAACACAGTAAACTCTATCTTAGAGGAACAAGTGGACACACCTCCCTACCTCTCTGGGTGACAGCTATGGAGGCGTTTTTACTGCCAATTATAAAATTGCTGGTTTCCAGCAAGCTGAAGTGCTTTATTTGTCTGGAGAGTTCCGTTAAGATTTGATCTGCGGTTCTGCAACTAGGACCTTTGTATAGGAATTTGGGAGCTTGTTTCTTTTCCACTATATCTTGGTGTTTTGCTTTTCATGCCATCTTTATACAGAGTACACTTTCCCAGGTTGACCTATAATTTATGATTTATATGCTTATTAGAGAGGGTTTTGACTTTGGCTCCAAACAGGCTTTAAAATGGCATGGCTATATAGATATATTTTAAAAGTTTTTATTTTATTAATAAGTTGTTCATTTCAACTGTTTGTTTGTTACTATTATAACAGCGTATTATTGTTCCTCCTTTGCTCTGTGTAGTTTAATTGTCACTCCTTGGAAGAGCAGTGTGCCAATATGACTCAGCCCTGCAGTGTAAACTTGTACTCCCTGGCCCAAAACCATCATTTTGATGAAGTCACCTCCTCTGCTGACCATCTGGCAACAGTACTGTTAGTCAAATCTGATGCTAAAAAGCAGACAAATCTATTTAAGCAAGAAAGGCTTAGTTAACTTTTAATCACAGGGAAGGCCCCCCTACCCACCAAGACAAAACACAAATATTATATATTAATAAGCAATAATTAGTATCCCAAATTATTAGCACAATCACTATGTAAATATAGTAACATTTACAGAAAAAAACATTCTAATAATATTTAACATCCATCCACAATATTAGCTGAACTTAATATGTATATGTGTAAAGATGATACAGGGGGGATATGATAGAAACATTTAAATACATAAAGGGCATTTAACACAGTAAAGGAGGACACCATATTAAAAAGAAGAAAAACCACAACAAGAGGACAGGGTCTTAAATTAGAGGGACAAAGGTTTAAGAATAATATCAGGAAGTATTACTTTACTGAGAGGGTAGTGGATGCATGGAGTAGCCTTTTAGCTGAAGTGGTAGAGGTTAACACAGTGAGGGAGTTTAAGCATGCGTCGGATAGGCATAAGGCTATCCTAGCTATAAGATAAGGCCAGGGACTAATGAAAGTATTTAGAAAATTGGGCAGACTAGATGGGCCGAACGGTTCTTCTCTGCCGTCACATTGTATGTTTCTATGTCTATGTCGTTTCTATGTCTATGTTTAAGAACTCTGTACCTCTATAAGTATGCCAATGACATTCATATTTACATCTGGACCATTAATGATCACCCTAAACAGTCAGGGCAGTGGCGTACATACCAGGGTCGCAGCTGCGACCGGACCGGGCCCACCAGGGGGCCCGGCCGCCCCTGCGACCCGGTATGTACGCACTGTGGCCAGCCTCTTCTCCTGGGGGGGCCCAGGAGTTGACCACCTCAGGGCCCCCCGAGGCTGGCCCTGCTGTCACCCCACGGCCGGTCCAGCGGGCGCGTGAGGGAGCACTCTCCCCTGAGTGCTTCCTCTTCAGCTCCCTCGCGCACCGCACTGATACAGGAGCCGGAAGATGACGTCATCTTCCGGCTTCGGCATCAGTATGCGGTGAGCGAGGGAGCTTAAGAGGAAGCACTCAGGGGAGAGTGCTCCCTATCGCGCGCCGGCCAGCCTGACTGCCCGCCCAGGAGCCCAGCAGCACCACTGGACCCCAGGGAATCCCTTCAGCACTCCAAAAGGTAAGGAGGCTGGGGGGATTACATTTAAAAAAAAACATGTGTGTTAGTGTTACTGTGAGTGTTAGTGTGCGAGTGTTAGTGTGTGTGTTAGTGTGAGTGTGTGTTAGTGTGTGTGTGTTAGTATGAGTGTTAGTGTGTGTGTTAGTGTGTGTGTGTTAGTGTGAGTGTGTTAGTGTGAGTGTGTTAGTGTGAGTGTGTTAGTGTGAGTGTTAGTGTGAGTGTGTTAGTGTGTGTTAGTGTGTGTGTTAGTGTGTGTGTTAGTGTGTGTTAGTGTGTGTGTCTGCTAGTGAGTGTCAGTGAGTGTGTCTGTTGAGTGTGTCTGCTAGTGAGTGTCAGTGAGTGTGTTACTGTGTGTGTCTGTTACTGAGTTTGTGTGTGTTAGTGAGTCTGTGTGATGTCTGTTAGTGAGTGTGTGTTTGTCAGTGAGACTGTATGTTTTGTAAGTGAGTGTGTATGTATGTCTGTCACTGAGTGTGTCTCTGTCAGTAAATGTGTGTGTGCAGATTTTTGTGTGCAGTAAATGTGTGTGTGCAGATTTTTCTTTTCCAATTAGCCTTAAGTTTACAATTCTCTTTAAATTCTTTATAATTTGTTGTTTAGTGAATTACCTTAATAGCAATAAAGGCACGGTGTGAATAAAAAAATATGGAAACCTTACTTTAACCATTTGAGTTTGTCTTAATTATTCCTCTAAGCATGAACATATCATTAAAAATTTGCCATTTTTAACACTCTAACCCTAATGCTAAACTCTTACATTTGCCTTAGTAAACGTAAGCTTAATTAAGAACCACAAGCAGCCGCAAAGACAAACAGATGGTTTTTAATTCCATGTTTATTTTTGTTGATATTTCCAATCTACTGATCAGCACGAATGTGAGCAATATGCCATACTTTCACGACTACTAATGTATCCAACACGCAAAACTATGTAACATCTACATAGAATAGAACATTGACAGAACATAGACCGGTCCTTAGAGTGGCCGGATTAATACGTTAAAAGACAGAGAAAAGTGAAAGCCGAGGTCAAGGAAGCCAGACATACACATGATCGATAAGAAAGCCAAGACCAGGAAACCAAAGATTAGAATAGTCAGGAATAGCCAAAGTCAAATACCAGGAATATTAATAACAAGGACAAAAAACGCACTCTCGGATACCAGGAACGGAAACCACGACATGGCAATGAGCTAGGGAAATTTAGGGGTTTAAATATCCCTCCTTGAGCTGTGATTGGGCAAAGCTTGGCCACTGACCCCAGAACATGCGTGTGCATCGACAGTCGACGTGACCTTTGGAGGCGGAGCTACAAATGGCTGCGACCTTGTGTTCGGCCCCATTTTGGATCCCGCGTGTGGAGAGGAAGCATACCCCAGCGGATCGGCTCCCGGCTCGTTGCTGAACAGGTAATTCCTCCAACCTGTCAGCGTGGTCGCACCAATCGGGTGCGACCACGTGCAGCCGTGAGCCGTGACACATACATTGCTTTAAACGTGACATGTTAACTGGCGGCTTGTTTCCATGTCTCTCTAACCTGATCATTTCTTACCTTCCTCCCTTTTTCATTATCAGGCAAGTAGCAGTGGCGTGGGAATCCTCTAGCTGTGAACTTTCTTCCAGGGTTGGGATGTTCTGGTCCCTATCAAGACAAAGTAATTTTTACTATTATTATGATGTCCCAAATTAATTGCCCTGTGACAGCCCAAGAAATACTTCATAATACATAATCCCTTGAAGGGGATTTCTTTATTTCTCATGTCTATTAAGAGAATATAGGGTGCTCAACAATTCATTTCTCTCTACCCACATCTCTGAAACCACTTGGTTCTTACCTGTATGCCACTAGGGATATCATACACTATCCGTATGGTCTTACACTCCGGATACCCAGGCAGCGAATGAGGGATGACATGGAATTCCATCTTCCCAGGAGGCTGTGTTCCAGTCTTCTCTCCATAAATGGCCTTACAAGTGGGACATTGCAAACTTCCATCCTGGAAGGAGAAACACCAAATGTTTGTTAGTTATTATATGCAGCAAGAATATGTTAATATTGCTATTGCATATACAAGACATATCTGCTTTTTTTGTTTTATTCTTTATTTTTTGTATGCAGGTAGGTACAACAGTGCCTGTATCGCCACAACAGCATCAGCAGGCTCAGATTATAACAATATTGTGGCATGTTGGGTATGCATACATTTTTAAATGAAAAAGGTAACGATAAAGTAAACAAGCTATGAGCAATATGGTTTAAGTTAAATCGGAGTAGGTGAACAAGCATAAGTGTACAAGCTTAAGTGTATTAGCAGGGTATAGGTGGACTTTGAGTTTAACAATCTGTGCATTTTTACAGTAGGGTTAAGCATGGTAACACTTTCTCTATTTAAATTGGGTGTCTAAGCTCTGTGGTTTGCTAGTGTGATTTTTCTAGTGTGTTCCTCACTTGGTGCTTTGTGTATATCATACTGCGTTATCTGTAGGCAGTGTGTCTGGCTAAGCATAGTTGGAGTTGATGCTAGGGCAAATAGTTACGAGCATAAGTCAATGTCCATGGATGGAAGCTTAGTGACAAGAGTCCGCCAGGTTGAGTAGGATTTAAGGTTCATCTGTGCCGGTGTCTTTACCGCGGTCAGCCAGCAGACAGACCGTGTCTTTTTACACGCTTATCCGATTCCCAATCTGTGGGGAGGTTGTTTGGCGCCCTGCCTTGGGTATTCTGCATGTGGGGCACTCTGGCTTGGTAGAGTATGAGAGTGTGCCTCTTCTGGGTGTTTCATGATGCTATGCCATGATGGATCGCCATCTGGAGGGGTTGTGGTTGTCGGGGCCCTCTCCAGCCCTGTGCTTGTTTGGTAGGTGCCTCTTGTTGTGCCCCGGTGGTGCAGTGGTGTTGCCCTGCGCTGTTTTATTGGCGTGTGGCGGTAGTTGTGGTGTCGCAGGCCCGGGCTGGTGGGGTGGGCTGATTCTGTACGGGTGCAAGGTGGGTAGTTTGGGGTTTCGGTCCCTGTGACCTGTCTTGTTGGGACCGGCAGTTCTAGGGTCTGGTGGCCCCTGTAGGTCTGCTTTATCGGGGCTGTTCAGTGGGGTCCAGCTCTGTGTACCCCCCATTTTATCCTGGTTGGTGCCCGCAACCTGTACCTTAGTTTGCCCAGTGTAGTCCGCCAACACAGACCTGGGGAAGGTTGTCATGGTGGTGTTGGGTTAGCTCCCCTTCGATTTGCTCTCCTGCACTGGCGGTCCGCGCACATGGCTGGGTGCGGCGGCCATCTTGTGGAATGGTGTACGTGGATGTTCCTCACTCAGGCGATTGTTTATGCCCAGATTGGTGTTCTGCTGGTCCCCTGCAGACCGGGATGACTCCCCCGGTCCAAAGGGGGGGGGGGGAGAGCGAGACGTCGGCCGGAGACCCGAGAGAGGGGGGTCAGTATGATCACCGGTATAGAGAAATAGTCATGGTTGACCTCCAATTTGGGCCGATTTTCAGGCCCTGGAGCGGGAGCTCAGACAGAGCACATCTGATCCGGCCGGCGGTCAGGCCCCACCCCCCCGACATATCTGCTTTTAAATGATGAACTAACACAAAGGAACAGCTGTCTAAAACAAACACTATCTAATGATCTAAAATCCCCAATCCTCTGTTTTGTAGACAAGTTCTGAATCCCATATTGTGTCCCCATGACAATACTGGGTTTCCATTCCATTTCAGTGTGTCTCGATGGTTTGCCCAGGCACATGGCTCAAGCAAGTGCCATCATTAATTCTGATTCTGCATTCTCACTGCCACAATAAAGACCCCTTTCACATCAGGGAAAGTTTAATAGAGGTGTTTTGTAGAATTTATTTGTGTATGCTGCATTACACTGGAAGAATGGGTCATTGAGCATTTTCTTCAATTGAAGAATTGATCACCGCTAAACCCTGAAGGTGATGTTTAAAACTGTGCACAAAAGCTATTACACAAATAGATAAATAGAACATGATATAGCATACTTAAATTGTGGAATCAATTTAATAAATCATGTGCACAACATTTTTAAATTGCGTGCATGAAATAATAGGGCTTTACGGCAATGTATAATAATCAGTTGCCTTATCTGATTGGTTGGACAAGTAGATAGCTGGGCTGATGGTTATTATACTTTGCTACTCAGAAGCTCAGGTGGCACTTTTAAGCTGCAAGCAGCATTGTATGCAGCTCCAGTGATTTTGCATGACATAAGTACACAGTGCACACAATGTACTTATATCATGGGAACAATTTAGTAAACCTGTGTGCATGATTTAATAGATTGTGCACATGATTAAAAAAAATAAAAAAAATCATCCAACGCACCTCCGGAGTGCCGCAGATCACTAAACCTATGTCATGTATATAATTAAATATAGTTTATAAATCACTGATGTAGAAATACCATCCATCTTGCTTCAGTTTTTGGATTATAGCTCTGGGAAAGAAAAATCACAGCAGATCCAAAGTCAGGAAATGTCTGGTGCACAACTTTCTCTTACCTTATTGCCATTGTTATACATGGCCACCAAGCACAATACATGGTACATATGGTTGCACTTTCCCAGCTTTCCCACTAGCTCAGCACGTAGTCCTCTGTGGCTAAGAACTCCATCATAGCCAGATGCAGTGACTAGACGCTCCATGCAGATGGTACAATCCTAAAATGGAAAGGAGTGCTTTTGTTGAGAACAAACAATGATGGCTTTATTACCACCAACATAATATATTTGATATAACCTGCAACGTGGAACAAATAGGTGGCGTTTACAAAATTGTTGCCAAGTTAAGAGCTATAACTTCTCTTTTGAAGTCTTAGAGCATTGATGAAATTAAGCCTTGAAGGATTGGAATGTTGGGTTGTTCAGCTCTATTACAGATATACAAAGCACGGTGTAATGGAGCATCAACTGCACTGACTACAAAGGTCACAATGAATATCCTTCTTATCCCTCTTTGACAAACCAAAATCTCTATCTCCTCCTAACTGTTCTTAATGTTGTCATGGAGCTGGTATTGTATTTTGGGTGATTTGGAATTGAAGCAACAAAATCAGTTCAGGATGAACTGAACTCAGCAATAATGAGTTAAATTCCACAGTCAAGTCCAATTTGAAAGCCTTCCCGAGGCCATGTTTATTAGCTAAATTGTAATTGTATTTTATTACCATGTTTGCTCATAAAAGTGTTCCTGCTACTTGAAACTTGGTTACTAATAATTAAGACTACCATGACCTGCGACGCAACCAAGTACTACATTTTAATTTGACTATTGATCTGGATATGGAAAATTGACAATCATCAATAGTGAATATCAAACGTATAAAGATATGTAGCCAATTTATTCTTAAGGGAATATACAAAGTACCCTAATTGTGTGGAAGTAGTGTTGATTAAATAAACCTAATAAGAGTGTAAAGGAACACTCTGGGCGCCATAACAATTTTAACAGTGGAAAGAGTTCCCAGGGTAGGGATAAGGGTTTGTTAACGATGTAGAATTAAGTTGTTATGGTGCTTGGAGTGTCCCTTTAATGCAACAATGTATCAATGGAAAATTAAAGAAGAAATTACTTTTTCCAAGAAAGTCTTACGAACATTTTTATATTGAATTTAGCTTGTAAACTTACTAAAAACACCACACGAAAGTGCTATATACAGCAAACAAATATGTGGGGGAGGGGGGGGGGGGGGGGGAATTAACACAACTTAACTTGGTAATGTTACAGCTTCCCTGGGTAACCTTCCCAGATAGGTACCATATAAATCACTGAATGTACATAGAAAAACAAAGCGATACAGTTATACAACCTGAAAAGTACATAGTGTAATACATTTAGAATGTATCAGATAGACATGTTATTGGTTACACTCACAATATGTAGACTGTGAGATCACCTTATAGGTGCCTCCTCGATGGTAGTGGGAGGCTAAAAGAAGCTTCTTATCCTCTCGTTGGAATCAAAGAAAGTTTTTTTTACCTGGTCCTGCTCCTGTTCCTTTTGGCTTCTGATACCAACGAGAGGATAAGAAGCTTATTCTTAGTTCCCGAGTGCCATCGGGGGAGGCACCTCTAAGGCTACATCTTGTGAGTGTAACCAATAACGTGTCTATCTGATACATTTTAACTGTATTACACTACGTACTTTTAATTGTGTTTTTCAGGTTGTACAGCTGTATCCCTTTGTATTTCTATAAACATTTAGCTTGTAAACTTGTTTGAGCGGGGGTCTCTGTGTTTCTGTGCATATTTACCTAAATGGCATTTATTCATTGGTTTATTGTTTCAATAGTACGGCATTGTGATATTTGTTGCTATAAATATAATAATACTAATTATGATAAACTACGAGTTTAATACCACCCCATTTCTGAAGCAGTAATGTTTCGTCTACTAAATAGCAAATACCTGGTAACCAACTGTGTATTATTTAGACTGGATAGCATTGGCAGAAAAGGCTAGTCCTAATGTGGCAACTTTTACAATGCATTTGTGGTTCAAATGAAGAAAGCATCTGGAAGCAGTGAATAAGAAGCCATGGTTAAATTAAGAGCTCTTTCTACAAAACGATAATTCTCCCAAGAAGTTCTCTCTTAAATTCACTTACCTCATCTGGGGGTGACTTTACTTTTTGTATGTACCGGCGTACAACTTCTTCTGGGTTTTTACCTGGTAAGTGCAGGAGGTCGTAGTAAGTACGTTATTGGACTCTTGCCATGTTTACACAATGTATTACCAACAAATGATCCCACTGCTTTCCTACACAACACAATACTACAACAACTACACTACTAATAAATTAATATAGCTCTTAACATGAAGCAGAGTTTCTTAATTTGTGCTAATCCTGACCAGGTCTGAGGCTACAGATATATTTGTTTTAAATTGGACCTGTTTACTTACAGGGGTAATGTTGACATTGTCGGTGCTCTAACACATATTATTTAATGATTAATTGTTATGTAAACTACAGCTAACTTATGCAGCCTGGTAATCATGAAAGAATTGTCCTACTGACTGTCTAACCGCACACAGTTTATGGAATAGCTTCATACTTTTCTTCAGATGCTTCTTTTTGGTTTTCCGACAGATGCCACTAATGCCGCTGACAGGTTTGATGTCCTCTTTGCTGACAGGAGGTGGATGTAGAATAGGTTTGGGAGCTCTGGTGAGGCAGACAGGCAGCCCAGCAGCACACATCAGGATACCAGTCATTCCTGGGGAAAAAACAAAGTGTGGTTCCAATACATAATTATACTTTTACTACTCATTACAATGTACTGACTCACTGCATTGTCTCAGCTCCATATCAATATGTAAAACCTACAGGTATGTCAAGATTGATTCTAGCAACATCTCCAAACACTTTCGTCTGCTGTCCCCCTCATGTCTCCTCCTGTTTATGTACTCTCCCTTCTTCAAGTCTGGCTGCTCTAAGAAAGCCTTACCTTTTTCCATATCTCTCTCTCTCTTTTTACATCCCTATTTTTCTAACACGCTGGAATTGTCTGCCCGTTTTCCAATGTATCTTTATTTCATACTATTACTCTATCTGGGTCTGTCAATTTTTATTTTTTCATCCTATTCCTCTCTGCATAAATTTGTGTTACTTTCTTGCCTCTCTCTCAATTTTAATTTTCAACAAGTCTCGCTTTCAGTCTTTTTTTTATGTTTTTATGTCATCTCAGTTTTCCATCAACGCCTTCCCTGTCCCCCTGCCCCCTGAAAATATAATCCTGGTCTCCTTATTTCTGGCTTTATTCATTCTCACCTCTGTATTTAATGTAATTTCTATAACACCCTCCCTTCAATCTATGTTCCTCTTCCCCATGCTTGTATCATCGGTGGCTATCATGTACATGAGGCTACATTTCTCCAATTCTCCAGTGTTTCTTCCTAAGCATAGGCAGCAAGTAAGAGGAAAAATAAGTTGATAAGAAGATGATATCTACATCTATTCTCTGATCACCAGTAGGCACTTTTTATGTATTTAGAAGGAGACTTGTACAAGAACATACCTACGGCTACTTGCATAAACCAAGTGCTATTGCTAGAGAGGGCTGTATTACAGTTGAATTAGCTTGTATGTTGAAGTCGTCTCTGACATCTACCACTAACACTAAGAAAGGCAGAAGCCTATAACAGTCTGTAGGCTACCGGTTGATCAGCAAAGACCTATTTTTTTTACAATGCTCACATTTTAATTATAATCATTCCCCTTCCAAGCGGTTATACAGGGTGCTATAATAATATATAACTAGGCAGTCCTCTCTGTAGATTCCTGTGGAACCCATGTTGTACACCGCTGATGTACAATATTCATGGGTACAGAATATCAATAATGTACTTTATTGGATATCGTTTTACTACAAAGATAACACGTTGTTTATTTTGCTGCCTGATCATGCTTACTAATTTTTATTTTTGCATTTCCCAGCTCAAATTCCAGCTCATTTAAGGACGCATGTACCTTGCAAAAACAATGGACTTATTCTAAAAGCATATGTTTTATGCAGATGGGATTGGTTTGCAAAAATGTTGCCAACTCCATGGATTTAAAAAGTGCAAAAAGCACAGTATTTGTGTTAGGGCGAAATATGTTCCATTGACTTTTCTAACCATGCCCTTTATTGTCAGTGGTGCACACCATGGCGAGGCATGAAGAACTCTACCTGGAAGATCTATGTACCATCCCATAGCACTTTAAAACTGCCTATAACTTGTGGAGATCATATTTAAATATTATTAGTGTTTTTTTACATTAATTATATTTTAAATATATTTTTGCTAACATTTTGATGCTGTCCTTGAGTTCACTGATGAACAAAATAACATTAGCTAAGTTATAGAAGAACCTTTTTCTCTTTCTTGCACAGTTAAAATTTAGAGGTACTTGGGGCTGCTGAGGCTACATGGTTTAAAATTGTGATTAAATTCCAAGATAGCTAAATACACAGAAAATGAACAGATACTTAAAGGTAAGGCTGCAAGTATCAGAAGCACTACAGCTACCCCCTTCCATTGAAAGAAGTGAAACTTTTGTTTTTTTTTAATGGTTTGACTTCTTACCAGCATATCCCATGTAAAAAGTCAAACCATTCAGGGTACCCCTGTCACCATAACATCTACAGAGAGCTGAAATGGTTATGGAGCTTGGAGTGTACCTTTGAGTAACAAAAATAAGTAATTACTTCTAAATTCACTATTTACTGCTTAGATAAAATGTACATTATTTTGCTGGGATTACTGTCCTAAATCTATTCATGTAAAAAGTTTTTATTGGCCCTTTCATCTTAAAATGCTTCAGACTTTGTAATTATTTTAATTACATGTTTAAATCCACTTCTAGCAGATCTTTATCATTCTTTTTTAGAGTACTCATTTTTGGAATGTGATTTTAGTCAGCAGTTAGTGTCTACTTTGAGGGATTTAATTTGCTATATTCTAACACAGGTCACTCTGAACCTTCATTTGTATGAAGAAAGAAAGAAACAGATCATGCTGGTCATTTGTTAGCTCTAATTACAATGTTTCCTCTATATTACCTCTGTAGCAGAAAACCATATTCTTCTTCATAATTCATTAAACTGTTTCTGCAGACTTATGTTTGAGAACTTCCAATTCTTATGTACTTTCCAGACTTTTTCAGTCACAATTAAACGCTCAGATTTTAAAGGAGCACTATAGGGTCAGGAACGCAAACATATTTCTGACCCTATAGTGTTAAAACCACTGTCTAGCCCCCTTGGCCCTCTCTTGCCTCCCTAAATATAGTAAAATCTTACATGTATTTAAGCCTGAAGCTGCTGGCTCAGCCCCTGTCTGCCTCAGACCTGCAAGCTGTCTGCTGACATCATCAGAAGTATTATTCTGAGCCAATCACAATGCTTCCCCGTAGGATTGGCTGAGACTGTGAAGGAGGCAGATCGGGGCAGAGCCAACACAAGTCAAACACAGCCCTGGCCAATCAGCATCTCCTCATAGAGATAAATTTAATCAATTAATCTATATGAGGAAAGTTCAGTGTCTGCATGCAGAGGGTGGAAACACTGATATGTTGCAATGCACACGAGGCAAGACAGATTAAGGAAGCAGTTCCAGCAGACATCTGATGAGTGGCCAGTCTAGTTATCACTAGGCTGTTATGTAAACACTGCATTTTCTCTGAAAATACAGTGTTTACAGCAAAAAGTCTAAAGGGAATGATGCTACTCACCAGAACAAATGTAGTACGCTGTAGTTGTTCTGGTGACTATAGGGTCCCCTTAAAGCCTGATTGGTTCATCTAGAGGAGTACAAGACTTAAAGTACACAGAGAAACCATGTATTTTTCCAAATTCCATGGAGGATTAGGTTTTCCTAACTTTATACACTATTGCACATCTGCTCAACTAGCACACATTCAGCCGTGGATGGATTTGGTGGATGGTGGATAGATTTGGAACAATTGATATTTGGACGGGATTACCCTATGTGAATCCCAAAATATCATCGACCACCATTACCGCCAACCTCTCCAGCTATTACTCATTCCTTAGACTTGTGGGATTGTGTCAAGACCAAGTATGAGCTTTCTTTCTTTCTCTCCTATGATGCCCATATAGAGGAACTTATTATTCCCACCCAGGCAGTTTTGAGGATAGGGATATATTCTGAGACTTGACCACTCATACTGTCAAAATGAGCTCATAGCCTATGCTAACCTACCTAACTCCTTTTCTCTCACAACTTTTGTTTTTTTCCATTATATGCAACAACGATGTTTAGCCTCAACTTCGATGATTTGTCCAGCTGGAACCTCTACAGAATATGAACGTACTTGCTTGACATACCAACACAGAAAGGTCAGATTCCAATGCATTCTACCCAAATATCCTTGCTGTATATATCGGCTTGGGAAACAAACTTAGGACTGCAGGAGGAGCATAGTGACTGGTCAGACATATGGGAATTATATCCTTCTTTACTATATGTGTTACTCATAAAGAGCAAACATATGAAATGCTCTTTAGTTGGTATCTGAGTCCCCTTAATTTGTTTAAAATGCGAGCATCACCAATGATACATGCTGGAAGAACTGAGGATAAGTTGACCCATTTATACATTGCTGGTGGAATTGCCCCAAAATTAAACAATTAAAAAACATCACTACCTTACTCTCATGTATTTTGGGAAAGTTATATCCCATGGACCCCTGGGCCCTCTTGCTTTCCAAATCCTAAGATATTTTTACAAGAGCTGAAAACAAATTGGCGGTAAGAATTGCACTCTTGACCCGTCTTCCCATAGGAGAATGTGGTCTACAGGTAATACCCCTTTCCTGACTACTGTAATCCGCAAAATATTAGAAGCAGTAGATATGGACAAACTGATGGCACAATTGCATGACACACCCAAATCATTCCATAACGTGTGAGATCCTTTGCTGAATGGAGACGTTTAATACAGCAATCCACCTCTCAAACCTCATTGTATGAGGTTGTCTCGGAATATTAGGAATGAATTCGCCAGCACTCTCACCAACTTCTTCCCCACTCTTCTTAGCAGACTGCAGTAGTTAGAAAATCACCCCTTCCTCCCTCTTACCTGGTTTCTCACATAATTTGTTTAATTATGCTGGTGCCAGCATGAGAAACAACCTCATAATATTATGATATTGTCACACTACATTAATGGAAATAAGATTAGATTATTTTGTGACCCCTACATTGTTTTGAGAACTATTGTATGTTTGTACCCATGTATTTTGTATTGAATTTTGCCTTTTATTTGTGATAAAAAAAATTGTGTCACACTTTGGGAAATTCAATAAATAAAGAATTATATATAAAAAAAAAAAAAAGAAATTCCATTGAATTCAATAGTTTAACTATTGTAATGACCTAATATACTGTATAAATGAAATGGTGCACTTGAGAGTAACTATTATGTTCATGTTATTAGACTGCTGATAACACGTAGGCTAATGTTGCTTCACATACATACACAAATGTGATGCCATGGCAGATCAAGCATGAGGTCTTCCTGTATTTAGACATGTAGCTAACAGCTCGACTTCTTGTTGGGCTGATTGCTCAGTTTGTTGCAGTGGATAAATTGATGCAAACATCAGTTTTCCATGTACTGTACTTGACAAATTCTCACTGGGATTTGAGCAGTGAATTGATGGGCTTAGGTTACAATTTGTTTCTACTGAATAGCTGCACAATTGCAAAACAGAGAATTTGTTCAATACAGCTATTTTGACGTATTGTTTACAATTCCCTGGTCAGTTCACAGCAGGTTACCTTTTAAAATGTGATTTGCTTATCATTACACGCTCAAATCAGCAAATGAGAACTATCTCCCACAGAAGCCACAAGCCATTAAAATGAACAAGGTTCCTCCGATTCACAACACATATTTAACTACCCATAAAGGTCAATGGTATAGACATGAAGCTAGAGAGTGGAAAGGGTAGAATCTGGGAAACTGAATTACTTTCTTACTTTGACCAAGAGGTGTGTTGACTCCCCTGCTCAAACTAGTGAATGGCAGGCAACTGCCTTTATCGTCCTTTCATTAATTGAGGGAAATAATCAAATTTAGAATGGCAGGGGACAAAGACTGGACTTTAAACTGTATTCACATACATTCTTTCAGTCAAGCATGGCGAGGGGCTTTTAAGGACTTTAAGTGGCCATTAACTTGCTATAAAATGACAGTAAAATCTTTTCACTAATATGAATGTGGGAAACCCTTAGGGAGGCACTTTAAGGGGCTATTAAAAGACAATAAAATTAATTACCTAAAATTTGCATGGTAGTAAATTACAATCAAGTGTATCTTCCATTCATATGACCGATCTTCCATTCATAGGACCTAAATAGCTAAAAGTCACATGTTGTTGGGATTTGGTAATACTACATAATCAGTACTGTAATAAGGTAGTATTTGCCACAGGAAAAGTGGTTTACATATGGCAGAAACCCTACCACAGCAAAGCTATAAATAAAAATTTTTTTAAAACGATCGAAAAGGTTTCACCAGACCACCCATAATCAAGACCAGGAGCTGTCATGTATTATATTAAGAAACAGGAAGAAGTTTGCCAGGTGACCAGGGAAAGCCTTACTGAGACATTAGAATGAAGGGCTATAAGATAAAACAGCTATGTTTATTTCAGAAATAAAACAGGATATTTTGAAAAGAAAAAAAAATACTTATAATTCACATACACACAGTGAGAAACAATTTTACCATGCTAAAAAAAAGAAAAACAACAGAGCGGCTAAGGCTCAATACCAGGCACCAGTAAGCACCTATCTTAATTATATCAATAATTTAAAAAAAGAATATTACAAATATATTTCTTTACATTTGTCCGAGACAAATAAGAAATCGGTTCAAGCCTTACAAATTCAATTCTTAAGTCATTGAATATGAGACAATGTGTTTGTTTTAGCTTTAAAACAGAGGGTCAATGTATGTTTCTGCTACTTCTATTCACACCATGGTTGCTGAAGTACACATAATTGCCTGCTGCTTTATAAAACACTGTTGCTAAGCAGGTAGGGAAGATCCACTATAATCCCTGGGAAGTATATATCCATACTAATAAGTATTAGCAATCCAGTAACATCTTCTTGTGATCTCAGAATGTTATGCTCAATGGAACGGGAACAGCAGCAAATCATCACAGTGCTCAAAATGGAGAACTAGTAGATGGCAAACAGGCTGCGCACATTAAATCAGCCACCAAAAACTGGAGATAAACAACAAACCCCTCCGGAGGCCAATTTTAGGGAAATTAATAGACTGGTTAATTAGAGAGAGTTAGACGAGAAATACAACAATATCACATATGACCTTACTGTAAACAATAACCATATAGTATAGATCAGTGTGACTTGTGATGTTTAAAAATGGCTGGGCACTAATGTCTAATCCCAGAATTGGACTCTGTTTCCTGACAGACGGCTCTGCCTATTTAACCTATGTCAGGGGTAGGCAACCTATGGCACGTGTGCCATGCACGGCACTCAAGGATGCTAGAGCCAAACAGGGTCTGGCCTATCAGGAGTCCCAGTGAAACTTCATATATCTGCTAATACGAAAAGGTGGTGAAGGACAATCCTCAATTTATGCATTGCAGCACTTGTGAATGGGAATCCACACTGTAGTAGAGCAGCCCACAGCTGCTGTTGAGGCTCCTGTCCTTGACCTGTACTTGGCCAGCCTGATCCCCACTGGACTCCAGGGAAGCCACCCACGCTGATAGATATACACAGAAATGCAGAATAACCCTCCCCTCATACAAATAATAAGAACAGTCCACACACAAACATACACACAATTTGCACAAACAAGCACAACTAACAATCCACATACATGCAAACAACTAGGGATCGACCGATTATCGGTCTGGCCGATATTATCGGCTGATTATTCTGTATTTTCGGCAATATCAGTATCGGCCTATAGAGATACAGATATTGCCGATAATACCTACCAGGACCGCCACGCCCATTACAAGCCCTTACTTACCTTCCCAGCAGTTCCCTTCATCTCCCCTGTGTAAATCTTGAGAGTCCCGCGGCCGGCACAACGTTGCCACGGGTTACCATGGCAACGCTCTGCGCAGCACACAGGCCACGGGAGTTAGACAGGGGAGCTGAAGGGAGCTGCTGGGAAGATATTTAAGAGCTACCTGCGGGCCCCCCCTGCACAGTCCACACCACTGGACCACCAGGGAATACCATATCCCCCCTCCCTGGCCAAGTAAGAAGCAGGGAGGGGGGACTAAAAAAAAGAAATAATAATAATAATAAGAATTTAAATATTTAAAAAAAATTAAATAAAAAATGCCTCCCTCCCTTACATGCCTACAGAAACACACACACACTGCATTATCTGCACACACTACACAAACACACTGCATTCACTATACACACACTACGCAAACACACACACTCTGCATTCAGTATATACACACAAACACACTGCATTCACTACACACACTGCATTCACTTTACACACACATTGCATTCACTTTACACACACTACACACACACTGCATTCACTTTACACACACTACACAAACACACTCTACATTCATTATATACACACTACACAACCACACACAGCTCCCCTGTCTAAACAAACTGCATCCACTACATGTGGCATGTATATTTTGTGCATTTACCTTTAGAAATAGTTTATTTTTTCAAAATAGTAAATGTACAGAATATCGGTAAGTTATCGGCTATCGGCCTGAAAGTTCACAGATTATCGGTATTGGCTCAAAAAAATCAATATCAGTCGATCCCTACAAACAACCCCACATGCAGTCTCTCACATGCAATACCCCAAACAGCCCCACACATACACACACCATGTGACACATCCATCCACACACACTATTCCACAAGGAGCCCCCATACACAGCCCACATTCATAGGGACACGATACCAAAAACTACTCATGAACATATAAAATATAATAGCTCATATACGCACAAATACAACGATACAAAGCAACTGCAGTATAAATAACACAAGCAGAATACGGCAACATACACACCTCAATTTAAAAAAAAATAGGACCGGAACGCTACGGGCCATCACAATCTTATTTCAGCGCAGTGCTGCTAGAAGGTTGTCTGCCCCTGACCAATGTAATCAATACTTCACCCAATATGGCATTATACCCAGTTTTAACCATAAACCTATAGGTATTTTGGGAAACAGCAATTCATTTTAAGAGGTCTAACTACACCAGCTTATGCAGTTACTCAATAACAGGCCTGTGTCTTGTCCTGTCTTTCAGGGCTATCTTCCCAGACTTCATAAATCTGACAAAGTCAATGAGTGAGGTCAGTATGTTAGAGCTGACAAAGCATGTCTGTCAGCATGTGTGTCACACTCCAAAATGGGGTGTATTTTTTTTTTTTTCATTTTTTTTTTTTCAAATACAGCAAATTTTAAAATGATAAGTTTCTCAGTCTCTCAGAAAAAAAAAAACATACATAAAGAGTGGAGTGGAAACTGCCAACTAATAATGACAGAACCAACCTTTTTTCTAACACTTTCCATTAGTCCTTACCACGTGGAATATATTATCTTTGTTATTACAATTTAAACCGGGGGCCACTGCTCTTTTTTCATCTATGGACCAACCTCCATTGATAAAGATGTTTAGTTTAAAAGCACAGCAATTTATAAATTACTCTCTGTGTGCTACTGACCTGCCAGGGCTGGGTGCACCGGTCCTGTCCCATTGAGGTTTTTCACCGGTAGAGCCGGAACACTGCAAAGAGAAATAAAGTGAGTATAGACAGGAACTAGATATAAGGAAAGCAATTATATAATTCTGAATACGTATATAATTATCTGCATTTACTTTTATATTAATTAGTATTTATTCCTCTTTATATGATTTAGGTTCTTCTATATTTTTGCCTGCATTATAACCAATTCACGTCTCACATCATACAGCAATTAATGTATTGTAGTATCGAATGGAAAGGGTATTTGAACTATTGCCATTAAAACATCACAGCAAAGTACATTCTTCAAGTTCAATACATCCTAATTCAACTGGGACCAACTAGTAGTACAGGACAAATATCTTCCTGCTCCTGTCAGCTACAGAAATTGTTGCATTAACCTTGCTTAAAAAACCTTTTAATTAAAAGGGAACACATCAGAGCACACTCACCAAACAAGCAGTGTTACCTTCATCCTTCTGGATTTGTGTCTATTGATCTATATACAGGTTACGCATGCATGGCAGGCAACAGGTGGGGTCTTTGTACTGATTAGGAACCAGCATTAGTTAGATTTATACCTGTGCACGATCATCTTGCCCCCTCAGTATGACATCAGACACTGCGTAACGGGAGCTTCCTAACAAGAACACCACCTGCTCATCCCATTGATAAACAGGGATTATAGAAGATTAAAGGCTGAAGGTTGGATGCGAGACGTAAAGATGCACGCAGCTATATATATATTCTCACGTAGGGACAGATGATGAGAATGGCATTTGTAGGTCAGAAGTCAGGAAATTATTCAGGCAGTATTCTCAATCCAGACAATGTACACAGGACAGTTTATTGAAGTTCACCACGGCTCTGAATCTTCTCATGTCTCGAATAGGCTCAAATTAGCCATCTCACATTGAGTCTGTATCTCAAATGATACTGGTGGGGCACACATGCCAAAAGTAGATTTTCAGCAGTTCTTAGGCTACCTTTCCCATAATCCTTTATTTGTTACATTCTGTCTAATGTTTGGGTAGTTACATATAGGAGGTCCATGTATGACTATCCGTTTGTGACATGCATGCTGATTTTTCAATCTTCATGTCTTTGTCTGTTTGTAGCAGATGGAAATTAGCCATTTCAGTATTTTGTGTGTGGACTAGGTTTATTGCAATGCACTTGAGATTTGGCTTTTAAATGTGTTTTGCAGTAGCGGGTATAATGAAATATATATATATATATTTAATGATCATCATAGTTGTAGTAGAGTTAATTGCTCCCTTGAACTAGATTGCTTTGTGCTGCATTTATTGCAGAAACACAGTCAAAGCAATTCCCTCATAACTTTATTCAATATTATTGTTTATCTAATGACCCAGCCAGTAAGGATAGGAAAGATGGCTCTGTGCACACACATGACCATCCCTTCCAATGTATTTTCTATGACTAGAAGGTTATGCACTGCAGCAAGCATGTAAGCCACTTAGACGGGCAAGAATGCCAACACTGGCGCAAAGATACAAATGGGTAAATGTTGTTTCCCTTTTGAACTGCTGCACAGAACCTTATACATATTGGACTATACTGGGTTATCTTTTGGTTCATCATTCTCTAAAAAAAAATGAAAAAAATAATTCACATGACTATTCCTTAAATTTTTTTAATGAAAATACGGTAGATACTCTTTAAAAGTACCTATACAGCGTATGCTTGCTGGGTGCGTACAGTCTGTATATATCACCAGTAAAAGACAATACAAACTATATTTATAGTACAAATAGATGTTACCCATTGTACCCAGTGGCGAAGCTAGGCATACTCTAGACATACTTTCATCCAAGGCAAAGACTCAGTTAGGAGGCCCTTATTTCTCATATTTAAATGTAGGCGGCTGGAGCATGCTTGGTTAATGAGATCTCAGTACGCACCTGCCCACCAGTTTTCCCAGCAGCCATTGCGGCTACTGAAGCAATTGTGATGTTTGTAAGGGTGGCTGAATATGGTATTTGTGTGATGTGTTTATGGTGAGGCTGTGTTTAATGTGTGGGAGGTGACTGTATGAGGAAGACTATCTTCAGGGGCTGACTGAGATAGGGTGAGTAGGTAAGTGTGACAAGGTGAGCAGTGTGAGTGTGGCAGGGTGAGGGAGGTAAGTGTGACGGGGTTTGGGGGGTGAGTGTGACTGAGTGTGTGGTGGGGTGAGGGGTGGTGTTACAGGGTTAGTGTGACAAGGTGAGAGGTGGTGTTGCAAGATTAGTGTGACAAGGTGACGAGTGTGACAACATTGGGGGTGAGTGTGATATAGAGAAGCGGAATGATACGGACAGGGTGAGTGATGGGTTGACAAGTGAGTGTGGGAGAGTTCTAGTATGTGAGGAGGCTTTATATATATATATATATATATATATATAACCAAGCATATATATATATATATATATATATATATATATATAACATTTTCCCACCTCATGCTTACCTATCAGGCAGGAAGGGAGGCAATAATACAGGTGCTCTGTGAGGAAGTCAGTAAAACCTTGCGCTAGCCCTCTGCTTGCCTTTACCATGGACCACCAGGTAAAGATTTCTAAAGGGGCATGCACAGAGATCATTTGATCTTCCCGCCGGCTCGAAGGGAAGGGGGGCACGATCTCAGCTAAAGCTTATGGGTATCCGGCGGTGGCGCCCTTCTTCACTCGACATCTGGTGCACATGCACCCACAACCCCCCCTAATTTTGCAACACAGCATATACCGATTTATAAAAGAAGCATTACTAAAGGAGGGTATATTAACACATATATAATCTAAATATAATCTAAATCATAAAATAAATATATTTAAATTTAACCAAACAACATAATAAAGAATATGTTATATATTGCAAAATGCCATATACAGTAAAAATATAAAAATATAAATCTCATTTTTACTCAATATATTAAAGGGACACTACACTGCCCAAATCCAAACAAAATACAAATAACTGTTTAGTAGATATACCCCAGTATAAACATGTATTCACTTAATTGTGCATTTTTTTCCATTGTGGGTATATTAAAAAAAAAAAAAAAAAAAAAAAAAGCTTGCAAAAGTTGCAGATCTCTTGTCTGCTGCCTTTGCAAGCCTTCCCCTTCTAACCCCACCCAGACTTTCTGTGGCTGTCCAATTACAGACTTCACAATGCAGCTCACTGAGAAGTCTTTGCGAGGCAGATGCTCTGAGCAATTGCTGCCTCTTGAGTTTAGCAACACTGAGCTAAGAAAGCCATGAAGTATAAGGACCTGTTGTCTGATTGACAGCCCAGAGAGTGTAACCTGTAAAATTTATAAATGTGCCAAATTCTAATGAAATCTGACTATTTTACAAAAAAAAATTAAAATAATTAAAACGTGGATGCTTCACATATAAAGTACTTAACCAAGCAAAAGTACTTTATGGGTCTGGTGTGTCCCTTTAAGTTTACCCAAATATCATAAACTTAAAGTCATAATCAAGACTTAAAACAAGCATCAACAAACTTGTGTTGCAGTTATGTGACATTTCTTAACAATTTTTTTAAATCCACTTCATAGGTATGTAAAAGTATTAAGGATCAAGTTTAGAGGTACGTTGATATATACTTTATCACTCTGATGTGTGTGTGTGTGTATATATATATATATATATATATATATATATGTATATGTATATATACATATATATATATAAAATCATCATTAGATGTTTTCGAGCCAAGCAGATTAAACTCAGGACATCAAGCCCATGCTCAGAGCGCTTCTGGAGTGCTCAGGGCATTGTCTCACCTTAATGGGGCCGACGACACAGACTGTCAGTCAGTATTGTGTGCACAGCTGCCAGGCCGACATGTCTCCCTTTCGGGGCAGGTATACCCATTGTCACTTTCCCCTCTAATCCACCCACTTCCTGTCCCTGCAACAAGCTCACATTTACATTACAAACTCAATTCTCTAGTAGGCTAAAAGCTACTTACTAAGCAGAAGTTCAGCATGAGAGTGTATGTCTTTTGAACGGTTATACATTTTCAGGCTTAGATCCCCTACCAGAGATAAATGGGGGACTTCAGAAATCACCTCTATTATTATTATTATTATCATTATTATTATTATGTGTATTTACATAATGCCAACTTATTCCACAGTGCTTTACAATATTATGAAAGGGTGAAATTTAAGAATAAATGAGACAGTTAAATAATGTTACAGGAAAAATAAGTAAATGAGGACTCTGCTCAGATGAGTTTTCAATCCTCATCTCCTATGACCTAGACATGTCTAGCTTGTCTCAACAGTTGCCAACCTGCCACCATTCCCTATCAATAAGTCTATAGTAAATATGCGCTGTGGTGGAAGAAGGTAAGTTATCATAATCATAGTTCTTCAGTACTGTATAATGTATATTTGCATTAAATAGAAATTTGCAAGTTAGCCCTTCCCTACAGGGAAACAATCTCAATAGTTTACATTTCTACCAATCTCAATAGATTTTTTTATTAGAATAACAGTAATCTGATGGGGTGCTGCCCCATGTGTCCTTATGGACAAGCCATCACTGACTAAATGCAAAAAATGTGGATCAAAGACAATAGCGCATACATATGTGGAAGCGCAACAGAACCATATGGCTAAGCACTTTCTGAAGCACAAAAAACGACAATATTTCACATTTTAGAGAATTCAGCATATTTCAAGCTCTCTAAACTTAGCGATATCCTTGCCAAGTTCAACTATCAATAAGTCAAGTGGATATTCTATTTGCAGACTTGGAGTGCCCTTTGGGACTTTACTCAGAGTTTGATGTCCCATATATTGTACTTTAATTTTATCAACCTGCCCTCTTGTTTTCCTCATTAATTCATGCTTATTTCAGGTTTTTGTTGCGAGCTATATTTTGTTATGCAAAATATAGATTAAGGGAAGAGTGCACAAATAAATCCAGTTTTAAATCTGACAAGGCTAACTACAACACTTCTTAAAACTACTAGTTAGATTTTTCTCAAATTTACCATATTTTTCAGAATATAAGATGCATAAGTATATCTTAAAGGTACACACTGGGCACCAAAAGAACGTCATCTAGATGAAGTTGTTATGGTGCCAGTGTGGTGGAATCTCGGTAAAAATAAATTTAGTAGGCCGAGATTACCACGTGGCATGTGTACGTGCATATGCTGACGTATCGATCAGTTGGTTGCACGAGGCAAGATACGATCAGTAGTGTACGGAGCATGTGCAAGAATACAGGATATAGTATTCCCCTCCTCCATTGTGCTGGACAAGCCATGCGGTCAAACAGGAAGTTAATTCTTATTTGTGTTGATTGGTTAAGAGAATGTGCGGGTGGAGCTTAATATGGGAGGAGTTATATGCCTATATAAGGAGCCTGCACTATTGTCCGGGGCTCAGAACTTGTGGTATTTTGGTGACGCTAGTCCCTCTGAGTCCCGATCGGTGATCCAATAAAGAATCTCTTCCTTCCTGAAGAAACCTGTGTCCATCTCTCTGTGCTTGGCTTCCGTCAGTTTCTCCGGTATCATTTGGTGCATTGGCCGGGAAACTCATCGTTCAACGGTAGCTGAGAGGCAGAGGCGTGAGACGGTCTATCTTTGCCCACGTTCTCTACGGCTGCACCCCTGAACTTCTGCGTGGACCTCCCTTCGTCTCGGCGCCACTGGTCTGTTGTCCAGGAGATCATCGGCTTCTACGTGAGAAGTGCTGGGGTGTCCCCGTCGATGAGTGTGAACTCAGGTTCAGGAACGAGGAGGTAAGACAACTGCTGTTTTAGACGGCAGGACCCACTAGGGGTATACCGATTGTGCGGTAGGCCCAAAGGGGTTTTGAATCTGTGTATCTGCCCCCTCTGTCGGAGGGAAGGAGCGAAGGCGCACCGCTCGATCGAACGCTCTTTAGTCAGACCGTTTGATTTGGTTAGTCAGGCGGGGTCCTGGTGTAAATAGCCCTAGCCGGACACCGGTGTCTTGTCTAGACTAGCGTTCTAGGGTGTATATTACGTTCGCTAGGTCGGAGGGACCGGGAGACTAAGCGGCGCCTGTGTAAATTCGGTTCGCTAGTTCTCATCCTATCTGGGCTAAGTGGGAAGGCGTGTAAATTTGGAACCCACTAGACTTTTGATAGTGCGACTAAGAGGCGCCTGTGTAAATTCGGTTCTCTAGCTCGCTATATATGTGGTGATTGGGCAGTGTGGCTAACCAAAACGGGTGTATATAGTTTTAGGTAGTCCATTCAAGGTACTGGCCAATAGTTTAGTTGGGAATTGTAAATGTGTTAACGATTGTTTTAGTAAAGTGTATATCTTGTTAGATAGCGCGAGCTCAGCCGTCTAGCGAGAGTGTTAATAGTGTGTTGCTGTATTATAGTGCACGGTACCATAACCCTGTATATTTACTGACACTGTATATAAGTACTAATCATTGTTGTCCATTGCATGTTTAATACCATAACCACTAATAATTGTATTGTGACCTTAACTTGTGCTTTGACCTATGCTAACCGTACTGTAACCGCTATTTGTAAAAGACGATGTTACTGGGGTGTGTTATAGACGGGTAATTCGTATATAGAGAATTATAGCGTGGGTGACTGTATAGTTACGCCAAAGGGCATAATATTGATTATATAGTGACTGGTGTAACAGCTGTGTGTGTACGGGAATTCCCTGAGTGTTTATTGTTATTGTGTACGTTTCACTTGGTAACCGTACCACGTGGTGCTGTTGCCAGAGGAAACGGGTGTGACTGTTGAAAAGTACGCGTGTATAGTATTCGTTGTCGACGACGTTCCGTTGTTAAGTATGGGTGCGTCGCAGTCAACGATTCCGGATCCCTTAGGTTGTATGGTGAAGAATTTTAAAAAGGGATTCAAAACTTGTGATTTTGGGGTTAAGATGTCTCCTGTGCGTTTAGTTACTTTGTGCACTAGGGAGTGGCCTACTTTGGTTGCGGCATGGCCGCCACGTGGCAGTTTGGATCTAACTCTGGTACAGCGCTTACACGTGGCTGTATCAGGTAGGCCTGAACTTTACGGCCAGTTTCCTTATATTGACTGTTGGAGACAGGCCGTAAATGACTCGCCAAAATGGCTCCAGACATGCCACGAGGAGCAGTGTCGCCTCATGGTAGCTAGGACTTGTTCGTCCACTAGGACTGGTGTTAGGCCCATTTTGGACACGCCCCCTGAGTCCGAGATCCCTTTGCCGCCCCCTTACTTTCCGTTAAGAAGAAGTGACGCAAACGCAGGAAGTCCTGCAGCCCTCCCCTCATTACCCCCATCCACTTCCGCTTCCTCCTCCAGTACAGGATCCACCCCCCCTCGTACTAAATCTCCCCTTCCGGAACCAGAACCCACCCCCATTAGAAACGAATATCCTGATTTGGCGCCACTTCAGACTTCCGGTCAAGCTTCATCTAGCTCGGCTCGAAGTGTTTTATTTACGACCTTTTCCCAAAACCAACCTCCCACATCCCCATACCCTATCTCTCCCCGACCGGAACCCATGACTGACGCCTCTCTACGTAGCCCCATCCAAACCCGACAGTTGACTGGTGCCCAACAATTAAAGCACTATCAGATGCCTCTTCGTCTGAATCCCGGGTCAGCTTATATCGATGCCGCAGGTCAAATGGCACACGCTGACCCAGTCTTCGTATATGTCCCATTTACCACAACCGATCTTTTAAACTGGAAGACCCATAATTCCTCGTATACTGAGAAACCACAAGCTATGACTGATCTGTTCACCTCAATAGTACAGACGCATAATCCGACATGGGCTGATTGCCAGCAGTTACTAATGACTTTATTTAACAATGAGGAAAGGACAAGAATAAATCAAGCAGCCATAAAAGCACTAGAGGATAGAGCCCGTGTTTTGAACCAAGCTAATCCAGCAGCATGGGCCGCAACACATTATCCCAACACTGATCCCGATTGGAACGTAAATGGTGCTGATATGGTTCAACTCAGAGCCTATAGAGACGCTATAATTGCTGGCATGAAAGCAGGAGGAAAGAAAGCCATTAACATGTCGAAGACAGTTGAGGTGATCCAGAAAAGCGATGAAGCGCCCAGTGTCTTTTATGACCGATTATTGGAGGCATACCGCTTGTATACCCCCTTTAATCCGGAAGACGCAGACAATTCCCGAATGGTTAACTCCGCCTTTGTCAGCCAAGCATACGGGGATATTAAGCGCAAGCTACAAAAGTTAGAAGGGTTTGCAGGTATGTCCATCACCCAACTAATGGAGGTAGCAAATAAGGTCTATATGAACAGGGATACAGAAAGTAAGAAAGAGGAAGAGCGCAAGATGCGTAAAAAGGCTGATATGCTAGCGGTAGCGATCGCAGGCGTAGATAAACGGGGCCCAGATAGAGGCAATAATAGATGGAGTAGGGAGCCTTTGAGTAGGGATCAATGCGCGTATTGCAAGGAAGAAGGGCATTGGAGGAACGAATGTCCGCAAAGAGAGCAGTACGAGAGAGACCAACCCAGGGCAGGCTACGGAAACTTTAGAGGCAGAGCGAGAGGTAGAGGAGGCCCCGGAGGGAGTAATGGTTATAGAGGGAGTAATGGGAACAGAGGAAGTGTTAGGGAAGACAGGTATATTCCAGCAGCGCAAAGGTCCCGCGATAGAGAAGGTAGGGACTTTGTAGGATTGGCTGACACGGTCATGGAGGACTATTGATACCGACCGGGCTCCATCCCCCTTGGTCGAGCGGAGCCTATGGTCGATGTATCAATAGGGGGAAAAAGGAGTGCGTTCATGATCGACACTGGTGCTGAACATTCAGTGGTGACTAATCTAGTTGCTCCTCCATCTGGAAGGACTATTACTGTGATAGGAGCAACTGGAAGAAGTGCTGAAAAACCGGTTCTTAAAAGTCGACTCTGTACATTGGGAGGCCACGTAGTAAAACACCAATTCCTTTATATGCCTGAATGTCCAGTCCAATTGCTGGGACGTGATATGCTATCAAAATTACAAGCGCAGATTACGTTCCTACCAAATGGAACAACATCCTTAAAGTTTAATGGACCTTCAGGTATTATGACTTTATCCGTACCAAAGGAAGAAGAGTGGCGACTTTATACAGTGTTGACTAGCCAAAACCCTAGGAGTGATGAGACATTGTTTAACATACCAGGAGTTTGGGCAGAGAACAACCCACCAGGACTGGCCCGCAATATTCCACCTATAAAAATTGAACTGAAACTTGGGGTTTATCCAGTGAGCCTAAGACAATACCACATCCCACAGAAGGCTAAGAAGAACATCCAATCCTATCTGGATAAGTTCATACGGTATGGTATCCTAAAATTCTGTACTTCCCCCTGGGTCACCCCATTGCTGCCTGTTCAAAAGCCCGGTACAGATGAGTATCGACCTGTGCAGGACTTGAGAGCAGTCAATGATGCGGTTGTTAGTATACATCCAGTTGTACCCAATCCATATAACCTGCTTGCTTTAATTCCGGGCGGGGCTACTTACTTCACAGTCTTAGATCTCAAAGATGCCTTCTTTTGCCTCCGAATTGCCGCAGAAAGTCAATGTATTTTCGCTTTCCAATGGGAGAACGCTGTAACGGGCTCAAAACGCCAAATGACTTGGACAAGACTGCCCCAAGGGTTTAAAAATTCACCTACCCTATTTGGTTCAGCTCTAAGTCAAGATCTACTGGATTTCGAGTCTATCCCAGGAGAATGTGTATTGTTACAATATGTAGATGACTTGTTGATAGCAGCAGTTACAAAAGAAAAATGTCAGCAAGCAACGCACGATCTACTACATATTCTCTGGAAGGCAGGATACAAGGTGTCCAGGAAGAAGGCTCAGTTGTGTTTGCCAACTGTCAAGTATCTGGGATTCCATATCTCTGAAGGTCAAAGGATTATGGGGCCAGAGAGAAAAGAAGCTGTCTGCCAAATACCAATACCCAAGAATAGAAGACAAGTGCGAGAATTCTTGGGGGCAGCAGGCTTCTGTAGGATATGGATTCCCAGCTATGCGATACTGGCAAAACCTCTGTACGCAGCCATCAAAGGTACAGAGCACGACCCCTTCTTATGGACCCAAGAACAGCAAACGGCATTTGAAGATGTGAAGAAGGCTTTGATGAGTGCCCCAGCATTAGGTCTACCTGATCACACACGACCATTCTACTTATATGTACACGAGCAAAGAAGAATGGCTGTGGGAGTATTGACACAGTACTTGGGATCATGGCAAAGACCTGTTGCCTACATGTCTAAGCAACTGGATGCAGTGGCCAGCGGACTTCCACCTTGTCTAAGAGCCGTAGCTGCAGCCGCCCTGCTAGTAGCTGAAGCCGATAAACTCACTCTGGGTCAAGAACTTTATGTACGAGTCCCACATGCAGTACAGACGTTGTTGGATTACAAAGGAAATCATTGGTTTAGTAACAGCCGTATGACCAAGTATCAAGCAATGTTGTGTGAAAACCCAAGAGTGCATTTAGAGACTGTAAACACCTTAAATCCAGCTACCCTTTTGCCGCAACCTACTGAAAGTCAACATGATTGTTTGGAAGTAATGGATGAAGTATTTTCAAGTAGACCAGATCTTCGTGATTTTCCCATCCAGAACCCCGATGTTCAATATTATACCGACGGCAGTAGTTATGTGAAAGAAGGGATCCGCTATGCAGGATATGCAGTAACAACAATAGACAAGGTGATAGAAGCTCGGCCACTGGCGAAAGGAACATCAGCACAAAAGGCAGAATTAATAGCACTAACACGAGCGTTACAATTGGCTGAAGGTTTAAGAGTGAATATCTATACGGACTCTAAGTATGCGTTCTTAACCACTCATGCCCACGGAGCTTTGTATAAAGAAAGAGGACTACTGAATTCAGAAGGCAAAGAAATCAAATACGCAGCCGAAATCCTACAACTATTGGAAGCAGTGTGGGAGCCGAAAGAAGTCGGTATCATACATTGTCGAGCGCATCTGAGAGGAGATGGTGATGTAACCAAGGGAAATCGGATGGCAGATAGTGCAGCTAAGCGTGCTGCTGAATCAGGAAGACAGGAGTATGTGGGGCATATAGCTGCTCTTATACCAACTCCACTGTCCCAATGGACTCCAGTTTATACAGCTCAAGAAGAGGAGTGGTTAAA
Organism: Pelobates fuscus; assembly: GCF_036172605.1. Taxonomy (NCBI): domain Eukaryota; kingdom Metazoa; phylum Chordata; class Amphibia; order Anura; family Pelobatidae; genus Pelobates; species Pelobates fuscus. The sequence goes on from NC_086321.1 coordinate 174,872,989, forward strand.
GACTGAACCGGGAAAGTAATTGGAGAACAAGTGGTATCAGCTAGAAGATGGAAGAATAGTCATACCAGCATCACTAGCGGTAGAAATTGTCCAAAATTATCACAACGGGACACATTCTGGGAGAGACAGTACTGAAGAATCTCTCAGGAAACATTTCTACATACCAAGATTGTCCAACTTGACTCAGGCCATTGTACGCAGATGTGTAACGTGTGCTAAGAATAATGCAAGACAAGGACCAGTAAAGCCACCAGGAGTCCAGTTTATGGGGGGACTCCCCATGTCCGATCTACAAATAGACTTTACAGTAATGCCTAAATCGGGTGGACATCGTTACCTGTTGGTAATTGTGTGCACCTATTCAGGCTGGGTAGAAGCATGTCCTACTCGTACAGAGAAAGCAGGAGAAGTTGTAAGATTCCTGCTACGAGAAATAATACCCCGATATGGACTACCCTGTTCTATAGGATCGGACAATGGTCCAGCTTTTGTTCACCAGTGCCTACAACAACTGACTCATATGCTTGGTATAAAGTGGAGGCTTCATACTGCATATAGACCCCAGAGTTCTGGTAAGGTAGAGAGAATGAATAGAACTATTAAGAACCAGTTGGCTAAAATGTGTCAGGAAACCCAACTTAAGTGGAACGTTCTCTTACCCATAGCTCTATTGCGAATCCGCAGTACCCCTACCAGAAGGATGGGCCTCTCTCCTTTTGAAATTATGTATGGGCGACCACCTCCCGTACTTGGTAACTTAAGGGGGGATTTGAGTCAGTTGGGAGAAGGAATTACCCGGCAGCAGGTTGTAGAGTTGGGTAAGACTATGGAGGAGGTACAGAAATGGGTACAAGATAGATTACCTGTGAATATTTATCCCCCTGTTCATAGTTATCATCCAGGAGACCAAGTGTGGATTAAAGAGTGGAATAATGTACCGTTAGGGCCCAAGTGGAGAGGTCCTTATGTTGTTCTTTTGTCTACCCCTACAGCGATAAAAGTAGCCGAAGTAACTCCGTGGATACATCACTCCAGGGTTAAACCAGCAGCAGTCGATTCTTGGCAAGTTACAGCAGATCCAGAGAATCCCTGCAAGATCCGGTTGAAACGCACTACTCAGTCGGAGTAACGAGGAATTATTGTGGATTACAAATTTTATTGTTACAGGTGTGAGTGAGAAGGCCATAATAAAGCCTGTCCGCTTACCAACACATAGTGTATAAGCCAGGAAAGTCTCGAAGGGACACCTGTGAAGACGAGCAGAACTCCATTCCCTGCAGCCCTCACATCCTGGAAGCTGAGGTTCCATCGCACGGACGAAGACTGAGGATGACGGCGAAAGATGTGCTTTTGATTGTGTTTATTTACATGTGTTTTTATATTCAGGAAGGTAGAGGTACCGACACTCCTAGCTGTGAGGTATGCATTAAGACTACGAGAACAGGTAACCATATTTCCCAAACCCTAATTTGGCATTCACAATACGAATGTAAAGGAGAGGTATCAAGATGTAGATACCTAAATATAGACTATAGTGTGTGCCATTTAGGAGTAGGAGAACCTAAGTGCTTCAGTCCAGAGTATCAACCTCGTACAATTTGGTTGACTCTCAGGAATGGAGATCCTCAGGGGACCCTAATTAATAAGACGGTGTTAGAATCCGTATATTCTTCGGGTGTTCTGTTATTTGATGCATGTAAGGCGATATCAAGTGGTAGAAAACCGTGGAATGTATGTGGGGATCTTAGATGGGAGAGGACGTATGGGTCTAATGATAAATATATTTGTCCCAGTAGTAAAAATAAATATGTAAGTCCTAGATGCCCAAATAAAGACTATAACTTTTGCCCATATTGGTCTTGTGTGGGGTGGGCGACTTGGGGACAGACAGTAGACAAAGACATGATAGTGACTAAGTTGCCGACTAGCCCTTATTGTAAGTCTATGGAATGCAACCCAGTCCATATACTTATTAATAACCCCGACAAGTTCCTAGATAAGTATGGAAATTTATTTGGGTTTCAGATATACGGGACGGGTTTAGATCCTGGGACATTATTGTTTATAGGAATAGAGACTGATACGGTATCCTCCCAGACTCATCAAGTATACCATTCCTTTTATGAAGAGATGAGTATAGATAATAAGATCCCCCATAACGCTAAAAACCTGTTCATTGACCTAGCTGAAAGTATTGCCGGTAGTCTTAATGTTACCAACTGCTATGTGTGTGGAGGTACTAACATGGGAGACCAATGGCCTTGGGAAGCAAAGGAGGTAATGTCCGGTTCTGAGGCAGTTGACCAACTAATATCTACACAAGCCGATTATCATTTGAGTGTTAGAGGTAAATCTGAGTGGAGATTAAAGACCTCCATCATAGGTTATGTTTGCATAGCAAGGGAAGGAATAATGTATAATACTTCTGTAGGAGAATTAACTTGTCTAGGGCAAAAAGCTTATGATGATGATACTAAAAATACAACTTGGTGGTCGGCTTCAAATGTCTCAGAACCATCTAATCCGTTTGCTAGATATGCCAGTTTAAAGGATGTGTGGTTTGATTTATCCATCACATCTACCTGGAGAGCCCCAGCAAATTTGTACTGGATCTGTGGTAAGAAAGCCTATTCGGAGTTGCCACAGGACTGGGAAGGGGCATGTGTGTTGGGTATGCTCAAACCATCCTTCTTCTTGTTACCGATTGAAACAGGTGAGACTTTAGGTGTTAAAGTGTATGATGTGAATCATAGGAAGAAAAGGGGACCCTTAGAGATAGGCACCTGGGAAGATAATGAATGGCCTCCCCAGCGTATCATAGATTATTATGGGCCAGCCACGTGGGCAGAAGATGGTACCTTTGGTTATAGAACCCCTATTTATATGCTCAACCGCATTATAAGATTACAGGCGGTGGTTGAGATTATCACTAATGAAACATCACAAGCGCTCAATCTCCTAGTGAAACATAATACCAGGATGAGGACAGCAGTATACCAGAATAGATTAGCCTTGGATTACCTTTTGGCAGTAGAGGGAGGTGTATGTGGGAAGTTTAACCTAAGCAATTGCTGTCTTCAAATAGATGACGAAGGGCAAGCAATAGCTGAGCTTACTAGCCATATGGTTAAACTAGCGCATGTGCCTACTCAGGTATGGAAAGGGTACAATCCAAGTAGTTGGTTTGGTAGCTGGTATGAGTGGTTTGGAGGGCTTAAGGCAGTGGTAGGTGGAGTCCTACTGATTTTACTGTTGTGTCTACTCCTACCGTGTCTTATACCCTTAGTAGTTAGGTCTGTGCAAAGCCTGATAGGAAGTATAGCAGAGAGGAAGGCTGCTGCACAGATAATGGCGATATATAAGTATAAGGCTCTAGATCAAGGAGAACCAATGCAGGAAGATGAGTGTTAAAAGATTCACATCATAAGATAAGTCTGGTCTGGTTCAAGGTAACTTGCGGTGTAAGCAAAACTAAGGTTATGTGATGCCTCAAGTAATTGTAAAATATCAAGAGGCATCAAAGGGGGGAGTGTGGTGGAATCTCGGTAAAAATAAATTTAGTAGGCCGAGATTACCACGTGGCATGTGTACGTGCATATGCTGACGTATCGATCAGTTGGTTGCACGAGGCAAGATACGATCAGTAGTGTACGGAGCATGTGCAAGAATACAGGATATAGTATTCCCCTCCTCCATTGTGCTGGACAAGCCATGCGGTCAAACAGGAAGTTAATTCTTATTTGTGTTGATTGGTTAAGAGAATGTGCGGGTGGAGCTTAATATGGGAGGAGTTATATGCCTATATAAGGAGCCTGCACTATTGTCCGGGGCTCAGAACTTGTGGTATTTTGGTGACGCTAGTCCCTCTGAGTCCCGATCGGTGATCCAATAAAGAATCTCTTCCTTCCTGAAGAAACCTGTGTCCATCTCTCTGTGCTTGGCTTCCGTCAGTTTCTCCGGTATCACCAGGAGTCCCCGGGTGCACTTTTACTTTCAGGGGTTAAACCATTCCCAAACAGTTTAACCCCATAGTGAGCCTCCAGTGCCATTCTCATCTTCCCCCAGGCGGCATCCAGCTTTGGAGATCTCAGTTTCAGGAAGTGCATAGTGCCGCATTTAGGGGCCTCCTGGCACGTTAACAACTACATTTAGATGCCTAAACTGTCCCTTCAAATAGAAATTTAGAAGAAAAAAAATTAAATAAAATAATTAATACCGCAATTACAGCAAACCAGCTTATGTGTATGGGGGATGTATTGTGTGTTGGTATACGGAATTTTGCATTTTGTGAGTACAAGGGATGTGGTGAGTGTGTGCACAGGGGCTGTAATGTGCATGTGTGAATGTATGTGATATGTATTTATTGAAATAGTGTGTATTTGTAGGACATGTAATGTGTGTATTCAGGGAATGTAGTGTACATGTTTGTGTGTAGGGAATCCAATGTATGTAGAGGGTGCAGAGTGTGTGTATAGGGGATGCAGTGTGGGTGTACATAAGGGAGGAAGTATGTGTGTATAGTGGATGCAGTGTTGGTGTATTTGTTCTGTGCAGGGGCGGACTGAGAGTCTTTGGGGCCCCTGGGCAAAATTAGATCCCAGGCCTGTTGAAGGCCAAATATATGTGCATTAAATAAATGTGTCACGATTCGGGAACCTAACACGCTAACAGGTCACAGAAAGTAAAGGGTGCAATACCGGTCCTTAGAATGGCCGGGTTAAGCACACTAAGAATAGTCAGGAGACAAGCCAAGTAAAGGGAGCCAGAAAACAGGAGAACGAGAAACAAGCCGAGGTCAAAGGAATGGAGAATACGGGAAAATCGGAATAACAAGCCAAATAATCGGTAACCAGAGAGAGACGCACGAACAGACTGCAATACAGGTATCACAAGACCACAACAGGGCACTGAGAGACAGGAAAGGTAAGTATATAAATCCTATGGTTAATTCTGATTGGATAACTTCCAATCAGAATTAACAATCACACGTGGGAGATATTTACACCTCCCACTGTGATTATTGTACTGTGACTTTAAAGCCGGGTCACGTGACCGACCCTGGCGTTCGTAAAAGCGTGCAGGCTCCCAGCGTGCAGCGTTATACATGCTGCCGCTGGGAGGCGAGGAGGAGGACGCGAGCGGCGCCTGGGGCTGAGAGGACGCCGCTCTCTGACAGGAAGGGGAAGGGGAGACCGCGACTGAGGGTGATTGCTGCAAGTGGATTGCAGTCTCCCCTTACAGCCATGACAAAATTTTAACTATAACTCTCATATAATACAACATTCCTTTGGCTGTGTATATTGTGAAGACCTGTGTATCAATGCATGTTTGTATTTGAGTCCGTGTGAATGCACTTGTGCCTTTCTGGATGACTACATGTGCTTTTTTGTATATAGTGTCAGTGTGAATGCATATGAGTATTGAGCATTAGTGTGTGTTTCCATGTGCAGGGGTGTGGAATATTTAAAAAAATCTACTTGTCCAAGGGCGGTGACAGGTGACAGAAGGGGTGACAGGTGGAAGAGTGTGGGAGGTGGTGACAGTTGGCAGAGTGAGGGGGTACCTGGTGGCAGAGTGAGGGAAGGGGTGAGTGGTGGCAGAGTGAGGGAGGGAAGGGGTGAGTGGTGGCAGAGTGAGGGGGAGACACAGTGAGGGGGGGGTGACTAGTGACAGAGTGAGGGACGGGGTGATTAATGGAAGAGTGAAGGAGGGAGGGGGTGACTAGTGACACAGTGAGGGAGGGGGCATATAATGACAGAGGGAGGGGGTGACTAGTGACAGAGGTTTCCTACCTTTGTCCTGCTCCCTCTAGTCTCTCCCAGGCTGCTGCTCCTTCACCTCGTTGGCTGTGAGAGGGCTCTGTGTGTGAGGAGAGTACATGAAGTGATGTCACTTCCTAGCCCCGCCTCTCCCCATCACACAGAGTGCCGCACGGGACAAGAAGAAGGAGACCGGGCAGAGGCCGGTGAAGCTGCCAGGTCTCATTAAGTGGGAGGGAGGAGGGGGGTGATATGCAAAGTAATAGGTTGCTGGGACCCTGCGCTCCATCAGGGGCCCCACAACCTATTAATGCAAGATTTATTTATTTATTGCCGTTCCAGTTGGAGAGATCTCTGATCTCTCCAGCTGGAGCATGGCTGTGTGGCCAGCCCCCAGGCTGTCTCGGGCCCTCGGTCCATGATCGATGTGCCCGAGTGGTCAGTCCGCCCCCTGGTTCAGTGTTTAAGGGAGAAATTGGGTCTGTGCTATGAGGAGCACTGTATTGGACAATAGCTGGAGGAGACCATGCCACTTCGAAGATGTGGACCTTAACGCCATCAATCCACTGAATGTGATCATGAAAATGTTCCCAAAATGAAAGCAACATTTAGTGTACATGACTGGATATTAGTTGTTGGTTTTTAATAGCTTTATTTTTATTTAAACATTTGGTAGCCACAGAGACAAGTGATGACACTCAAATAGTTAACACATTTTTCCAATAAGTGACAACATCACTTTGTTTGTGGGGATTTTCTTATGATCTCTACGGATCTTGTGATGCTTGCTAATCTCTGTTAGATTAGCTTCATCAAAAGAAGGGCTTTATCCCTCCTTACAATGGATATTGCTGTGAGCCAGGCATGATTCTCAGATAGCAAAGTCTCAGATGTGATTTAGAAAATGATCAGTCTGTTTTAGTACAGGGCATGCACTAACTAAGACACTAACAGAATCAAGCATTGTGATGCTATGCCAGTGGCCAAAATAGTTTTATACTAACAGGGAGTCTAGTACGTTTTGCTACTACAAGAAACACACACACACACACACTACATCCCCTCACACACGCACACACTGTTACACTGTTATAGGCCCTCTGGCAAAGCGGTGCACTGGTGCCCTGCCTACACAACCACTAGCATTGTTAAAAACCCTTTATTTATTAAACCTGAGCCCAGCGCTGATGTCTGGTAGACAGCCATTGAGGGCAGACTTAGAGCTGCAATGTAAACATTGCAGTGTCTCTGGTACTGCAATGTTTAACATTGTAGCACCAACTGCAAAAGGGACACTGCACCCAGACCGCTTCAATGAGCATATCCCTATAATGGATACCTTGAGGAGCTGACATGTAACCTAGGTCTTGAAAAACAGACAATGCACAAATGTAAAGGCTTGGCCTGCAGTTGTGGGAGGGGCATGGTACCTATTTAAACCCCCCTACTCACCTTCCTCCTTCCCGTACGTTTTTTAGCGACTCGCATGTCGTCATTACCTCCCCTCTTACCTGGTCCTCGTGGCTCCATTGCCTGGCCTGCTGTTTCCCTGCTGCTCGTTTTTGTCCGCGGTCCTCCTGGGCTCTGCACTGGCATTTACCATTCTCTTCCTGCTTGCTGGTGTCTCGTGGTGCAGGTGGAGATGAATTTGCAGGTATTGCTCGTTTCATTGGTCTGGCCTGCCGCAGAAGCATGGTGTGGGTGTTTGGGGCTTGTCTGTCTGGAGGAATTGTGTCTCGCGTTCCGCGTCGCTCCCATCTGCCGTGACTGGGGGGGGGGGAGGTTGCACTGCTGCCTCCGCGGACGGCTCGACTTGCTATACGTCCCTTTCCGGCATTCTTGGCTCATGGCCCCCCTTGCTGCTCGCAGTGCCTTCGCTCGTGCACTTATGCACTCACTTGCGGTCGTGCGTCCATATGGCCATACTAATGTGTGTTGGGTGCAGTTAGGAGAAAAGGTAGGAACCAATATATAGGTCAAACTATTCAGGAACAGTATACAATATATTTCTGCTTAAATTATTTTTGCAAAGGAGTGTGCATGGTTAATGGGTCACACCTTGCCCTAGGAACCTCCCAGGAACGTTTAGGAACGTTTAGCTGGGTGTGTTTTTTCATGTTTTAATATTATGTGCTTAAATGGCGACTGCCTACCATTACATAAGTGCTACTTTAATTTCACTATAGTTAACAGTTTAGTGAATAATCCCCTTGGTGTCTCCACTGCCTTTTCCTTTTAACACTGTATGTTTAAGAACAGTATGCTCTGACTCTGATATTATTATTTATAGTACGCCATACAAATCTCCCCCCCCCCCCCCCCGATAGAAATAAATAGATATAATATAAATAAAAATAAAAAAATAATAATAATACTGGTATTATTTAATCGATATCTTTATTAAAAAAAAGTGAGGGTGTATCTCGTTCATGTTTCCTTCCCTGCTGTTCCGATACGCGGTCTTAAACTATGTAGTTGCTGCTAATAAACAGTCTTCGGTCCCGTCACGGGGTCTGACCCGGGTTTACCTTCGGGTTTTCATTTCTATGCTTGGCTGGGCCACGTCTGCCCGCCATACCCATGCTGCGTTATGTTTTTGTTGCCGGTCACTTGTTCTGGCCTTTATGAGCCCCGTGGGCTATACACGCGCATGCATTTTCTGTTCCTGTTTTTCCATGTATACTCTCTACAGCCTGACCACCTGGACTCCGACGGGCTCACTCTGCCCTCCTGTTACGGTCGGACCTACGTTTCTTCCTCATACCCCGCCCCCTCTTTCTTTTCGTTCACACAGTACGTCCCCTCTCTCACTCATTACCCTCCCCTCTTAGTTAGCTTTGGCTGGCTGTCAGGGTCCTAGGGTCCACTAGTTTGTAATTCCCCCCTGGCTTCTTCGCCTTAGGTTAGTGGTCCCGCGAGGCCAACACCCATCCTCATACTCTGAGGTACTACGCCCCTCGGGCCAAATCATAGTTAGTCGCCTCGCATTGTGGCATAGGGAGGGCCTCACCTGTCACTCCCATTCTATCTTATGTCTACCTGTCACCGAGAGGCCAACACCCCGCCACAATATTCAGTGGCCACGTTATCCCCTCGCGCCAACTCATAGATAGAGCCTCTCACGCTGCTTGGCATCTAGCAGGGCCTCACCTGTCACCAAACCTAGTTTTTAATTGCTTCGCCTTTTGGCATTAGCTAATATGCCAGCACACATACACATACCCACACACACACATATTGGGTCGCTTATGCGCTGTCTATTCGTCTCATTTTCTAGCAGGTCTCTGCTGCTAGGCGTTGGCGTGGTATTGTCCACCCGGGCTCTCTGGCTTGGTCTGGCACCAATCACGCTGTGGTGCTTGCGGCTACTCCTACCTTTTTTTTTCGGGTCCGGGGGCCTTTCTTGCTTCGCTGCGGTTCTCGCGAGTCCCCCTTTATTTTTTCCCCCCATCCCGGCAGCCTCTCAGACAGCTGAACTCTCGGTACGCACTCCACAGGTTGCTGGTGGTGGCACCCGAGTATCGCTCTTACATCTCTGTTTCGCCTCCTGGTTGTCTTCACTGCTGTCGTCTATGGGACGGTGTCGGATGGCAGTTTGGGGTAACTGGCATCTGCCACTTTGGCTGGTTCCGATCCAGACTTCCTCCACCTTTCGGGGGCCCAACCACGGGCTGCCAGCCTGGTTAGCTCGTGGTCATCATCTTTCACGTCTGGCTTTTTCCAATGCTCACTGTTCATGTGTTCGGGCCTTCTTCCCCTTTGAGGCTCCTTCTTCGCAAATACTGATACTGTTTCTGTAGCTATGTTGTCTGCATTTTGGTTTTGCTTCTTTTGCCACCTCCACTTGCATCAACTCTACCTATCCGGTACACAACTCCACATGTTGTACTTGTTTACCATTCATACGCAGTTTCATGTCCTCATACCATACTATTAGCATACTCAAGGCGTTTCAGGTTTCAGGAAATTTCAAATTTACAGATTTCACATCGTCATCCAAGTATCTCATTCACTATCAGACTTAAATGCCTGTCACTACGAACCGGGCATCAACCTTTAATGTAGGGCAATAACTGCTTGATCCAAGGAAAATCTGACTGCCATTCTGGGGTCCAGAAGGAATTTTTTCCCAGCTTGTTGCAAATTGGCAGCGCTTCAAACTAGGTTTTTCGCCTTCTTTTGGATCAATCGTTTAAACACAAATGTGAGGAAGGCTGTATTTGATGGGCACTAGTAACTTTAACTTTGTAATCTAGTTGTTGAGCCGCTATTCCAGCTTCCAAAGTTTCTTGGGTCTCACATACTTTCCCCCAGCCACCACGTCCTCCTTGCAGCATTATCTTAGGAAGTCTCACCTATTTATGCAGTCTATTGATCACCTTCTCTCCCCACATTTAGTCTACCCTAGGGGGACAACACGTTTAATATACCTTGCTTCGCCCGGCACAATTAAGAACACCGGTTAAAGTGCTGGGCAACTATTTCCTCGCTCGGCATTTATCATACAGCTAGGCAATTAGGTTTGTTGATTGTTTTTCATTTCTGACAGGTACTAATTTTTTGCCCTATTTTATTACAGGCCTACCACGTCTTCAGTTCCGGCACACCTCAACCGACTTATTTCCCTTTTACTTCCTATACGGCCTTATTTGCCCCTCACACAAATGTAAAGGCTTGGCCTGCAGTTGTGGGAGGGGCATGGTACCTATTTAAACCCCCCTACTCACCTTCCTCCGTCCCGTACGTTTTTTAGCGACTCGCATGTCCCCACCCTCCACTCCCTCTATCTATACTTTCATTACACCTCATGGGTGGGCCCTCTTTTATTACAGGCCTACCACGTCGTCGGTTCCAGCACACCTCAACCGACTTATTTCCCTTTTACTTCCTATACGGTCTTATTTGCCCCTCACACAAATGATATGAATGATGCTCTGATGCCACAGTTTAGAATCCCTCTGAATTAGGTTGACGTTTGGCATGATCAAGGTGCTGTTGGGACTTCATTGTTTACATAAGGACTTAAAGCTCCTGTAATTTGTATATGCTATAACTAAGGAATCAATTCACCAAGCAGCAACTTGGCTACAATTCAGAGAAAGATGTATGCACATGCAGTACGTGCCAAAAAATCACTACTTTGTAACTTTTCCTCATTTGGCCATGTGTCCCTCCTGACTCAGCAGCTCAAGTCGATGAAGTATTTGTGGAAAAGCATTGGATGTTTGGAATAACTTTAGCACTGAACTCTTCTAGATTTTATATTGCAGAGACACAGGTTTTGCACCCTTGCGGTAATCCTAAAATTGTCTTTACAGTAATCACAAGATGGTGTTTTTAGCACTATAGGGTTAGAAATACATGTTTGTGTTCCTGATCCCAAGGTGTTCCTTTAAGGTGCAATATATTTTAGTGAGTCTTTTTGTTGTCTACAGCGATATACTGTATAGAATTTATTTTTATTTTATTTTTCTCCGAGAACAGAATAACCCTGTGAAAATTCTTTCACCATACACACAGTCTTCTTGCACAACATAGCAATTGGACAATTTAATCAAAAAGGACCAAAAATGTCAGGCTGTACTCATACCTACAAGAGCCACTGTGCGCACTGGTTTTCGACACAGGACTGCAGTTGTAAAGTTTATAGAATTCAGATTCAGTTGTCTATATCATTTGCAAATGAGTACTATGAATCCAGCATGTATTTATCTTACAGTTTCCTGCAGTGTGCAGAGATGCTGTTTTGCTGCCAACCCCAGTGATGCCGATTTAGGAAATATTTTCCTACTTTGCAATATAATTCGCAGCACTGTCTTTTTCTTGGTTCCATAAACATATAGATAGCATACTTTGTCTAAATGGAAGGCGTTAATGAAAAATGCATTCTGTGGGGAGCTAACCTACTTCTTACAAATCCTAAAGGGAGAAGTGAGAATTGTATATATCTATGTATGAAACAATTGTTTTTAAATCAAGAACAAGTATTTTCACTAAACAAATACAGAGCGCTATTCATCAAAATGGGCACTGTGGAGAAAGGTTATATAAATGCATAATTTAGGCCAAAAAAAGCTGAAGTGGAAATAGCCTGGCTATTTGTTTTCAATTTTCAGTGCATTTGCCATTTGCCACAACCACCAGGTTTACCATCCATACACTTATGTAAACGAGGGGATGATAGGCAATCCTACAAAAGAATAAAGACTAATTTGCTAAATGTATGGTCTATTAACTATCCAAGTATTAATTTAGAGTTTGCACAATTTAAACAAAGTTCACATTTTATATTAAACGTTGCATACAGGCTAGAGTCACTATGCAGAAACATTTAGTATGTTTAATGCATACAATACAAGCATTAGGTTAGTTACAATGAGAATTATATAATATAATATACATGACAGGCGCACAGTCGGATTTGCCGGCATATGCGCTAACCTTACCCAAACCCCCATTAAAACACAGACACAGGTTATACTGTTGGAAATAATTAGTCCACAGCTTTATTAAATTATTAATAAAATAATTAAGGAATAACAAATGGGGTCATTGCCAACAAATCTTATTAAAGTTAACATCCCCCCATATACATAACATACCCCTAGCAATGACCCCACAATAATAATAATAGATAACAATCTAAATAACATGTTAATACATGTAAAAACTGGTTGGAATCGTCACTGTAAATGTTAAATCTTCTTAATTTCTTCTTGTCTTCAGTTGATTGATATAGACGTCTTTTGGCATATATAGTCTTGGGCCGAATGCTCGCCATATTAATATATGTCTATATTAATAAAAGTACTATTACGCAATCTGACTTACGGTTTCTTCAGGTTTATTCTTAGTTACGGATACATAATAAAACAACAAATGATGTTACAGGATAATGGACATTCAACAGCAGATGGTAATTGCTGGACTTCTTTACATCCTTACATCTTTACATCGAGAGAGAGCCAGGGAGAGCCAAGAGCCCTCGTGTCCCTCTGATACTATATATATGTGCCCATACTGACATCAGACTATAACTCTAGCCATATAAGGACAAGACCCCCAAATCCACATTCAAGAGCTCTCGGACAAAGAAAGCCTTGTGACTTATTGATACCATCTGTTACTTATGTCAATCCACACATCCATATTTATAATCAATAGAAACATAGAATATGCAATATTCTACAATACAGAAACTGGCCGCCCAATATGACCACATTTCCACCAGGTTAAATTGTAGGGGTGTACCGAGACACCACCACCCACCATATCTATTGTAGGGGTGTACCAAGACACCGCTACCCACCATATCCATTGTAGGGGTGTACCAAGACACCGCTACCCACTAGTTCCAGTGTAGGGTGTACCAAGACACCACCACACCTACAGGTTCGGAGCCACCGACGGGCTCGAACCTACCAACCACGTGCAACACTGCCCAATCCACACTAAACCTCAGGATGCCCACTTTCTCCTCCATCTACCCTCCAATTTAACCAGGCCATTCCCCGCCGCTGTGAAAAAACGGGAAATCAACTAACCTAACCAAATACAGGGAGGGTGGGAGGGACAACTGACAGGTAAGCTTAGGTTCAGTTAAAATGGCAACTTCATATAATGGCTGGTGTAAATACTCCCCTTATGGCTCCGCCCTACCCAGCATGCTAGCTGTCACTAACTTCCTGTGGCTGCTATGCCTACCTCCTGGATCTGTCAAGGCCTATTCCTCTTAGCTGCGCTGATCCATGGGCTACATGACAGACGCACAGTCGGATTTGCCGGCATATGCGCTAACCTTACCCAAACCCCCATTAAAACACGGACACAGGTTATACTGTTGGAAATAATTAGCCCACAGCTTTATTGAATTATTAATAAAATAATTAAGGAATAACAAATGGGGTCATTGCCAACAAATCTTATTAAAGTTAGCATCCCCCATATACATAACATACCCCTAGCAATGACCCCACAATAATAACAATAGATAACAATCGAAATAACATGTTAATACAGAAACTGGCCGCCCAATATGACCACAAATTGTAGGGGTGTACCAAGACACCGCTAACCACCAGTTCCAGTGTAGGGTGTACCAAGACACCACCACACCCCCAGGTTCGGAGCCACCAACGGGCTCGAACCTATCAACCACATGCAACACTGCCCAATCCACACTAAACCTCAGGATGCCCACTTTCTCCTCCATCTACCCTCCGATTTAACCAGGCCATTCCCCGCCACAGCTCAGGAATTGACACCTAAAGCTCCTGAGCGACCCACACCAGAATAAGGCCTATTAAATGCCTTCCTGAAGGCCCAATTTAAACAGATCACACCTTACATCCGAAAACGTACCCCATCCCCCCTGGAGTACCCAGAGAGCTTGCCTCCCAGTTCGTTGTGTCTCACTGTTACACCGCCCCCACATCTGATAAATACCACCATCAATTTTTTATTAATTCGTCCTGGCCACCGAGACCGGGTACCTAGTATGTCTCCAATGTAACTGAGTAACCATCTCGGATCGCACCACCACCACACCTGTGGCCAGCTCCCATAGCCAGTCCACCTCCCTCTGCCTCCACCTGTTCAATTCCTTTTCCAGGACGATGCCGATATCCTTCCCGCCCTTGCGGATTACCAGAATGTCCTGGACAGTACCCCTTGTTACCTTCCGGAAAATTTTCTCCACTATTGCCTTGCCACCAAAACCCCCGAAAACCAAAACCACTCTAGCTCCACCAATTCCAAAGGAAAGCCCAGTTGCGCTTGACCCGAAACGCGGCTCCCTTCTGCGCCCCTTAGATGTAAGAGTGGCCCACCAACCATGTCACCAAACCTGAAACGAAAGTAATTAGCGACAAGGCATAGCCCCAAACACAAACCCATACGTCCATAGCCATTAAACCAAATAGACCGGCCGTAAACAGGACTTAAACCGTACTGACTCACACCTGCCTAAACGTTTCCCCAGGTCCTCACTTAAAACCAGGCGGGACGCATCTGTCGCTGCCATTATCCGGGAAGCATGGGCCCCAAAGTGCCCGGGATCCAAATCCAACATTGTCAAACCCCTCCGAACAAACCCCTGCGGGAATTGAATCGTGACAGCGCCGATCCGTCCCCTTTTACCAGTAAGCCACCCGGGATGTCCGGGCGAAGCTCCAAGTAACATGATGCGCTTGACACCGGGTCTACCCCTGACCCCGGCAAGGAATATGGCGTTACCAAACCTCCTTTACCAGACACATCCGTTCTTGTACAACCCTACCGAATCATTACCTTAACCGACTGAGGTTCGACAACCGAGTGTAGAACCCCCCAACACCCGCCTGAAAGGCACTCACCAGCTCCCCAATCCGAATTGCTCCAAGCCCCCGAGAAGGCCACCGCAAACAAACTCACCGCAAAAGTAGAGTAACACACCACAAGGCGTTGCGTTACCCAAGGAAACCAGCCGCCCGGCACCGACATATTTCATACCTCTCCGTAAGACCCGCGATGCCTGACGGACGTGACAACATTCCGTCACTTCCTCCCAATCGGTCAGTTTGAACCCTAACGCCAATGCCGCCATGCTCCTGTCCATTGCCGATGGAGCTAATGCTGAAATAACAAGTGGCTTAGGAACCACAGCAAGGTATCCCTTCGCCCCTCCTTTGACTGGGACCCCCCAGTGAAACCAACCGCCTCGTCCCACATATCCCAAACCTTCACGTCTCGAGCTGCCACATTTCCTCCAGACCGGCCTGTCCCTCCTCCCGCGCCCCCTGGGGCAGCCATTCGCAGCTTGTCCCCTTGTGCGCGAGCCAAGTAACCAGCCCCTACCTTCCGCCAACCAGGCACGTGGCGTGCCTGCACCCGATATTAAACGACATGCACAATAATACGAATCGCCGCCATTGGCGTACATCCATGAACCCCGCCGTATTGTCCGCGAATTACGACTTTTCGTCCCTTAATCCTTCACCTTTTAGAGCCACGGCCACTCCCAATGGAAATAATTCAAAAGATGCCAACTTCGAATTAGAGGACTTACCTTTCATGCCTCCTGCCACCGCTCCGCGCACCACCTGCCTTCCAGGTATGCCCTGGAATCTATGTTCCCAGAGGCATCCGTGAATAACTCGATACCACCCGCAATGGCTCCACAAGTAGCCTTCGCCATGAAACGGCTACAGACCCATTCCTCGCAACTAACCTGACATGCGAACTTGAAACTGCCTTATGAACAACTGCGATTTCTCAGCGTGACCTTCTTGGACCTCTGAACAATTCACCCTGAACTCCCAAAGTGCAGTCAACTGATCCCCAGGCAATTGGCACTCTCCTACCACCGAAACAATTTCCAGCCTAAGCTAAGACGCGCGGTAGGATTCCCGCGACCGTAAGGTATGTCCACAACGGCCCGGCCCAGCCGAGCCCACACAGAAAGCTATCTTACAGATAATGTACTAAGGAACCCCTTCCTGATTCCTCTTGACCACTCGACTTTGAATGGAATAGCGAAAAAAAACCTGCCTTTGGTTTTCCTTTCTTGACGCGTCAGTTGACACCATGACTCCCACCGCCTCCCTAACACCCGTATCCAAGCCTACCCGACGGTCCCCAGTTGCATTGACCTTTCTTCTGTCCGGCCAGAACCGCACCTCCTGGGGGCGCGCCGGCAGCCCCAGAAAGAGTGAATTTCCTGCACCATCATTAGGAAACGGGGGGACCTTACCCCGATTCCGCCTACTAGGATACAAAAGCCCTAAGCCAATTCCCAAAGTCTTCAGTATCTTGCGATACTTCCGCCTTTCCCCTCCTCTTCTTTTCCGGCCTCCTTCCTATCAACTCCTTTTAAAATCAAGGAACTCCTCGAGCGGAAGACAGGAAATTTTTTTTTTTTTTTACAAATCCCCTTAATCAAATCTTATCCTCCGCCTTCAAGTGACCCCCCAATGTCCCCGCGATGGACACATGCCCATTTCGTTGCGCCGCGCCTGGAATATTGCCACACATCTAACTGTTCTCCTGCCCCGTCGAATGTCCCCGGTACCGGTACACCGTATTCCCCTTCCCTTCCCGGCACGCCATCACCACCGCCCTAACTTCTGCCTCCTGACCGCCCTCCGGACTCCTGTCCGCGCTGGTCCCGCCTCAAGCTCGTAGGAGTAACACTCCTCGACCTGCTGGGAGAAGATAACCTGGGTAGTCTGTTCTGATATAGCCTTACCAGCCCTTCCTCTCTGCGCTCTGTTCTGTCGTCCTAATCTCTGCTCCTTCTTGCTGCCTGACCTTCCTGGCTGCAGGCGTCACGCCTCTGCCCTAGTGAAATCCTGCCAGATGAAGCTGAAGCGCTGCACTGAGACCTCCTCCTCTCCCAGGAACTGGACCACCTCCTACCACACTGACTTCTTGAGGGGCTCCTCACCTGCTCCTCCATCCCTCATCCGACCTCCTGCTGCTGCTGTGCCTGACATTGTCCCTGCGCTGCTCCCTCCCGTACTCACAGCTGCTGACGCTCCTCCTGTGTTCCTGCTCCTGAGAACGCCTCCCAGGGGGCTCCCGCTTGCCTCTGTCCCTTACGTCCATTTCCACCCATCCTTGTCCTCTCTTCTGCCCTCTGCTTGCAGTACCTGGCCTCTCCCCGGCCGCCTCATCCACTTGTGGCCCCTTTAATTAATCCTGGTTGCTGGCCTTCCCCTCCATAGCTGCTCTGCTGCGCCTGTGAAGACTCCGCCTGCTGCTTTCACTATCCCCTTCCTTCACCTCTGACCTGACCCTGGCCCCATCCAGGGCCGACTCCGCGCCTCCGTCTGTGTCCCGCCGACCTGGACGCCCCCTCCGCCTGCCCATTGGGGGGGGGGGCGCTTTTTTACTGCTGGCCCCTTGCATCATTCCCCCTGTCCCTCAGGTATGCCACCAGGACGCCTTTTGCCGCTCTCCCTGCCCGGCAGCCATCATGTCATGCTGGATTCCGCTGTCCTTCGTGCTTTCCTACCCCCCTCGCCTTACAGCAGGGGGCGCTCTTCCTGTGCGGCCTCATCATTGCCTGCCACCTTGCCTGACCGGCGCCGCGGCCGCGCCTGACCGGCCGCCCTCCAACTCCCGCCTGCTTTCCGACCTTGTTTTCAGCTGTCCCCTTGCCGCCTCCTGACAGGCTCTTGCGCCCGGGCTGCCGCTGGGACGGCCTCGCTCTCCTTGCCGGCCTCCGTTCTGTCACCGCGTGGGGGTACGGCGGGGGGGAGCAGACGTGCTTGGGGCCCCCCAGCTGCTCCTGCAGCCACCAGCCATGATTTCTGCCACAACCTTTGTGTCCAGGATGGTGGCTTGCTTGGAGTTCTGTCTGAGGCTTATGGGAGTGAGCATGCAGCAGCAGCAGCTCACTCCAGCCTCTCCTGTACCTCCATGCTGCCTCCTGCCTCAATACTGCTCTGTTCTTCTATGCTGCCTCCATGCTGCTGCCTTCTCCCTCCAGGGCAGGCAGCTTTCACAACTGACAGGTAAGCTTAGGTTCAGTTAAAATGGCCACTTCATATAATGGCTGGTGTAATACTCCCCTTATGGCTCCGCCCTACCCAGCATGCTAGCTGTCACTAACTTCCTGTGGCTGCTATGCCTACCTCCTGGATCTGTCAAGGCCTATTCCTCTTAGCTGCGCTGATCCATGGGCTACAGATTGCTTCTCATCTTTTCTAAACTGGACACTGGAACACACACAAACACTGTCTGTGTCCCACAATTCCTCATTGTTCTTCTCATGGGTACAAAATGGAGAATTACAGCTGTAAAGTCTGTCACTTTGGGGACACACTGAATAGACATGCTATCCTTTGCTTTGTAAAGCAATATTTTGCTCAGCCCTCTGACATTTAAACAGTTAGTAATATGAATGAAAACAACTGTACAAGTAGGAGCTATATGTACATGTTAAATAAAATGTACAGAGATTAAACAGCGTACAAAGTGGAAATAGGTTATAAGCTGCTGTTGCTTGACACAAGGGGGAGGGTTTTTTTTGTCGCTTTTGGCTCTAGTGTAGATGCTGTTGCTATGAGCAGCACCTGAGATCTGTTACCATGGCAACAAGCTGCAAATCTTGAACACTGCAGCAACCATCTAAATACTTACTGTGTGTGTGTGTATCGGACAGACCCATTAAATGGCCAAACCTTGCCAAACACTATGTAGGTGTTATGTGCTTTGTATATATATATATATATATATAAATATATATATATATATATCATATATTTTCACACAGGCAAAAAGAGGATGCAGAACAATGATGTATTAGGAGAAATAATGTCATTTAGGAGTTCTAGAGACCATGTCGTATTTCTGTGCTGCCATGGTGATCTGGTGCTTTGACTTTGTCGAGGTTTGCTGTGTACTACAAGATTAACCTATTATTTTGATGGTCAGTTCATGTTTCTCCCCCCCCCCATAATTTAAGATATTTTTTTTACAAAAATGAATTTGGCTTGTATCACTCTTGTGAATTATTGTGTTTAGAATCCCTTCTGGAACTCATGAATAAATAGTTCCACCTCAAAAACCACATGATCTGCAACCTTGGTGTCCCTAATACATGTCCATCCTATACAGCAATAATAATAAGAGGCTACGTTTAGGCATATAAAATATCTAATACTGTCAATGCAGCACACTGTACTTGTGAGAAAGGCCAGGGACTCAGCAGACTCTAGTCAAAGGGAAGGAGCAAACCAAGGGCTCAGAGGAAATTAAATATAGGCAGCCTTTGTCCCAGGAGTGGTCAGAGTAAATAAAGAGGGCTGCTATTTCGGACGTCCTGAGTTTTCAAATTCAACCTGCATATACATGGATTCCCTTGCCTCTTCCTCCAATTCCCCTGAGCCAAATTCTAGTCTAGTCCCTGGGTTGCACCTCCCATAGTTTATGATTTCTTTTTTTTCCAAATGGAGGTATATGGAGCCAGTAGCACGCTCCGAGATAAAAAAAAAAAAACCTGACAGATATACTACTGCATCTGTTAACCATACTGTAGCATAAGCAGCAAACATGCAGTGTCGATGGTAAGACGAATTAAAAACATGATTTGGTAGAATTTTACTATAAAAATATATTTGGTTCCTTATAGGCCATATTTTCCAATCTGTGTCTTTATTAACTATCCATTACTGACAACTTGTGCAATAACCATAGAGCAATATCCGGAAATCTGTTCTCCAACGACCATGCTTTGGTCCTTTAGTTTGTACACTGCATTGCTGCTTAGTCGATATGTTATGGTTTACATTGCATAGTTAAACATGCCTCTAGTGGCTGTCTACCTGACAGAGGTGCATACAAAGTTAGAACCAACTCAAACTTGGTTCTCACAGCTAACCTCCATTTTATTGGAGGGATGCAGTTCTGGCTACGCATCTGCATTTCCTCCCCAATGCTCTTCTATTTGTTGCAAGAAACAGATCGAGAGGCTGCAGTGACTCAATCTTGGTAATAATACCCTTTATGCCAGTTATTTAAATATGGGCATGGGGAGTACCTGTATCTAAATAAAGAGGAGCATACTTACATTTAGGTAAATACAACCTCAGATGAACAAAAACACATGGGAGTGTCATCAATTATTTAACAAAAATAAAGCCATAATGGAGAACTCATCTGTAAAAAACTGCTCACTTCGGCAGCATATATACTAAAAAAAAAAAAAAACTTAGTACACCCTCACTTATTATTATTATTGCAATTTATATAGCGCCAACAGATTCCGTAGCGCTTTACAATATTATGAGAAGGGATTTAACTATAGATAGGACAATTACAAATAAACTTACAGGAACTATAGGTTGAAGAGGACCCTGCTCGATCGAGCTTACATTCTATAGGAGGTGGGTGTAAAACACATTAGGACAGGAATTTGCAATCAAATAAGGTGGACTGCCCTTTAGGAGAGGGCAAGAGACAGGTATGTGAGGTAAGGGTTAGTCTTGGAGGCCATATGCTTTCCTAAAGAGATGAGTTTTAAGGCACTTCTTAAAAGATGCAAGACTAGGGGAGAGTCTGATGGCGGTAGGCAGGCTATTCCATAGGAAGGGAGCCGCCCGCGAGAAGTCCTGCAAGCGCGAGTTGGCCGTACGAGTGCGGACAACGGACAGGAGGTGGTCACGGGCAGAACGGAGAGACCGAGAAGGGACATACCTATGGATCTGTGAGGAGATATAAGAGGGGCTAGAGTTGTTCAGTGCTTTATAGGTGTGAGTTAGTACCTTGAATTGACTCCTATAGCATACAGGAAGCCAATGTAAGGACTGGCAGAGGGGTGAGGTGTGAGAGAAACGACTAGAGAGGAAAATCACTCTAGCAGCAGCGTTCATTACGGACTGTAGGGGTGCAGTACGGCTTTTGGGAAGACCAATCAGGAGAGGGTTACAGTAATCCATGCGGGAGATTACCAGAGCATGGACAAGCTCCTTGGTAGTATCTGGTGCAAGAAAGGGGCGGATGCGGGCTATGTTTTTAAGATGGAATCTACAGGATTTGGCAACATGCTGGATGTGAGGCTCAAAGGTGAGACCAGAGTCAAGTATGACGCCAAGACAGCGCGCTTGCAAGGATGGACTGATGTTGGTACCACAAACTTGAAGGGAGAGTGAAAGAGGAGGATTAGTATTAGGAGGAGGAAAGACAAGGAGCTCAGTTTTTGAGAGATTGAGTTTCAGAAAGCGGGAGGACATCCAGTCAGAGATGGAAGAAAGGCAAGCAGTGACACGTTGCAGGACGGCAGGGGAGAGGTCCGGGGAGGAGAGATATAGCTGGGTGTCATCAGCATACAGGTGGTAGTGGAATCCAAAAGAGGTAATAAGTTTGCCAAGAGAGGCAGTATAAAGAGAAAATAGAAGTGGACCAAGGACGGAGCCTTGGGGAACTCCAACCGAGACAGGGCGAGGGGAGGAGGTATCATTAGAAAAGGAGACACTGAATGAGCGTTGGGAGAGATAAGAGGAAAACCACGAGAGGACAGAGTCACAGAGACCAAGTGATTGAAGAGTTTGAAGAAGGAGAGCATGATCAACGGTGTCAAAGGCCGCTGAGAGGTCAAGAAGAATTAGTATGGAGTAGTGGCCTTTGGATTTAGCTGCGATTAGGTCGTTAGTGACTTTGATAAGGGCAGTCTCTGTAGAGTGGAGAGGGCGGAAGCCAGATTGAAGGGGGTCAAGGAGAGAGTTGGAATTGAGGAAATCAGACACACGTGTAAAGACAAGCCTTTCCAGAAGCTTTGAGGAAAAAGGGAGCAGGGATATGGGACGGTAATTAGAGAGGGTGGATGAGTCGAGGGATGTTTTTTTTAGTATAGGTACTACAGTGGCATGTTTAAGGTCAGCAGGGACGATGCCAGAAGAGAGTGAGCAGTTGAAGATGTGTGTTAGAGAAGGCACGAGACAAGTGGAGAGAGATCTGATAAGGTGAGATGGGACAGGATCGAGCGGGCAAGTGGTGGGGCGAGAGGAGCAAAGAAGAGCAGCCACCTCTTGGTCAGTAGCTGGGGAGAATGTCTGAAGGGTAGGAAATGCATGATCTATGTGTGATTGAGAAACAGAAAGGCAAGGAGGGGAGAATTCTTTCCTTAGCTGTTCAATCTTGTCAGTGAAGTAACATGCAAAGTTATCAGAAGTAAGGTTAGTTTTGGGGGTGGCCACAGCAGGGCGAAGAAGAGAATTAAAGGTGTCAAAGAGACGCCTGGGGTTGCGGGAACATGAACTAATGAGAGAGGAAAAATAGGACTGTTTGGCAAGGGCAAGGGCTGCACTGTATGAACACAATATGAATCTATAATGGAGAAAGTCTGATTGGGTACGAGACTTCCTCCAGGAGCGTTCAGCACAACGGGAGCATCTTTGCAGGTAGCGCGTTGATTTAGTATGCCATGGTTGGGGGCGGGTCCTCCTTGAGGTGCTTGTTTGGAGTGGCGCTGCAGTGTTCAAGGCAGATGTAAGAGTAGAGTTATATATGGAGATGGCCAGTGAAGGACAGGAGAGGGAAGGGATGGACAGCAGTTGTGAATCACTTCTTAGTAGCAGACAGTTGCCCTTGATTAATCGATCATCAACAAGTGTAACCTCCTCTATAAAAACAGAATTTTTAGCAGTTTGCTTCTCTGGAGCATTCAGCTGTGGGTTAACACAATGCCAAGGAGGAAAGATATCAGCATTGGTTTTAGAGTAGCAATAGTTGCTGCCCATCATACTGGGTTATAACCCCACTTTTAATTTAAAGTCCATGATTCTACAGTGAGAAAGATTATTCAAAAGTAGAAAATATTCGGGGGTGGGGGCAGAGCCAGCAGCCATACTGACTAGACGTGTTTCGAGGGCTCTCCGTGACAACTGGAGAATTAAGTGCGGTTATTGCCCTATATACTCGCTACAACTGTCCACACAGCATGCATCCCACTTTGTCTACAGTATGGGGCGTAAAAGCAAGAAGCACCAGGTGGATAAACCTCCAATTACCGCCGATATGGGCTACCTGCTTTGGAGGCTGCAAAATTCCGCAAGGCCTGTCATGGTGTTTCTCTCGAATGGGCCTTTCGGAACGACAAGCGAGGAGTCCATAGCTCATTTGAGCGGCCGGGAGTTACCAGCAGAGAGTGAACCTGCTTCCAGTGCGGGCGGGGAGTGCTCCGGTCACAGAGCGCTGAAGATACTCTTAGAAGACCTTCACCGTAATATCGCAGCGGTCATTAATCTGTTTAAGGATGAGATCACTGGGGTGTCTGTGTGCCTCCACGATACAGAAATTACCACTGCTGCCCAAGAGGTTTACATAACTGGAGTGGGAGTTGGCTGCTCTTAAGCAAGGTCTGACCCAAGCCCAGCACTGCATATGGAAGACTGCAGACGGTGGAAAAACGGAACGATTCGGGGCCTAGCAGAGACTGTCACCGCAGCTGAAATCCCCCACCTCGTCCGGAGATTGATTGCCTGCTTACTCTCCCCTAAACAAGCCAAGACTATGACTCTGGAGAGCTGTTACAGACTACCCTCACGACAGGCTGCCTCATCAGGAGATAGTGGGGATATAATCATTTGCTTTCAACGCAGTCCGGACACGCAAACCTTCATGTCTGCAAAAAATCTCCTTATTATTTTGAGGGACACTCTCTTCAGTTCTATATCCAGAGCCACCATGAAATGGCGTAGGACCTTACGACCCTTGACTGCTGAACTTGCCAAACATAAACTGCCCTATAAGCGGATGACACAGAGATGCCTTATCACATAGCACATCTCTGGGACTTTGAAAGTTACAGAAGTCTCTGAAGTTGCCGGTATCATTCAACAACTAGGGCTCTCACCCACAACCTAAAGCACACCCTAAGCAGCCAGCCACCTGGGACATGAAAGCGGTTCGCCAATTTGTTCCAGCTGCTCAATGGGGAAATCCCGCATCCACAGAGATTGCTTGATTTTTCTTTCTGCACATGCACCAATTATTGTTTCTTTTTTTGTTTAACTTTTATGTAGCATTCAGAATATTAGCTTTAATGATTACTTCCACTGAATAACTTAAATCATGTTACATGCCCATAGAGACGCATCCCGTTGGCATAGGGTATTTTAAGTCTCTTACCTCTCCCCCACTCGTACCAAGCAACTTGGCTCCGAGCCACATAGTAACCAGCATAGTGGGTGATAGCCTTTTTATCTTTCGATTTTGGTGCATGATCCACATAGTCATATTATGTATTCATAGGCACATTGCCTTTCCTACCCCTTAGCAACTCACGCATATATTGACGTTATTCCATTCAGGGGTGGCAGGCTTAGCTCTAGTTTGTTATGTTAACTACTGTTATTTTAAAACTAAACCATAAAAACCTCAATTCCGATGACTACGTTGAGCAATTTATGACATGTCACAACTGTCTGATATTATGTTTATTATTGCTATTGTGTGTTGTCTGTCATTAACTAGGAATTGAGAATAAAGAAAGATTGACAAAAGTGGAAAATATTCAAGACATAGAATGTGACGGCAGATAAGAACCATTCAGGCCATCTAGTCTGCACAAATACTTTAATTAGTCCCTGGCCTTATCTTATAGCTAGGATAGCCTTATGCATATCCCACACATGCTTAAACTCATTTACTGTGTTAACCTCTACCACTTCAGCTGGAAGGCTATTCCATGCATCCACTACCCTCTCAGTAAAGTAATACTTCCTGATATTTTTAAACCTTTGCCCCTCTAATTTAAAGGATCACTATAGTGTCAGGAAAACAAAGCAGTTTTCCCCTACACTCAGGGTCCCCCTCCCAGTAGCTTACCTTATTCCAGCGCCGGGCTCCCTCGGCGCTGGTGACCTCTCCTCCCCCGCCAACGTCAGCGGAGCCGAATGCGCATGCGCGGCAAGTGCCGCATGCACATTCAAGCTGCAATAGGAAAGCATTTTTCAATGCTTTCCTATGGACGCTCTGCGCAATGAAGGCATAATATGCCTCCAGCGTCGCAGATGCGCCTCAAGTGGCTGTCCGGAAGACAGCCACTAGAGGCTGGCTTAACCCCAAATATAAACATAGCAGTTTCTCTGAAACTGCTAGGTTTGCATCTGAAGGGTTAAAACCTGAGGGACATTGCACCCAGACCACTTCAATGAGCTGAAGTGGTCTGGGTAACTATAGTGTCCCTTTAAGACTATGTCCTCTTGTTGTGGTAGTTTCTTCTTTTAAATATAGTCTCTTCCTTTACTGTGTTAAATTCCCTTTATGTATTTAAATGTTTCCTTCATATCCCCCCATCTTGTCTTCCCTCCAAGCTAAACATGTTAAGATTGTTTAACCTTTCCTTGTAAGTTTTATCCTGTAAGCCATGAACCAGTTTAGTAGCCCTTCTCTGAACTCTCTCTAAAGTATTAATATCAAAGACAGTCGTCAGACAGACGTCCTAACAATTTCACCCCAAATTTAGACCATGCAATGCTCAGATAAATTGAAAAAAATGTGGATGAAAATACTATCCCCAATGGGGATAGATGGGGTGCTTCAGCGACCTACCAATAGGGAGTAACACAGAAAAATACAAAATAATAACTGTAGTCTAATATGCCTAGGCACAAATTGTGTTAAAATGCAAAGTATTGTTTGTTATTATTAACTACATTTTCAAGTCTACAGCACACTATACTATATACAGTAACAAAAAAACATTCTATCGCCTTATGGTTATTTGTTCATTTGTATGACTATGTTTAGTTTCATTCTTGATTACAGTTGATTATGGTTTAATTTTGTTCCACCAGCTGCCAGCAATACAGTTCTACGTGAGTTTTGATTATCTTTTCTTATCAACTGACATAAACAGGAGCGTATTTTTCTAGAGAAAATCTAAATTGTTTAAACTGTGGCTCAAAGTTTAAAGGAAAAGACAGATTGATAAATCAGAAGGGAAGGTGAAATTGTAGTTACATCAGAGTTATCTACTAAAGCTTATAACAAGAATTAAAAAGTAATTAGACAATATCTTCACAGGCCTGCAAACCAATACCACATGAACAACAAAAATCATAAAAAAACATGAAACAGTGAAACAATATACATAGCCAGAAAAAAATATAATAAAAAAGGAGATAATGCACTCATCGGAGCTGCCGTGTGACACCTGATTTGTCCTCCTGGGAGTACTGAGAGAAAGTGTAGTGAGGTCTCATGTTTATATCCACTAATGCTGCAGCCTTGTATGTATAATCCTGATTGGCTGACATGGCCTTCTTAGGGCAGGCATGATGTCCATGACATCAATTGCATCACATAGTAAATCACGGAAAAGAGGCTAATAAAATAGTGAGTGTCCCACTGGTGCAACCAGGGACCCGAGGTGGCAAAACCCCTTGCAACAGTAAATGTAGAAATAATCATTATTTCTACATTAATAACACCAATGACATGCACACCAGTTGACTCCACCCATAGACATGCACACCATTTGGCTACAAAGAACCCACCTCACCAGTCCCATCACTTGATATTGGTCTCTCTCAGAGCTCTGAAATAATTTCATATGCAGAATAATACCTACACTAAAAAGTCTTCAGGAATTGTCTTGATATACATTCTACTATTATAATAAATCAAATAGGTTTACCCATGTATTGCTCTAACACCATGCTAACACCACATTGGCCACTGAGAGTCAAAAATCTATCCTCATAAAATCTGGCAATATCTGAGTCTGGACAACAGGCAAAAGGTCTCCTATTCGGGGACAATTTTGTTAAAGAGCTGGGTACCTATGTTAGTACCTTCACGGCACTGGACAAGGCACAAACAAACATTAACAGAGTGTTCTCTCCCAAGGTTTTTGGTGGGGCCGGCAGACATCAGGGCCGTCTGCTCGGCCATTCCTTCCAGGATTCCTACCTGGGAAACCGAGGCTCCGCCACAACTAGATTCCAGCATACAGAGGCCAAGTCCTCTTCGTCTTTCTTCCCGGTCAGAGGCAGATCGTTGCAGTCCCGAGGGACCAGGGGTACCTCTTATGGCCGACGGCCTTATGGTTAGTGTTCTACCATGTCATATGTGGAAGGCAGACTGTTCCATTTTGTCGATGCTTGGCACAGACTAACCTCAGACGTTTGTGTCCTAAACACCATTCTAGCTTATCAGATCGAGTTTGTGCAGCACCCAGTTCAAACCTCCATACCGCACCGGACTGTTTTTTCCCCACAAGACAGGAACCTGGTAGTGGAGGAAATTCACATGCTAACGGGAAAGGGCACTATCTACCAGGTTCCTCCTTCCTCTCCTGGGTTTTTGAGCAACCTCTTTTTGGTGCCCAAGAAAGGTGGTGGGGTGAGACCGGTTATAAACCTGCGTCCCCTCAATGCATTTGTTCGGTACCAACATTTCAAAATGGAGGGAATCCACTGCCTTTCGGGACCTACTTAGGCTGGGAGATTGGATGGTCACCTCCCGCAATTCCAATGGGACGAGACAATGTGGCTATTCCGGTGCCTTCCCTTTGGGCTGTCGTTGGCTCCATGGTGCTTCACCCACCTGCTGAAACCCGTGGTCACCCTTCTACGCAGCAGAGGTGTTTGCATGATCATATACCTAGACGATATGCTGATCATGGCTTGCAATGCCCACTGGTTTTGTCAACATTTCTCTTCGGCATTGTCCCTCCTGCAAAACTTGATTTCTGATCAATTGGAAAACGTCAGTGCTGAACCCTTCCCAGTCCATGGAATTCAACATAGATGTGGTACACTGGCCGCTCAGCCTACCGCCTGCAAAGGTTAAGCTCATCAAGAAAGAAACCCACAGGACATTGGCTCGCCCGGTTTTGACCTTATGACAGCTCGCCAGCATGATCGGTCTCCTTTCAGCCTCCATACAGGCGATTTTCCCAGGGCCTCTCCATTACAGGGACCTTCAACGGCTAAAGCTCATGCAACTACGCTTGGGTCGCTCTTACTCCGACTCTGTTCCACTCGATTACACAGCCAAGGAGGAACTCACCTAATGGCTGCAACACATGGAAGCGTGGAACGGGAGAGCGATCTCTCCGGATTTCATCATAGAGTCCGATGCAAGTACGCTTGCTTGGGAAGCGCGTTGTGGTCCTATCTCCACAGGAGGAAAATGGTCCCAATCAGAAAAAAGAGCTTCACATAAACGGCCTGGAACTCATGGCAGGGTCGTTTGCCCTAAAGAGCCTCCTCTGCATCACAGCAAACTGCTCCATTATTCTGCAAATGGACAATATATCTGCAGTTCGCTACATCAACCACCTGGGCGGCACGAGATCCAAGTTACTGATGGATCTAGCCAAGGAGGTTTGGCAATATTGTCTGGATCACAATATATCAGTACTCGCAGAATATATTCCAGGCCTGTCCAATACAGTGGCGGATTGGAATTCCAGACATCTGCGAGACACCAGCGATTGGTGGCTGGACCGCAAAACTTTCCAACAACTACAACTGCTCTAGGGGCCTATGTATATCAAAATTTTCAGATCACAACTGGACTCCAAGCACCTGGTATTCTTCAGTAGGAGGCCATACCCAGATGCCTTCCTCCAACCATGGCCGAACAGACAGCTTTATGCATTTCCTCCTTTCTCCCTGATGGCTCGGACACTATTACACCTCAGACGTTCTCGGACAGCTTTAGTTCTCATAGCCCTATTTTGGACTCCACAACCTTGGTTCCCTTCACTCATGAAGATGTCCATGGATCTTTTTAGACTACTTCCCGAATCAACACACCTCTTACTGAACCTCGATGGGATCGCACATCCCCTTCTGGTTGAAGGACACCTCAGACTATTAGCGTGGCTCCTCTCTGGGGACCCTGGGTTGTGCCAGACGTTCCACAATCAGCTCTTGACTTACTGGCGGGAGCCTGGGCCCCTGGAACAAGACGATCCTACGGTTATGCCTGGAACACATCGAGTTGTTGGTGCGTGGAACAATAGGTGAATCCCATATGTGCTCCTGTGAATTACCTGTTGCGTTTCCTTACTGTCCTGTATGACCAAGGTTTGGCCTATCGCACTATTAATGTTGGCAATCTCAGCTGGTCATCATGAGCTGGACGGCTCTCCGGCTGGTAAACATCTATTGGTTTGTCGACTCTTACGGTGTATTAGATTTGCACGATCACCTCAACCTCAATACACGTCACTATGGGATGTGAATCTGATTCTTTACCTGTTGGAAACCTGGCCACGGAATACAGAACTCATGCTTAAACAGCTGTCGGCAAAATTGGCCATGCTCCTCTGTTTGATATCATGCAAACGGGTGTCAAATGTCCATGCACTGGCACGCTCCTTTACCCCTACGGGAGTTTCCTTCAACATTTCCAGATGTACCAAATAATTGATTACTTCAATTTTCTACCCATTGTTTCCTCACAGTGTTACTCTGCTGCCCAGTGGCTTGTCTCCAGGAATATGAAACACGGACGCCGTCATTCAGGGATCCAGCGTATCACGAGTTGTTCCTGGCTATCAAACTACCTCATCGCCCTGTATCTAAAGTGACGCTAGCCCGCTGGGTGAAATGGATGATGTCTTCAGCTCACATAGATACATCCGTCTATAGCACACACTCTACTAGAGGGCCCATGGCTTCAAAAGCTTTCAACTTGGGCTGTAAACCAGAAGATCTTCTTCGGACGGCTGAATTGGTCTTGTGCATCAATGTTTAAGGAATATTACTTTCGCCCTACAAAACATGTCTCATCTATGCTTATTTCAAAACTTTGAACTAGCATAATATGAGCCTCTGTGTCCTTTAATAAAATTACCAGATTTTATTATTTACATGACATAAAGTCATGATTTTATTAAGGACCGGGAGGCGAATATTAGCCAACCTGATACAGGTACGTTTTACGGTTTGTTTTTCCCACTCTAGGTACCTTATGAGTTTGTAACAATCCCTTTTCTATATTTATAATTGATTATGTACACTTCACTATTTTTTTATGCCCTGTGGTTTTCAGAAGATATCTGTTAACTGGACTTGCTATCCTGATTTTGGCTGATTACCTATATTTGCTATTGTTAACTCTAGTGTATCTTACTCTGGCACAGTTCGAATGTCTATTTTATCAAATGGTGAGGGATTCTTCATTGTTTTAAGCTGGTGCTTTGATTTCATACCTCACTTCCACTTGACCTACCATTTTTTAAAACAATTTTTTTTATCAGTCAGTAGATCAGTAACAGCTCAACTGGCGTTCCCCTTGTTATGGAACTACAACTCACCTGATGCTCAACCAGCCACAGACCAACTCCTTTTCTATTAGGATGACACCAGACATATCAAAAGGCTTATCAATTAATCTATACCGTCCTTTTAATCTTCTCAACAGAGAGTTTTACATTTTATTGAAGAAGTTTATTAGCTCATAATAGGCCTTAGTCATTGGTCTTTTTTTTTTTTTTTTTTAACCTCAATTCATACTCCCCACTCTATCCCTCCACCTTCCTCCCCTCGCCGACCCAGAGCATGCGCATGCGCTCAGAGTTAACAATTGGTCCAAGCTATGAAAAGCCTGGGATTGGACCGTGCATGGCCCAAGTGCCGTCAGGAGGGGATTGCGGAAGAGCAGCGCTACGAGCTTTGTCTGGTGCTGGATTCCAGGTAAATAAAAAAACTTTATTTTTCAGGTTTTACTACAAATTGAGAGATGGGACCTTCCCCACAGTGCCCAAGAGAGCATATTACACTAGAAACATGCCCCCTTGCAATAGGGTTATAGTAACCCTTTAAAGGTATACTATAGTGCCAGGAATACAAAGCTGTAATCCTGGCACTAGCGCTCTTCCTTGCCATATTGGAACTCAAATTTAAAACTGACACCTTTCAAATAAACACAGTTTAAAAAAGCACTCCCAGAACCACAAGAACTTCATCATAATGAATCCCTGGAACCCGCTTACCTATAGGAGTTAAACCATTCATGAACAGTTTAACCCAAAGTCTTTTCTCCAGCTCAATTTTGTTCTGCTTCTCTGAGATTCTTTAAAAATGAAGCCTCACACAGCCATGTATAGGAGACCCGCTGACTGGTTGAGTGCGTAAGCTGACACTGTAAGACAGTCAGTAGTTCCCCATTCATAAAAAGAATTGAGAAAAATGCTTATGCCATCCACAGCAGTCTGAGGATTTGTGTTTAAAGATTCTCAGAGAAAGGAAAGGAAAGGAATAGAGGTAAAAAGCACCGGAGAGAAGACTTTAAGGTAAGACAGCATCAGGGACCTTCTGGCACCATAACAACTTCATTTCAGTGTGAGCCACAGATATATATATATAAACACATCAAATATACAATTGAGTGTGCACTCACCCTGGGGGGATAGAGGCTCTGCTGCTGCTTCCACTAGTCCTCTGCACTCCAGGTCTGTTCAGATTGTTCTGTCCTGGGTATGGAGCTGCTCCAGGAACACTCTGACTGCGAGAGAAACCAGAACCATTTCTGATGCTCCCAACAGAACGTCCACCTTCACCCACTCTACCCCATCCTGCTGCTCCACCACTGAATGTACTGCTCTGCCTCAATCCTGGCTGGTGTATAGGGGGAGGTGGTGGAGGTGGCAAAGCTGGTGGTGGCCCAGGTGGAACCTTGACTTTTTGGGATGCCAAAATGGCATTAGAAGCTGCTCTAGTACTATTGACCAGAAGGCACTGAGTGCAAGAGCAAGGTAACCCTGAGCCTGATCCCACAGGCCAAGACTGGGACTTGGGTATGGATCCTATGGTGAGAGGGTATGCCAGATCCATCCGTCTCCTCAGCCGGCGTTTGCGGTGTGTCTGACGGTTGACTTGGCACATGCTGTGAAAATGCACCAGGTAGCAGAAACCAAGAGTTGTGAGGTCCAGCCAGGGATGCTGCTTCTCATAAGCATTCTGGATTGCAATGCAGATCTCTGTATCATAAGGGGTCCAAGATCCAGCATCATTCTCCCATTCCCACACAATGCCCTTCCCAGGGGCAGAGGATGGCTCAAAGAAACTGCGTCTTACGGGGCGGACCGTCCCTAACGGAGGAAGAGAAAAGTGAGAGACTACAGTTCATTTAATTTGTCATTCAGCTGAAGATGAAGTAGTGACACAGATAGATCAAAAGTGCATTGTATCTAAATGTTCTGACATCACACACAAAAGGCATTTACAAGATTAACAGTGTTTAGAAGCTGCCCATGTGACTATAGGTTGATAAAAACAGCTACCTATGGTACATTATTCTTGTCTCCCTAACTGTATGTTTTAACTACAGTAAGTACTAAATTAATCACAATGTCCTAGCCATCTCAAATATCAGAATGACACAAACATTATTTAGGCAGTAAGTCCATACAATGTAACCAACATGGCTGGTATGGAGCACCCATGGTAAGTCAATGTAAGTCACACATTTATAAACCTGCAGATGGATTTGTGACTTACATTAGCCAGATACCTATTAAAACAAATAATATGAGATTTTCCTTAAAGCAACACTTTAAATCCATCTCCCAAGAAAAATGATTATTATTAGTATTAAATAGAGAAAGAAAAATAGGCTTTATCTAATATCCCAATGCTGTACTCTCACGCATGCACAAGGAGTACAGAAGTGAGTTTGGCTCAGTGCCAAGAGCTGAAGAGGCCCCACTGGGCGAAGATGGCAGCATCCACAAGGGACAGGTTAAGGTAAGTCGAACTCACCTTTTTCTGCGTCCTCGGCCACTGGACCTCCAGCAGCAATTTCAACGTCAGGGGTCTTTCTAAATTCTACAAAGTCTCCAGACAATGACAGTGCTACTTTAATTGATACACAGTAAATAAATATGTAATCTTGACCTTTAATATGTAATTGATGCTGCAATACAAGCACTGTCATTAATTTCAATGTTTGCCACATTTTTCTCCTACTATGCTTCTAGTGCCTCTCAGTAGTTTTTAAAATGCACATTCCAAGCTAATGTTTTATTTTTGTCAACCTAACAAATATCATGCATCAATATTCCAGGGAACCAGGGACAAAACAGCCCAAAAGCGTCCCTTAAGAGTAAGTCTAATTACCAAACCCACTTTAGTATAATGAAGTCATTTTTGTGCAAAGATCATGCCCATGCAGTAGCACTGATCAATTCTATGCTGCTGAGGCATTAAAACCAATTTATTTCTGAAGCCCTAGGCACACCTCCCCTGACTGTGAAATATACAGCCTGCATTCACACTTCCCTTGCTCTTTTAAAGGGATACCTCTATAGTATTAG
This sequence comes from Pelobates fuscus, assembly GCF_036172605.1. Taxonomy (NCBI): domain Eukaryota; kingdom Metazoa; phylum Chordata; class Amphibia; order Anura; family Pelobatidae; genus Pelobates; species Pelobates fuscus. Next base: position 174,906,505 of record NC_086321.1, read on the forward strand.
GAACGCTATAATGTGTTTTACTTACCTTTTTCCAACCACCTCTGACGTTGATCCAATCTCATAGAGGCAAGTGCTGCACACACTTCCAACCTTCCCCATAAGAAAGTATTACATCCAATACTTTCCTAGGAGCTTCTGCGGAACATGACAGAGTTTTACTTGGTCAGTGCAGTGGACTCATCTTTAATGGCTGTCAGCTGGATAGCCACTAGAGGTGGTTTTAACCCTACATGTAAACATAATAGTTTCTAAAACTAAAGTGTTTTACATTGCAGGGTTAAAAGTACAAGCAGTGGTGTACACACGCACATACAGACACACGCACATACAGACACACATATACAAAGAGACACACACATAGACAGATACACACAGACAGACACAAAACACACATACATACAAAGACACACACACACAAACAGACAGGCACACATACAGACAGACACACACACATACAAAATATGTTACTCACCCTCCTGTTTCCTACCTTTTAGGTGCAGGAGGGTGATTTTCCCTGGGGTCCAGTGGTGGCTCAGACTGTGGGAGTCAGAGTTCCCACTCTGACTCCCTCTGCTTCCTCCCGCGTGGGCTCTGTGTGATTGCTGGGAGGAGTGACCGGGGCAGTCACTTTCTCCCAGCAGTGATGTCATCACGGGGGGCCCGGTCTTGCTGTTAAAGCACCAGCGCTGACCGGGCCCCCTGAAAATCCATCTCCATCGGGTGGCCCTAACAGCATGGGCCACCCGATGGACCCCTTGAATGGCGGCCCCGGCAGTTTGCTGCGTGGGCCGGGGCCGCAAAACATGGCAGCTGGTAGAGGGTTAGCAGGGTCCGCACTGTATGCCAGTGAGTGCAAGGACACTGCACGCAGACCACTTCATTGAGATGAAGTAGTCTAGGCAACATTAGTGTCCCTTTAATTACGTATTAGGGCAAAGCAGCCTTCAGAGTGTGTTTACTTTAGAAGTTCTTTTCTCCTGCACTGTTACATCAGGGATGCACATTTTGAGGCCTATTATTGCACAATGTGATATTTTATTTTATTCATATCATTTGTTAAATATCAAGTATTTAATTATTATTTTTCCTATTTTCATTTATGTTTTTATAGCTTGCATCTAGCAAGTTAGTGCTGGTCAAAAAAAGATAGTAGATCAGCTTAGCTGCTGAACTTACAGAAGATGTGGGATATTAGAAACTTAGGGAAATAATGTTGGAAAGCTAATGAATGAGTACAGTATTTTGTATTTTAACTGCCAGAGAGCATAGAATAATTAACTTCCATTGTTTCCTCTTACAGGAACACTCCAAGCACCATAACAACTACAGATCACTCCTACTAAGCGTTTCTGTTGGCTCTCCTGAGCTAAGCTCTGCACTGCTGATCAATAAGCAGCACAGGCCACTGTAGTGGCTATGGTGCTTGGAGTGTTCCTTTAGAATATTTTTTTATGTTAATACACTTTACACATGTTCTCTTTCAATTTCACACAGGTAAGACGCAGGGAGGGGGACTACGTTTGATTATAAATTAAACTGCTCACCGCTCCCACAACCCCTATCTTACTCCACAAACTAAAACACACACACATTCTACATATACTAAACACACTGAATCCACTACACACACTCATACTGAATCCACTACACAATCATACTGTCTCATTACACACACTGCATCCACAAAACAGACTGTATCCACTACACAATCACACTGCACTCACACTGTATTCGCTACATACACACTACATCCACACTCTATACACACATACCATAACATCCACTATACACATACACACTGCATCCACTACATACACACACATACTGCATCCACTATATGTCCTTGTTGGAATGGACTCGGGAGTGGGCCCTGTAAGTGGAACAGGGAAGTGAGCCCTGTGGGCGGACTCAAAGGGTGGACCCTGTGGGAGGACTCGAGGGTAAGACAAATAATTCTGATAGCCCTGTACACATATATGTTTGCCATTGAATCTCATATTCACAGAGATAATGCTTTTAAATATGTGGAATACAAATATTTCTTCAAAGGTATTTTACATAGTTACATAGTAATTTAAGTTGAAAAAATGACTTGTTCATCAAGTTCAAACTTTAAAAACACCTTTTTATGCTGTTGATCTAAGAAAAAAAAAGTGTTTTCTCAAAAATGTATGTGAAACAACTAAATGGATGTCATTCAGATAGCTTGTATTATCCGAGTTTACCTTTAAGCATGAAGAATTGTGGCAAAATAGTTTAGGACAAAGATTTGTCACGTCTTTTTTTTCAAAATAACCTGTGTTCAGATCTCTTTCACGCTTCGAAGAAAAGCAATTTGATCTTATCGGTAAAGAAATCTAAAACCATATGTCTAGTCAGTAATTTCTGTTTATCAGTGCAGTAGAATAAGTGTGAAAACTATGCAGAAGCAAATCCATAAAATAAGATCATATTGTAGTATTTAGCAATGAAAAAATTAAAGAGAAAGAAAACATACACACCCTAAGCTTACTGGCACACAAACAGAATGGTATACTATAAACCTCACATTCAAAAGAACTTTTTTTCATCTATTAACTTTGACACAGAACATTTGAAATCACAAATATATATATATATATATATATATATATATATATATATATTTATATATATATTTAGATAGTGCCCCTTGATGTACTCTGACATTTTGCTCAACTCTGCTTACAGACATTTTCTTTAAATAAGTCAAATTACATATATCAATATTTTTTTACATAAATTAACACATCATAAGCAGCTATGTTCTACAGTCAGGTCCATAAATATTGGGACATCGACACAATTTTAATCTTTTTGGCTCTATACACCATCACAATGGATTTGAAATTAAATGAACAAGATGTGCTTTAAACATAGAATGTGACGGCAGATAAGAACCATTTGGCCCATCTAGTCTGCCCAATTTTCTAAATACTTTCATTAGTATCTTATAGTTAGGATAGCCTTATGCCTATCCCACGCATGCTTAAACTCCTTTACTGTGTTAACCTCTACCACTTCAGCTGGAAGGCTATTCCATGCATCCACTACCCTCTCAGTAAAGTAATACTTCCTGATATTATTTTTAAACCTTTGTCCCTCTAATTTAAGACTATGTCCTCTTGTTGTGGTAGTTTTTCTTCTTTTAAATATAGTCTCCTCCTTTACTGTGTTGATTCCCTTTATGTATTTAAATGTTTCTATCATATCCCCCCGTCTCGTCTTTCCTCCAAGCTATACATGTTAAGATCCTTTAACCTTTCCTGGTACATTTTATCCTGCAATCCATGAACCAGTTTAGTAGCCCTTCTCTGAACTCTCTCTAAGGTATCAATATCCTTCTGAAGATACGGTATCCAGTACTGCGTACAATACTCCAAGTGAGGTCTCACCAGTGTTCTGTACAATGGCATGAGCACTTCCCTCTTTCTACTGCTAATGCCTCTCCCTATACAACCAAGCATTCTGCTAGCATTTCCTGCTGCTCTATTACATTGTCTGCCTACCTTTAAGTCATCAGAAATAATCACCCCTAAATCCCTTTCCTCAGATGTTGAGGTTAGGACTCTATCAAATATTCTGTACTCTGCCCTTGGGTTTTTACGTCCAAGATGCATTATCTTGCACTTATCCACATTAAATGTCACATTAAATGTCAGTTGCCACAACTCTGACCATTTTTCTAGTTTACCTAAATCATTAGCCATTTGGCTTATCCCTCCTGGAACATCAACCCTGTTACATATCTTAGTATCATCAGCAAAAAGACATACCTTACCATCAAGACCTTCTGCAATATCACTAATAAAAATATTAAAGAGAATGGGTCCAAGTACAGATACCTGAGGTACCCCATTGGTGACAAGCCCAAGCTTCGAATATACTCCATTGAATACAACCCTCTGTTGCCTGTCACTCAGCCACTGCCTTACCCATTCAACAATATTGGAATCCAAACTTAAATATTGCAGTTTATTGATAAGCCTTCTATGTGCAACAGTGTCAAAAGCCTTACTGAAATCTAGGTAAGCAAGTCTACTGCACCACCCTGATCTATAATTTTAGTTACCCAATCAAATAAATCAATAAGATTAGTTTGGCATGATCTCCCTGAAGTAAACCCATGTTGTCTCTGATCTTGAAATCCATGTGTTTTTAGATGTTCAACAATCCTATCCTTTAACCCCTTCAGGACAGATGACGGAAATATTCCGTCATGATTTCCTTTTATTCACGAAGTTGTGTCCTTAAGGGGTTAACATGGTTTCCATCACTTTCCCCACTACTGAAGTAAGGCTTACTGGCCTATAGTTGCCTGACTCCTCCCTATTACCTTTCTTGTGAATGGGCACAACATTCGCCAACTTCCAATCTTCTGGGACTACTCCTGTTAACAATGATTGGTTCAATAAATCTGTTAATGGTTTTGCTAGTACACCACTAAGCTCTTTGATAGTTTTGGGTGTATTCCATCAGGTCCCATTGACTTATTTGTCTTTACTTTTGAGAGTTGAAATAGAACCTCTTCCTCTGTAAGCTCACGTGTAATAAATGACTCATTTATCCTTTTTCTTAACTGAGGTCCCTTTCCTTCATTTTCATCTGTAAATACCGAACAAAAATAGTCATGGAGGCAGTCAGCTAGACCTTTATCCTCTTCTACATACCTTCCTTGTTTTGTTTTTAATCTAACTAATCCTTGTTTTACTTTTCTTTTCTCATTTATGTATCTAAAAAAAGTTTTGTCCCCCTTTTTTACTGACTGTGCTATTTTCTCTTCTGTGTGTGATTTGGAAGCTCTTATAACTTACTTAGCCTCTTTCTGCCTAATCTTATAGATCATTCTGTCTTCCTCACTCTGTTTTTTTTTTTTATAATTACTAGTCTGTTTTTCTAAAGTCTAAAACTTTTCTTTTTGTGTGGTGTGACTCAGTCACTGTTCTTATATTAAACCACACTGACTGATGATCACTGGATCCTAAACTTTCACCTACAGTAATATCGGATACCAAATCTCCATTTGTTAACACTAAATCTAGTATGGCCTCTTTACGAGTTGGCTCCTCAACGACTTGTTTTAGAGATAATCCCAGTAGGGAGTTTAAAATATGTGTGCTCCTGGCACAAGCAGCTATTTTTGTTTTCCAATTCACATCAGGAAGATTTAAGTCACCCATGATGATAACTTCCCCCTTCATTGTCATTTTAGTTATTTCCTCAACTAGTAGATTATCTAACTCTTCAATTTGTCCTGGGGGCCTATAAATCACACCTACACGAGTTGTTACTGTGTGATTACCAAATTCTAACGTAACCCAAACGGACTCTATGATTGCCTCACTAACTTTTATTAGGCTAGATTTTATGCTATCCTTCACATACAGGGCCACCCCTCCCCCTTTCTTGCCTTCCCTTTCTTTTCTATAGAAAGAGTACCCTGGGGGGCGTGGCCGAACCGTCGATGAGCCTAGACGTGCTTCAATAGAGCTCCGCACCCATCGCGCCTTTAAGCCCACAAAAGCGACCTAAATCGACCTTAAATTACCCCACAAAGGGTCCCCCAACATGGAGAGGAGGATCCCCACGAAAAAAGGGAAAAAGAACGCGGACTCCGGGGGCTCCGTCCTCGACCACTTCGCCATGCAGCGGCATGGTCGGACGGGAAGCCAAGATGGCGACGGAGGATCCCCGCGCACCCCGACTCGGGCCGACACTGAAGCATCGACTATTGAGCAGGATACAGTCCTGGCCAAACTGGCTGAAGTCAGGGCTTTCCTGGCTGGCGAAATAGCCAAGTCGACGGCCGTGCTTCAGGCGGACATAGGGGCCTTGGGAGAGCGCACTGCAGCCCTAGAGGACCGCATGGATACCACCGCACGTGCCCACAACGATGTAGTCGACAGGGTGAACCGGATGGCAGCTCATATGGTCGAAACTGACCTGGCACTGGAGGACATGGCAAACAGATCCCGGAGGAACAACCTCCGCCTTAGGGGGCTCCCTGAAGTGAGGGACGAAAATCTGCGGGAGATCCTGCTTTCCCTCCTCCGGCCTCTCCTCCCTGGCCTCCCTGAAGAGCAGTGGCATATCGAGCGGGTGCACAGAGCCCTGCGAGCTCAGAGGGCTGACACTAACACCCCGAGGGACATCATCGTGCGCTTCCTATACTTTGGCACTAAGGAGGCCCTTATGAAAGCAAGCCGTGATGGGCCCATCCGGCACGATGGGGCAGCTATCTCCCTCTACCAGGACCTGGCACCATCTACGCTGCAACGCCGGAGGGAGTGGCGGCCGATCACGGAGGCCTTGAGAGGAGCAGGCCTGAAGTATGCCTGGGGCTTCCCTTTTAAGCTGCTGGTGTTCCGGGGAGACCGGGCACACGTTTTGTCACCGGGTGGCGACCCTCAACGTTTCCTGCGGAACCTTGGAGTGCAACCGCCCCCAGAGCTCCCTGATGTATCCCTGTACTTCGATGATCTCCCTCAGCTGCCGAACGACTGGAGTGCTGCTGGATCCAAGGGCCACCGCTGACGACCGGAGGGTATTGTATGTCTCTCACACCATACTCTGTGGACCCCAGCCTTTTGGGACCGGCCCCGGAGGGATGTCTTTTTTGCATCCCACTTGGGGTGGGGGCCTCGGGGGGGGTCTACATGGGCCGGGGTGGTTGTCACCTCCCAGTTGGGTCGGGGAGCGGGATGTGGGGCTGGGGTCCTTGCAGAGCGTTTGAAGCTCTGGATGGGTCCGGATCCGAAGTGCTTCCCTTACACCCCTTCTGTTTTTAATTATCCCTATTAACCTGCTGGATTCCTTCTTACGACTACTTATTACCCCCAGTTGACTGTTCGTTCTTAGTTTTTTGATCGCCACTTCTGTCACGGAACGGAGGGTTTTTGGCCACCCGGGAGCCCCTCACTTGGTTTGGGTGGGATTAGGGCAGGGTGCTTCCCAAGGCGCGATTTTCTACAGCGGACTTAGTGTGCTGGAAAGTAGGCACAAGTCTACCTTGCAACTCGCTACAGCCCTGACTGTCCCTATATAATGCACCACCGGACTGGTGCTGTACCGGCTATGAGTATTGTGAACGCCATGCCAATGTGTTGCTAAGTCGCCTATGTGATGTATTCACTGTATCTCCCCCTTTGCACTCGCCTCCCCCCCCTCTCTTCTCCCCCCCCCTCTCTCCTCCCCCCCCTCTCTCCTCCCCCCCCTCCCTCCTCCCCCCCCTCTCTCCTCCCCCCCCTCCCCCCTCTCCCCCCTCTCCCCCCTTTCCTCCCCCCTCTCCCCCCTTTCCTCCCCCCTCTCTCCTCCCCCCCCTCTTACCCTCCCCCCCTTTCCTCCCCCCTCTCTCCTCCCCCCCTTTCCTCCCCCCCTCTTACCCTCCCCCCCCTTTCCTCCCCCTTTCCTCCCCCCCTCCCCTTTCCTCCCCCCTCTCTCCTCCCCCCCTCTTACCCTCCCCCCCTTTCCTCCCCCCCCTTTCCTCCCCCCCCTCCCCCCCCTTTGGATTCAATGTATGTATGCTTCAGAACAGTGTTCATGTACACTTCTCCTCCAACATAGTCGTACATGCCTCTGGAAACATAGAGGACATGTAAACTGTAGTGGTTAAAAAAAAAAACAAAAAAAAAAAAAAAACATGCATATATACATTTAATGACTTGAAAATCCCACAAAAAAAAAAAAAAAAAAAAAAAGAAAAGGGGAAAAATAATAATAAAAATGGAAGACAAAAGTTAAAAAGGGACTAACCAGGGGGGCTTCACATCTATAAGTTTATCTCCACTATTGCAAACCGCTCAAAGTCTTTATGTTTAATAGTTAATCAACGTAAGAAAACGAAACAATAAAAAATAATAAAAATAAAACAGTAAAACTCAACATAAATTAAGAAAAAAAAAAAAAACAAAAAAAAACATAAAGGGGTACTGATATGAGTAGGATGAGGAAATCTGTGGATAGACATCAAGAGGATTAAAACTAAATTTTGTATATGGTTTCTGTCATTGCCTTACGTTGTATGGTGCTCTAGATTTCGCGTAATTATAGAGTCTGGGGGACGTCATAATATCCCTTCGAATTACAGTTTTTGTAAATTACTGATGCATATCCATTTACTGCTTTCTGGTAATCGGGCTAGACTCGGCCTATATTAATAATGTTGACATGAACCCTAGTGGTGCCTCTGGCGTGTGGGGGGGGTGGGCGCCTTGCCCCCATTTTTATTTTTCACTCCTCCGCACTGCTGGGTTTCTCCTTTGGGGGTTGTGGCCGCCCATGGGATGATCTCGACGCTGAGTGCCCTGTTCCCCCCCCCCGCATGGCAGTGGTACTTCTTTCATTTGTAGACCGCGTTGTGCGGTTGATTCCTCCGATTCACCAAAGTTCTTCCGCTATATTCTCTGTCCCCATTGTCTGGCCTATGTGTATATCTCTGTTTCGTGTTTTTATTTCAACTGGGTATTCTGTTTTCAATTTTAAGTATTACTTGCGGGGTGATTCCTGTACATGTTGTTATGCTATTGATACTACAGGATTGGGGATGGTTTTAGGCTCTATCTCCAGGGCTCGCAGTCAAGGGCTGGCCCGACCTGACATAGCTAGGGTCCTGGACGGGTGGCGGACGGACTCAGCTTCCTAGGCCCCACTTACGGGGGGGTGGAACGGTGGCGAGTCAAGGGCCCCCAGTGGTGGATCTGCCGATTTTCCTAGACCTCTAACCGGATGGGGTCCTATCTAGGTCTATACAGATTCTAGGGGGCGCGAGGGAGCGGGAGCTCAGGGATCCTTGCTCCCTTATCGCGTTGATCGTGGTGGGAGATGAGGGAACACGCTACCCACAACACACTGGCTACTAGTGAGACCAGTGCTTCTCTGCATCCGACTAGATTTGGATGTCTTGGTTCTTCTTTTTCTTTCCTTCTTTTCTTCTTCTCTTTCCTTGTTCTCTCTCCAAGAGGCGCGGATCTGGGGGGCGGGGGGTGCGGGGGGATCTCGGCGGGGTCGCGTGATTCGGAAGGTCCAGGTGCCCGGCAGCGGGGATGGCCTGATACATGATGGCACTTAAAATCACTACATTGAACGTTAAGGGCCTCAACGCTCCTAGGAAGCGTCGACTCTTATTCAGGGAACTAAAGAGGCTACACACAGATATAGCATTTATACAGGAAACACACCTACCTAAGCAGGCCAAGTTTGGTCTGAAGGACCATGTCTTCAAAGGATCCTATGAAGCTAGATCGTTTCGCAAACGCAGCGGCGTGGCCATTCTTGTCAGAAACAGCTGCCCTTTTAGGAAAGTGGTCCAAGAAGCAGACCCGGAGGGTCGGTATATCATAGTCTCGGGCGTCTTGCACTCGCATACAATTCATCTCATTAATTTATATGCCCCGAACCAGCCAGATCCGGCCTACTGGAAGACTATCCAAGAGAAGATAGCGGCATTGCCCTACGGTATGATTTATGTTGGAGGGGATTTCAATGCGACTCCGTGCCCGGCCGTGGACAGGAGCACGCGGGACGGAACCCCGAGATCCCACGGCAGAGGGAGCCAAGACCGACTGCTCAACCGGTTTTTGACGGACACTGGTTTGGTTGATGTTTGGCGCGCTCACCACCCGGGAGACACAGAATACACGTACTACTCAGCGCCGCATGGCACGTATTCTAGGATAGATCTCTTCTTAACTAATGTAGTGGGAATGCCCAGGATACTCGACTCGAGAATCGGGGATATTTCATGGTCGGACCACGCAGATTTGACCATTTCCTTGGGCAACCTCTGCGTGGCCTCTCCATGGAACTGGAAGTTAAACGCGTCCTTATTACAAGACCCCGCTTTGAGGGAGCAGATCCGGCAGGAAATACTGGAATATTTTGAAGCAAACGATACCCCGGACGTTCATGTGAGCACGATCTGGGCAGCACATAAGGCTGTGATCAGGGGATCTCTCATCAAGTTGGCTACCAGACGAAAGAAACAGAAACATTCTAGATTGGAAACATTGCTGGGACGGCTGAGGACCCTTGAACTAAAACACCAAACGGCCCCTGACACAGAGACTTACGAGCGATTGGAGGCGGTTAGGAGGGATATTCGGACTTTACTGCTAGATGATGCGGCACGCTCCATGGTGTGGTCGAGGCGGACTTTTTACGAAAAATCCAACAAAATGGATTCACTCCTTGCCAGGACTCTGCGTCCCAAACAGGATCGTACGCACATAACAGCAATAAGACACCCAGATGGCACGACCAGAACAAGGCCAGACGAGATTGCTCGGGTTTTTGAGAACTTTTATAAGCAATTATACAACCATACTCCAGATAAACAGACATATGATGAAACTGAAGAAAGGACCATACTCGAATATCTCGATAAGCTCGGGATGACTAAACTCAAGAGGGAAACAGTGAGTGTTCTTGCTGCTGATATCACCGAGGAGGAAGTTTATAAAGCCATTTCCGACTTGAAAGGCAACAAGGCACCGGGACCAGATGGCTTCGATGGCTCCTATTATAAAATTTTTAAGGAAGAACTAGCGCCTCCACTGACTAGGCTCTTTGCCGCTCTCAGGCAGGGGGATCAGCTGGATCCGACCATGGCCCTCGCTACTATCGTTTTGATACCCAAACCAGACAAGGACCCCCTTGCACCTGAACATTACAGACCTATCTCACTGATCAACCATGATCTTAAGATCTTAGCGAAAATACAAGCAGAAAGACTGAATCCGTTGCTGACCTATCTGGTCCACGCCGACCAAGTGGGTTTCATTCAGGACAGACAGCTATTTGAAAATACTCGGAGGAACATCGACCTGATCTGGAAGCAAGCTACCTCAAAAATGCCGACGTTAGTGGTAGCTATCGACGCAGAAAAGGCTTTTGATAGGGTGAGGTGGCAATTTTTGTTCACGGTGCTGAAACATCTGGGGTTCCCGGACGAATACATAACAACCACGAAGGCTATGTACCACGACGTACGGGCACAAGTACAGATTACAGGAGCCCCTATGACGCCATTTCGGCTATATAACGGAACCAGACAGGGTTGCCCACTCTCCCCCCTTCTATTCGTGCTAGCACTGGAACCATTACTCCAAGCTATAAGGCAACATCCGAACATAAGGGGTGTGCGGGTGGGAAATAGTGAATTCACTGTATCGGCGTACGCCGACGATGTCCTCCTTACCATCACCAACCCCTTGGATTCTATGGCTGCTCTACAAGAGGTCATAAGGGAGTATGGCGCGAAATCGGGTTATAAAGCCAACATGGAAAAGACCAGTGCAATGCCGATTCACATGCCAGATACCGACGTACACCGCATCCGAGAGACCTACGGACTTCGAGTGGAAAGGGAGGCCTTGAAGTACTTGGGCATTCAACTTACGGCTGACCCACTACGCCTATACTCCGCTAATTATGACCCCATGCTTCGAACATTGACTGGAGATTTAGAGAAGTGGACGGACAAGCCAATCTCCTGGATCGGACGGATCAACTCGGTTAAAATGAACGTCCTCCCACGTATTCTGTTCTTATTCCAGGCTTTACCTATTCGAGTTACAAAAACCCAATTGACTCCGTTACAAAGATCAATAGGTGAGTTCATATGGCAGAATAGGAGACATAGGATATCTAGACAGGTCCTATACAGACGTAAGGATAGAGGGGGATTGGGCCTACCGAACCTATATTTCTACTATTTAGCTGCCCAGTTGACACAGGTAGCGATGTGGCACTCTTCGCCGGAAATGAGGCGGTGGGTGGAGATAGAATCCGAGATAACGGGGTGGGACGTCCCCCATTTTACCATGTGGGTCCCGAAGGACCATAGGCCTCGGATACGGGCACTTTGCCCGTCCATTCAAAATTCACTCCGCATTTGGGACGAGAACGGTCGCAAATACGGACTGGCATCATCCCCCTCCCCCTTAACCCCGATACTCCGGAATAGGGAATTTCCGCCGGGAATGGCTCCTAGAGAATTTCAGAATCTGGAAAGATTAGGGTTGCAGCGGATTCATCAACTTTACCATAATGGGCAGATAGTCCAATTCGCAGACCTTCAGCGAGAATCCCACTTAACACCAACGGACTTTTTTCGCTATCTTCAGATTCGGGACTTTGCTAGAAAGCCCCACATAAAGGGAGCTGCGCAAGCAGGGTTGACATTCTATGAGAAATTATGCCGAGCTGGAACCGTCCCCAAGGGTATGATAACACACTTGTACGCCCACCTTAGCACGGAGAACAAAGAATGGGGCCGTTTGGCCTACGCTGCCCAGTGGGAGGCGGATCTGGGAGAAGTTTTGGAAGGAGTGGAATGGCAGGAAATGTGGGAAGCTAACAAAAGTTCATCCGTTTGCGTCACCCTCCAAGAACAAACATGGAAGACCATGTTCCGCTGGTATACCACTCCTGTCAAACTTTATAAGATGCGCAAACTGGATACGGATGATTGCTGGAGGGGATGTGGTACCAGGGGTACGTATCTCCACATGTGGTGGGAATGCCCGAAACTACGCAACTTCTGGAAGGCAGTTGAAGGCCTATTGACGCAGACCTTTAACAAGCCCCTACTATTAGACCCGTGGGTATACCTACTGAACAGATCCATTGACGGATGGACCAAAAGGGAGCAGACTCTTGTCCACAAAATAACCCTTGGGGCTAGACGAACTATTGCCACAGCTTGGCTCTCTCCTGCAGGGCCGGAGATTTCGGGAGTGATATCTAGGATTCGAGACTGCCGACTGATGGATGATCTGACAGCACGAGTGAAGGGGACGACGGAGAAATTCATAAAACTTTGGGAGCCCTGGGATAATAGTTTAGCAGGATCTACGTAGACGGACCATATACATCAGTATGATGGGGTTTGGAGAGCCCTGGGGTTTTTTCCGTCCCGCGCTGGCCCAGGCTGGTCGTCCCGCTCTTGCCGCGCCCCGGTTCCGGCGCCTCGCCTCATTTCTCTCTTCTCTCTATCTGGACTTTTTCCTTTTCTCCTTCTTCTTCGACCACCCTTATTTCTCGGTTCTCGAGCGATGGGGATGGGTCTCTCTTTATAACATAGGTCTAATTCTATCTTATTCCTTATTTTGCCTGCCTTACCAACATCTCCTCAGGTGCGATCGGTGTGATAAGGGAAGGTGGAGACCTGGTATTATCCGGTTCCCTTTCCTACTAAGCCCCTTAGGGGACGACTTAGAATTGCCTGAGACTTATAAACAACCTTCATTGAGAGCCAGTTGACTTAGATGACCTAAACGGGGAAGCCAGGGGTGGTTTTGCATTTGCTATCAGTTCGCTTCTCGAATCACCACCGTTAGCTACTACCCACCTGACACGTAGATTTATGTACTTGTGCCTCCTGTCGAATCGAACACCGGGGACTTAAACCAAAACATATTAGACTGATACCGAATCCCCGATGGGAGGCGGGTGGAATGGAAGTTAGGGATAGGCGTGTCTTGTAGACAGATATCGATTAAGATTGCTTCTGGTTAAGAATGCTCTTTTACACTCAGGCTTCTGCGCAGGCCACACGGTCATATTGTTTCTGTTTTGACAATTGCGGGCAAGAGTAGGGAATTTGAATACTGAAGCCATATAAAAAACACAAAACCCTCGATGGGGAGCAAGTTGTATAGCATTTACAAGGGGGCTTGTGAAATGGGCATATTTTCATTATTACGTTCACAAAACTGTTCTTTTGTACTTTGGCTTCTGCGCAAGCCTTCGAATTGTCTAATTCTTGCCTTACCCATCGTGTGCAAAAATAAAGAATTAAAAAAAAAAAAAAAGAAAGAGTACCCTGGTATTGCTATGCCCTAGTCATTTTTCTCATTATACCATGTCTCAGTAATAGCGACTAAATCTACACTATCAGTTGCCATTATTGCCACAAGTTCATGGATCTTATTCCCTAAACTGCGAGCATTTGTAGACATGACTCTAAGCTTATAATTTTTTAACACACTTGCTACAGGCACCTTCTGTCCTTATTTTGGGGGACAATTGGATTGATGTTTTATCACCCTTTTGCCCCCCCTCCTAGTTTAAATACATCCTAGCAAAACCTCTGAACTGCTCACTGAGAACATTTGTTCCCTTTTGAGAAAGATGCAAACCATCTTTTTTGTACAGTTTATTTCCATTCCAAACAGAGCTACCATGAGAAATAAAGCCAAATCCTTGCTCCCGACACCATTCACCAAGCCACAAGTTAAAGTCCCTAATACGCATCCGCCTGTCGTTCTGAGTGTTATGCACAGGCAGAACTTCAGAGAATGACAGAACAACCCTTATATAACTCCTAAAATCACCACCCACTAGGAATGTTTAACACCTGGGTAGGCCTCTGCTTATTTTCACACAATAGCTAATTACACAGCAATCAATAGCAAGTAGCTAACTAATCAAATCAAATGCCTTGCAATTACCAACAGGAAATCAAACCTTGTGCAGTCAGTAACCTTTTCCTACAGATGAATCTTACCTGTAACAGTAGAAAAAACAAACCTCTTAGCACAACTCTTAGATAGTTGAAGCTTCTGTAAAACTCTCCAGAATATCTACAACCACACTTAGAAGCAACACTTAGATGAAACAACCAAGCTAAATTAGCCAAGCCAATGACAACAACCCTTATATAACTCCTAAAATCACCACCCACTAGGAATGTTTAACACCTGGGTAGGCCTCTGCTTATTTGCACACAATAGCTAATTAAACAGCAATCAACAGCAAGTAGTTAACTAATCAAATCAAATGCCTTGTAATTACCAACAGGAAATCAAACCTTGTGCAGTCAGTAACCTTTTCCTACAGATGAATCTTACCTGTAACAGTAGGAAAAAAAAACCTCTTAGCTCAACTCTTTCAGCTTTAATTTTAGGGTATTTACATCCAAATCAGGTGAATGATGTAGGAATTACAACAGTTTGTATATGTGCCTCCCACTTTTCAAGGGACCAAAAGTAATGGGACAATTGGCTGCTCAGCTTTTCCATGGCCAGGTGCGTGTTATTCCCTCATTATCCCATTTATAAGGAGCAGATAAAAGGTCCAGAGTTCATTTCAAGTGTGCTATTTGCATTTGGAATCTGTTGCTGTCAACTCTCAATATGAGATCCAAAGAGCTGTCCCTATCAGTGAAGCAAGCCATCATTAGGCTGAAAAAACAAAACAAACCCATCAGAGAGATAGCAAAAACATTAGGTGTGGCCAAATCAACTGTTTGGAACATCCTTAAAAAGAAAGAACGCACCGGTGAGCGCAGCAACACCAAAAGACCTGGAAGACCACAGAAAACAACTGTGGTGGATGACTGAAGAATTCTTTCCCTGGTGAAGAAAACACCCTTCACAACAGTTGGCCAGGTCGAGAACACTCTCCAGGAGGCAGGTGTATGTGTGTCAAAGTCAACAATCAAGAGAAGACCTCACCAGAGTGAATACAGAGGGTTCACAACAAGATGTAAACCATTGGTGAGCCTCAAAAACAGGAAGGCCAGATTATAGTTTGCCAAACAACATCTAAAAAAGCCTTCACGGGGGGCGGGGCCTGACCGCCGGTCGGATCAGACACGCTTTGTCTGAGCTCCGGCCTCTGAGCTGGAATACCGGAGCCAACTGCGGGTCACAAACAAAAAAACGACCTGAAACCGTGCTCACTGCACCACCAAGACGGCTGTGCCCCAGGGGATACCCAACAGGACCGTCCACGGCCCAAAGTAACCCGGCCGAGGCCTGAGGCCTACGAGCTTGAGCCGAGAGAGACGGACGCTCTCCCGGTTCTCTGGCCGGCGGTCTGCTGCTCCCCCCCCCCTCTGGACCGGGGGGGTCATCCCGGTATCCATGGGCAGCGGCCGCCGCGAACCGTGCCGCCTCCACTCCGGCCACACCAAGCATTGAGGTCCGCACATAGGATCCCAAGATGGCCGACCAGCACCCATCCTGTGCGCGACACGCGGCGGCTGCCGCAAAAAGCTACCCGAGCCTGCGGTCGACAACGTGGCTCCAGCCTCCAGGCCCTGCCACACAGGCCACTAACCAAGTTCAGCAGGGAATCAGACCTCGGACTTACCTTCCACTCAGCCTGTAACCGCTCAACCCCTGCAACGACGTCCACGTGCGGCTGACACCAGACACACCATCGCGGCTCACACCAGCCCCCGGAGGACCACATGAGACAAGCACTCCGGACCTCGGCTGCACCTCCTGAGAAGCCAGCATGAAGCTCTCTGGGTGGTATGGCCGGACTGTGACCTGATGCCTGCTCTGGTGGATGCTCACACGCTACAGCACAGAACGGACAGAGCAGGTATCGGTTAGTAACGGGACTCCCCAGATGCATGAGGCCACAGGACCGCTATGATGAAGACTCCCAGCCGGGGCGGCACGGGATGCATCTCGACCTCAAGAATCTGTATTGAAATCGCCTCCTAGTGACATATCTAATTCATAAGGTTTTTTTTAGCATTAGTCAAATATGTTTTGCTTACTTTTAAGTTAACATTATTGTCTTTAACTCCAGCCTGCATTCTGTTTAGCAGTATAACACATCAACGTCTCATCCACAGGCAGTGACAGCATCACAATGTTTTACCTACACAAAGTTATGCATTTTTCTCTTGTAATCTTTCTCATTACATTTTCTTTCTGCTAACTTCATATCTAGTTAACTTAATCACTGGGCTCCTAAAGCCTATATGTCACACTACAGCCAAGACACACACGCATCACCTAAAGAGCAATTAGTTCTGTTATATGCATGTTTAGCCTAGCAAGTTATACTACAAACATGATGTCTAATCGTATGATATTTTCATGTAGTAAAAATAAATGTGCCGTCTATCCTGCCACGCTTTGTAATGCTATGGAAAGGCTTGTAGACGCTGTTGTGGCTCTACACGCTCGTTGTTAAACTATGCACAAGAAAAATAAAGAATTTTAAAATAGCCTTCACAGTTCTGGAACAACATCCTATGGACAGATGAGACCAAGATCAACTTGTACCAGAGTGATGGGAAGAGAAGAGTATGGAGAAGGAAAGGAACTGCTCATGATCCAAAGCATACCACCTCATCAGGGAAGCATGGTGGTGGTAGTGTCAAGGCGTGTGCATGTATGGCTGCCGATGGAACTGGTTCTCTTGTATTTATTGATGATGTGACTGCTGACAAAAGCAGCAGGATGAATTCTGAAGTGTTTTGGGCAATATTATCTGCTCATATTCAGCCAAATGCTTCAGAACTCATTGGACGGCGCTTCACAGTGCAGATGTACAATGACCCGAAGCATACTGCAAAAGCAAGAGTTTTTTAAGGGAAAGAAGTGGAATGTTATGCAATGGCCAAGTCAATCACCTGACCTGAATCCGATTGAGCATGCATTTCACTTGATGAAGACAAAACTGAAGGGAAAATGCCCCAAGAACAAGCAGGAACTGAAGACAGTTGCAGTAGAGGCCTGGCAGAGCATCACCAGGGATGAAACCCAGCGTCTGGTGATGTCTATGCGTTCCAGACTTCAGGCTATAATTGACTGCAAACGATTTGCAACCATGTATTAAAAAGTGAAAGTTTGCCTATCCTGTCTCATCTGTTTTTTGTTGTTGTTTTTTTTTTCTTCTTATATACTTTTTTGGCCCTTCCCCTGTTTTTTCTCGGGAATAAGGCCTTTTTTTTATTTTTCCAGGCATGATTATACTGTCAGAGGAACAAGGTAGCTCATGAGCAAGATAAGTTATTGAATAGAACGGGCTACTTGTATCGCCTAAAAACCTGTCCTTGATTAATATAAAAAAAACCTCAGTAGACGGCAGGTGTCAATGGTTTTTAAGGAATGGGCATGTATTGTATTTGTTGAACTGCATTATGTTTCCAAGAATTGCATTCAAGTTGGCTTCCGGGCACGCCCAAAGTGGATGTACACTTGCTATGTTTATTGAATGAAAAATAAAGAATATAAAAAAAATAAAAATAAAAAAAAAAGTGAAAGTTTGATTTATGACTGTTATCTGTCCTATAACTTTTGGTCACTTAAAAAGTGGGATGCACATATACAAACTGTTGTAATTCCTACACCGTTTACCCGATTTGGATGTAAATTAAAGCACATCTTGTTTGTTTCATTTCAAACCCAATGTGTTGGTGTATAGAGCCAAAAAGATTAGAAGATTAGTTCCTATGGACTGTTTGAATGCGCGAGCGGCTCCACTTGGGAGTTGATGTCAGCAGGGGAGGAGAAGTCACCAGCGCAGAGGGAGGCCGACCCTGGATGAGGTAAGTAACTGAAGAGATTTTAACCCCTTCAGTGCCAAGGGAGGGGGGGGGCCCTGAGGACAGGGGAGTCCTAAGGATGGTATAGTGTTGGGAAAACAAGTTTGTTTTTCTGACACTATGGTGATCCTTTAACCCCTTAACGCCGTTACGGCGTGCTATGCCGTCACGGGTTAAGTGGGCTTTAAAGCCGTTATGACGGCATAGCACGCCGTAACGGCTTGCAGCCCCAGGAGGTAAGATGTACTTACCTCCGCCGCGATCCGCTTCGGGAGGACTGCCTCTCAAAGAGCGATCACATGGCCCCCTATAGCTGGCTGTGGATCTGCCAGCAGGGGGACTGTTTGAAATATCAGACAGTCCCCCTGCTGGTGGGAAGTATAAAAAATAAATCAAACACAAGTGTAAAAATAAATTAAATATATTTTTATATATATACAATATGTATATATATTATATATATAATATATATACATATTATATATATGTAACGTCATACAAAGTGTATTTTAATATTAATATAAGTATATATATTAATATTAAAATACACTTAGAATGACGTTACATATATATAATATGTATATATATTATATATATAATAGATGTACATATATATATTATATATAAATACGTATAATTAAAATAATAAATAAATAAAATAAATAAATAAAATATTGAAACAAAATTTAATATAAATTATATATGCATATGTAATTTCATTCTAACTGTATTTTGTTATTAATATATATATATCGGTAACAAAATACACTTAGAATGACATTCTATATATATCTATATATATATATAAAATACAAATAACCGCAAATATATATATATATAGATAAATACATATAATTACATAAAAGATTACATTAGTATACACGTAGAATTTAAATACCTATAAATGCATATATATTAAAATTCTACATGTATATTTAAATAATCTTTTAACGTAATTATGTGATTTGATTAATTAAAATTTGATTGACATGCCTGACAACACAGGGAGAAAGTGCAGAGAATTTAATTTGCAAGCACTATATTTGACCCTGTAACTCTCCAAGACACCATAAAACCTATACATAGGGGGTACTGTTTTACTCGGGAGACTTCGCTGAACTCAAATATTCGTGTTTCAAACTGGTAAATTGTATTACAACGATGATATTTTAAGTAAAAGTGACGTTTTTTGCATTTTTTACAAGCGAACTGCACTTTTATGGTCTATATTATTGTTGTAATATGTTTTACTGTTTTAAAACACTAATATTTGTGTTTAGTGAAGTCTCCCGAGAATAACAGTACCCCCCATGTACAGGTTTTATGGTGTTTTGGAAAGTTAGAGAGTCACATATAAGGCTTGCATTTCATTTTTTTCACATTGAAATTTGCCAGATTGGTTATGTTGCCTTTGAGAGCGTATGGTAGCCCAGGAATGAGAATTACCCCCATGATGGCATACCATTTGCAAAAGTAGACAACCCGAGGTATTGCAAGTGGGGTATGTCCAGTCTTTCTTAGTAGCCACTTAGTCACAAACACTGGCCGAATATTCGTTTTTTGCTTTTTTCACACAAAAACAAATATGAACGCTAACTTTGGCCAGTGTTTGTGACTAAGTGGCTACTAAAAAAGACTAAACATACCCCACTTTCAATACCTTGGCTTGTCTACTTTTTCAAATGGTATGCCATTATGGGGGTAATTCTCATTCCTGGGCTACCACACCGTCTCAAAGGTAACATTACCAATCTGGCAAATTTCAATTTGAAAATGTAATGTTCTATATTTGATTTGACCCTGTAACTTTCCAAAACAACATAAAACCTGTTAATGGGGGGTACTGTTGTACTCGTGAGACATCGCTGATTACAAATATGTGCATTTTTTTTGCAGTAAAACCTAACAGTATTATGACATTCACAGTTAAAATGTCAGACGGAAATGCAAATTTAAAAAAAAATCTTATTTTCTCACATTTTTTTTACTTTTATTCATAATAAATGATGTTCCATATATGAATAGTTAATGATAGATTAAAGCCCTGTTTCTCCTGAACAAAATGATATATAATAAGTGTGGGTGCATATAATTTGAAAGAGGGGAACTACGGGTGAACAGACATATAGCGCAAATTCCAGTTTTTGTTTACGTTTTGTTTTGATCAGAACGTGCACTATTGACTCCGTCCTGAAGGGGTTAATGTCATGTTCTGCTGTCCTGACTTTTGAGGACACCAGGTAACTGTCACAAAAAAGCATAGCGCAAGTGCATCATAAGACGTGCTCGCACTATGCTCATGGGGCTAGCACATTGTAGAGAGAATGCTCTCTGCATTGTATGCCTTCAGTGGGTTGGGCTAGATGATTCACGGCGGGCTGACCTGCCAATCGTTCAGAAAGATCCGCCCCCTGTAGCCAACACCAGTGACACATCACTGGCCAGCCCACTTTCATGCTGCCCACCAGAGTCATGTCAATGTTGGGGGAGAAGGGGTAAATGATTTCCATGAGTAGTTTCAGTTATGAAAAAATATGAATGAAGTTTCTCACAGCAGTCTGTATTATCATGTAGTTTAATTTGTGGGTATTGTATATATCCATCAGACTGCAAACAACAAGAGGACCATGAATTGCCTAGAAGTGTCAGAAGTGTCCCGGCAAGGTCTCTCCAATCCTGGGTAAAATGTAGATGCAGCTAATGAAAGCACGCTGAATCATTGGTAGATATAAAAACTTTACTGGCTCTTCCAATAGGCACATGTAGAAATCACAGGGCCAGAAAGTCTTAAAACGATTCTTCTTGTGACTCCCCAGTGTTGCATTTCTAAGTGTGCCTATTGTAAGTAGAAATAAAGTTTTCAATTTGACCTATTGTGGTTGGTGGACTTGGCATGCTTTTATTAGATGACTGTGCATCTACATCCTAATTTTCTAAAAAAAATATGTGGGCCGCAAAAAAAAAAATAATAATAATAAAAAAAAACACATTAAGTTTTCATAGAATCTTAGATTTATTTTAAAAAGTACAGTATATAAAAAAAACAGCCCCCCCTATACTAAATCCAAGTTCCCCCCCACCAACCTGTGCCAAATCTGATCCTCCCGCTGACACACACACATACAGACACACAAACACGCTGACAGACACACACATACTCACTGACAGATATTCAGAGAGACAAACACACACATACTCACAGACAGACACACTGACACACTCACTGACAGAGACACACACATATTCACTGACAGACACACACACACTCACATTCTTGCACACACGTACTTTTCTTTATTGCTCCCTACCTTTTGTAGCCGATGTGGGTCATCTCCCTGGGGTCCTTCCTGTTCCTCACTGCCGTCATATTCCGGCATCCGGCTTCACTACAGACGAGGGAGCAATGAGGAGCAGGATCACTGAGCTCCCTTGCTGGCCCTCCTTTCCTGGCCTGGGAAGTGTAAGCAGAGTAGGCACCTGCAATATTGGGAAAGCAGGTGCCTACTCTGCTATAGCACCAGCATGTACTTGCGGCCCGCAAAGTTTGACATGCTTGCTGTAGGATGTGTTATATACACCAAAACTAAATTAAGCGGGTAAAGTTGTTTTGGTGCCTATAATATTCCTTTAATGTTGAAGCAATGTTCTAAAATGAATCAATCACCATAGTAACCAATGGAATATTTCTGCATTTTGCTCCATATTTAAAACTTTACCCTAGAAATATTCTTTATATGTATGATAACTCCTGCAGTTCCTGCACCTGCTTATTGTACTAGCCTACTGCAACCATAAAACAGGGAGATAATGAAATATAATCTTTATCTACCAGAATAAAATGTATCCAGAATCAATGATCCCACTAGTTCAATAGGTTAATCAGATTATTAAAAAAGAAGAAAAGACATTGGCTGGAAAATGCTAGAATCCATAATATAGCTTCTTTTCTCCTCACACAGTGCCTCCCTCTCCTATATGTCTGCAGGTCTGCGGCCACAAAAACAGGCGGATAATTAATAATCCTATTACGAACTGTGTGTGCTGTGTAAGAGATGTATCTGTCCCCAAGGGCCAGCTGGTTTAAATAGTCCCTGGACAGGAAAAGCTGCATCAACAGGCCCCAGGAATAATCGGAATGTAACTGTATTGTGTTACAAGAGTCCCAAGCTTTATGTTTTATATAGACATTCTCTGAATGTCTTAATGCAGTAGGTGATGCTGTCTGCTGAATTTCTGATCATTGAGCAGTTCAATCCCAAACACGTACGTCTGGTGGAAAATAAATACCTGCAGAAGTGTGCCTGCTCCAATTGCTTATAGAAAACAGCATTAAAAGGATTTAGCATGTGGAATTTCAACAAAGGCAAATATAATGTTTTATTTCAAGCACTTTTTTATCTCAACAATATATATCAAATAATTACAGAGTAGGGAAGATAACCTATGATCTCAATATTTAACAAGTCTATACTGTAATGTACACGCTACAACATTAAAACCACTGACAGGTGAAGTGAATAACAATAATAATGTTACAACAGCACCTGTCAAGGGGTGGGACATAGTAGGCAGCAAGTGAACAACCAGTTGTTAAATTTAAAGGGACACTATAGCCACCCAAAGCACTTCAGCTCAATGAAGTGGTCTGGGTTCCAGGTCCCTCAGGTTTTAACCCTTCACATGTAAACATAGCAGTTTCAGAGATGTTTACATAGCAGGGTTAATCCAACCTCTAGTTGCTGTCTTCCTGACAGCTGCTAGAGGCGCTTCTGCGACGCTGGGTGCAAAATTTGCATCCAGCGTGCTGAACGTCCATAGGAAAGCATTGAGAAATGCTTTCCTATGGACTGTTAGAATGCGTGCGCAGCTCTTGCTGCGCATGCGCATTCCGCTAGTTTTCTCAATCAGCAAAATTAGATGAAAAGAACGGCAGAAAGCCCTATAAAAAGAAGGTGAAGTCCCCAGAGGATTCAAAGCCCTTTATTACTCCTGAGGAAGTCTGAGAAGACAGACGAAACGCGTAGAGTGAACTATTTATTTGTATTTGTATTTTATTTTGTTTTATACCTGTTTTTCCTGCTGGATATCTCTATGAGGATTACCATATTCCACAGCGATGGGACAAACAGATTTGTACTGATGGGCCTTTTTATACCTTTTACACTGTAAGTGCAACTATTAAAAGCTGATTTATACTTTACAACAGTGCTATACTATGCCATTTTTTATCTTTTACATGCAATATTCATAATTCCAATTGTGAGGAATTCGTGAGAATCCACTTAACTGATGAGCCTGAAAATCACTGTAATTTTGTTTAGGTACATCCTATTTTGTCTAAAGTTGTATTGAGGATTGAGAGGAATCCTTTTGTTGTACCTATACCCGATCAAAAAGGAAGTAACTAACCTTTTATTTTATTTTATTTCTATATACTGCACCTGGGTGTTCTAAACCTGTATTTTTGTACTTCATCAGTGTCAGGGTACTCACCTGTGAGACAGACGGCCAGACGTGGCCGCTCCTGGAATTCCCAACAGGGGACTTGAACCGGGGTACTTATCCATCCCAGTCCTGCTCTCTGCCTCTGAGCCACAGCAGCTTTTCCAGAGACTACTGATTCCGGTCTTGTTATTCCTGGCTTGGCTACTACACCGGGGGCTGCACCTTGACTGGTCTGTATCTCACCTGACTCTGATCTTCATCAGCAGGGTATTTAAACCCAGCCTCGCCCTGCACTCATTGTCAAGTCTTTGATCTAGTGTTCCTGTGTCGTACCAGTGTTCCTGTTTATTCTGCTTCATATATTTGACCTCGGCTTGTGACTACGTTATTCTGAACTCTGGCATCCTTTGACCTCGGCTATCCCTCGACTATCCTGCTGGTTCTGTCCTTGCCTGTCCTGCGAATTTGGTACTGCATCCTGCACAGCCCCCGTGCACAGACCCACAGGCCAGGTGAATTCTTACCTGACCACCTCGGTCTGTGGCTATCTGCAAGGGTGAGCGTCATATCTGCGCTACAGACTCCCAACTCAGGTAAGACCCTGACAATCAGACTGTATTTTATTTTTTTAAATCTAGTACTACTGCAGTGTATTGTATTGACGCCTAGCTGTCTGGTAGTAGAGCAACTATAGACCCTGTCTTTTTTTTTTTATTAAAGGGACACTATAGTCACCCAAACAACTACAGCTTATTGTATTTGTCCTGGTGAGTATAATCATTCCATTCAGTCTTTTTGCAGTAAACCCTATCTTTTCAGAGGATAACTCCATGGACCACTCCTCAGATAGCCACTAGAGGTGCTTCCTGGGGCAGTGCTGCACACACTGCCATTCAGTGTCTCCTCCTTCTGCTTGGAGACACTAAACTGTCCTCCTAGAGATGCATTGATTCAATGCATCTCTATGATGAGATTCTGATTGGCCAGGGATGTGCTTGGCTTCTGCTGGCTCTGCCCCGATCAGCCTCCTTGACAGTCTCACTCAATCATATGGGAAAGCATTGTGATTGGCTTTAAACACATAATTGATTATGTCAGCCAAGCAGGCAGTTTGGGGTCTGAGCCAGCAGCAGCAAACTTGAATAAAAGTAAGATTATACTATATTTAGGGGGCAAAGCAGGGCCTGGGGGGTAGATGACATTTTTATCACTATAGGGTCCGGAATACATATTTTCTGACCCTATAGTGTTCCTTTAACAATAGTTTGCCAGGTGCAGTGTTTTTGTTTTTTTAAAACAAGAGATGCTGTAAACTATTTTTCCCATGATCTTCAACATGCCAAATGGTGTTTATCTGCCAGTTTTCTCCTTACTACAGACACTGGTCTTGATCTTGTTAGTGTCATTCTATACCCTTAGATCTTGATTTAGTCGTTCTAGTTTGAAGTACTGGGTGGAATTAAAGGGATCCTATAGTTTCAGGAAAACAAACCCGTTTTCCTGGCACTATAAACTCTTGGAGAGCCCCCCCTCCCTCGGTGCTGGAGGGGTTAAAACCCCTTCAGCCACTTACCTTAATCCAGCACCGGGCTCCCTTGGCGCTGGTGACCTCTCCTCCCTCGCCGATGTCAGTTCCCGAGTGGAGCCAAATGTGCGGCCAGAGGCGCGCGCATTCAAACCCGTCCATAGGAAAGCATTACTTATTTCTCTGAAACTGCTATGTTTTTAGCTGCAGGGTTAAAACAAGGTGGACCTGGCACCCATACCACTTCAATGAGCTGAAGTGGTCTGGGTGCCTATAGTGGTCCTTTAAATATAGCCTGGGTTATCTGTAGAAGAAAAAGCAGTTTTGCCTACATTTTATTATGACAGTAATAAGAACCCCACAATTTAAAAGGGAACCATCACTTCTCTGGAAATTATAACCACTGATTAACACTTTGCAATCATCTAAAACATGTGTTAAGGGAAACCTATGCCCTAAATTTGTTTTAGCTCTATCAGTTGGTTCTGGTGTATGTACCCCTGTAGTGACACTGTTCAATTCTCTGACACTTACCGGTTAAATCACTTTGTTTATTCAGCCCTGGCAAAATCTTCCCTGCCTGAGATTCACACAGCCTCCCTACACACTTCCTGTAAAGAGAAATGTAATTTGTATACTTTCTTTATTGCACAGTATGCTTAATTTAGAGTTTCATATCCTCTGCTCTGTTAATTGTCTCTTAGATTCTGTGATTAAAATTAAATTAACATAGCAGGAGATATGAATTTCTTAAGTAAACACATTGTGTGCTAAAATCTAATTGATAAGAAAACCTTTTTCATGGAGGCAGAGAAATGGCAGAGAATTGAGCATTGAGACTGCATGGGCATGGTTCTGCACAGTATTTTGGATTTGTGCTGCCCTAGGCATGACTACATTCGGGCACCCCCAAAATCTAAAAATTCACCCCCCACCCCCCAATTTATGTCAAGGCCACTTTTTTGACAGACAGACACAGGCCCTCATTGATACATGCACTGAGATACACTCACTGACAGATACACAGTCATTCGCACACACACTGTTTAACCAACACACACTTTTACTGACAGACACACTCTCAGATACACATAAAATGACATACACACACTGACACTCACAGGCTGTAACATATTCCTCCTCACCTGGGTATTTGCCCCCAGCGGCCATGCGTCTGTATAACTAACTCTTGCAACATGTTGATACCCCTACGTCCAGCCACGCTAATGACAACATCAGAGTGCGCCTGACGTCACGCGGGAGACGCGCTCGCACGTTTTGGGGTCAAAGGCCGTTTTCGGCCAATCAGAACTGTAAACCATTTATTTAAACTCAAATTTACTTTTCCTCATTGCCCTGTCTTGGTTTCCCTAGTGGTTGTCCGAGAGTGTGTTCTTGAGCGTTTATTTCTGATTTTTGACTTTGGCTTTGTTTGACTTCCCTGTATTCTGGTATCCCTGACTTCTGGCTTTCCCTTATCATTGTGTCCCATTCTGTTCCCCCTGACCTCTGCTAGTATCCTTACTATTTTTTGGTACGTTAAGTCCGGCCATTCTAAGGCATTACCTTTTAGTCCTAGGTGTAAAATAAATTCTACGTGCTGGATCAATCAGTAATCCTGACACAGGCACACCCATCCTCACTCACAGACACACACTGACAGCTACATTCACTCACTCACAGTCATACACACTCACACTGACAGACACACATTCACTGACACACACACATGCTAACACACTCACTGACAGACACATACACATAAATTGTGTCATACACTTGCCAATTAATATTTTTTGTTTTTAAAAAAATTGAAATCCACCCAGCCTCTCTACCTTTGGGAGAGCTGGAGTGGATCCTTTCCCTGACAGTTGCAGGACGGGCTCCTTGCTGGCTCGGCTAGCATTGCTGGGGCTACTTGCGCTAAATGGAGGCAGCGAGAGATCCAAGCGCTTCTTGCTCAGCAACCTAGCGCACCGCTTAGTGATGCCTGGGCGACATTATATTCTGGCTACTGGCATCACAGAAGGGCGCGTTAGAGAGCAAGAAGAGCTGAGGACAGCGCTCCCTTACCACTCGGCTAGAATACTAGTTGTTTAACACCTCGGGGGGGCCCTAAGGTGGACAGCCCCGAACATGCCCCGAAGGCATTTGCCTGGGAGCTTGGGGTGGCTTTTTTTGCCCCCGCCCCCCCGAAAGTGCCGCCCTAGGCCAATGCCTTGTTTGCCTTGTGGTAAATACAGCCCTGCTCACATTATGTATGATATCTACACAAACACAGACAACATCTGATTGAAATTAAACTTCTTAACTTCACTCACCAAGTCAACCATGACTCTGCTTTCTATTCCACATATACACTAATCTGTACACATCCAAGGCCCTCATTTTCCACTTTTCTCCTCAAACGTTCCCTCTTCTTCTGGCAAAGGCTGCCACACATGTCTGGAACATTTATGCTATTATTTAAAGGAACACTGTAGCGTTAGGAATATATATGTCACAGGTTTGGGGTGAATGGGCTCAGGACGCAGAGATGTATATGGGCACAGTCACTGAGTTAACAAGTCTTTATTTTAGAAAAGCAAATAATAAGATGTAGGTTCCACATGCAAATATAAATAAGTAAAGCAATTCTTTAAATGAGTAAATAAAGTTTTGGGGTAAATAAGGTCCGTTTACCAAGATTGCATCACTTGGTAAATGAAAAGAAACTTGATTGAATTCTGTATAGAATTGCAGAAAATAAATAAAGGTAGAACCAGTGTTGCAAGGGTTAGTGCAAATAGAATCAGCATTACAGGGTTTAATCAAACGCAGAATCAAAGTTGAGGGAAAACAGGAATTGATACAAGGAAGTTCCACAGGTTAAAGGTGATTAACTTACTTCAGGAGATGACTGTACTCCAAGGGAACAACAAAACAACTGAGCACAGAACCAAGGGTGGTCTGTGCTTATATAGGAAGAAGGGAATGAGGGTCCTCCCATGAGGAGGGGTCTAAGGCAGGGCTTGACAAATTTGCTTTAAATCTAGGAGCCAGTTAAAAAAGTTAGGAGCCATTTTTCTTCAATGGCAAAAATACGAAATTCTTAACGGACCACTATAGTCGCCAGAACCACTGTAGCTTAATGTAATGGCTCTGGTGTCTATAGCATGTACCAGTAAGAATTTTATTTTTGTTGTTGAAAAAAACTAACTCCTAACTAAAGTTTCTGCTATCTAGACACTAAAGAGTCTCCTATGTCAGAGCTGACAAACAAGTCCTCCTTTCTGCCTCCCAAAATACAGTTTTTCGCTCCAAAAATATTGAGGTACATAATGTTATGACTTAGGCTTTTGAGAGGTGTTGTTCAGCTGTTAGCTTTCTAGAAAGCTGAAAATTAAACAACAGTCCCAGAAGTCCTTGCTGTGCACTTAACGTGCAGATTGTTGGATACACTCAGCAACACTATAAAAACTAATGTGTGCGGCTCCGACATACAGCTAAGACAATCCGCGTATTAGCCACCTTACCTTCAGCCATCGGGACCTGGGGAACCCCCACACTGAACTTAACTGACATGGGGAGGAAGAATAAAAAACAAAGACCCGACAAACCAAGCCCGGGGATGACGATCGGCGACATGTGGCGCCAGGCGCAGGGAATGACTGGGCCTAAAATGGCCGCCCTCTCGGACTGTGAATCCGACTACTCGGATGATTACTCTGGCGGAATGGAGGAGCAGACCCCGAAAGGGGCAACAAGACTGCAGCGTGACCCAGACAGACCTGACAGCGCACCGGTGACCAAAGCGGTGCTGCAGGAACTTCTGGCCGACCTCCAGAAACATATCTCAGCTGATGTGGCAGCGGTCCGCAGCGATATACAGGGCCTCACGGGCCGCATGGGAACTCTGGAGGGCACGACCACCCAGAACACCCAGCATATAACAACACTCCAACGGGAGATGGCTGACCTACGTACGCAAAACTTAATGCACGAACGCCGCTTTGCAGCGCTGGAGGATACCAGGCGCCGCAACAATTTAAAGGTGCGTGGGGTGGCTGAGACCGTTTTGGATGCAGAGCTACCGCACTTCACAAGGCGGCTGTGGGAGACCTTACTACCATCGAAACAAGCTAGGGCAATGCAGCTGGAAGGTCTGTTCCGCATCCCAAGATCCAATAAGGCTCCAACTGCGGAACCAAGGGACCTGGTGGTCCAGTTCAGAAGTGGAGCAGACAAGACGAGATGCCCTGAGGGGGAAAACCCCATATCAGTTTGAAACAATGATGCTCACCTTTTACGCTGACCTCTCGGGGCATACATTAGCCTGGTGCAGATCCCTCAGATCACTTACTGCGCTCCTCCAACAACACAACGTGAGGTACCGCTGGCGCCCCTCCCATACGCTACAGGTCTACCATAATGATACAACTCACCAAGTTCAAGAGCTCCAGGAGGCCACGGCCTTGCTGCACGTATTGGGACTGCCTATGGACTCCCTCGACCAACACAAACCGGAGAACGGACGCACCTACAACTGGGACCCAAACCGGATCACCCCCTTCGTTCCGCAAAAACGCACGCCGGAACAGTACGCAGCAGCAACAACTTGAACTGTGACTGAAGCTCCCAACACCATATCCAGGGAAAACCCCATGAACTGGATGTCACACTGACCCACTGGACTTGTGTCCATACTTCCTTTGTTTCTCCCCTTCTTTTTTACCTTTATACTTTTGTTAAACCTTACTTGACAAACTATTACTCACCCATGTACACTGGTGGGGCTCCCAATGCACGTAACCGTTACATTCTCAACACCTCTTAGGCGGCAAGACCGGTTGACATACACAGGTTACAGGCACACATGACCGCGGGACCACCCAACAATGTGGGACAGTACCCGATTCTGAAGCGGCATGGGCCCTTGCAGAGTAGCACACTTAACTCAGACATCACACGAATGTCTTGTATATCTTCTTTATGTACAATACGGGCTTAGTATTGATCCAAGCTTTTATTAATGTTACTAATTTTATTCTTTTATTTTATTTTATTTATTTATTTTTTCTCTCCTTTCTTGTCGTGTTACTCATTAGACAGACACAGCTGGCACTAAGACACTGTACTCGCCTGTAACATAAAACGAGAAGCTCTCACGCAACCTCTTTTTTGTTTATTTATTTTTTTATTTTTTATTTTGGTTCATATCTCACACAACTACTAATGTGATACCTCTCAGGGAACAAAGCTCACATCTCCCTCTGTTCTATGCTTAGACCACGATATAGTCGTTACCCACACACACAGATCTACGCTAGGATATTGCTTAAGACAAAACTGATACGAATGTTGCTAAACCTATTGTTATACGTTTAAAAATATATATGTGCATGTTTCTCTTTTACCAATGCCTCAATGCCTACAAATTGTGTAAACTGCTTTCCTGGTCGCAAGCTGTTGGGGCTTGGCGAGTGGATGTGTATTTATCTGCACTTCAAAAATAAAGAATTACAAAAAAAAAAACTAATGTGTGCATCAGTCACTTTATGGTTTGGTGTGTTCCTTTATTGTAATACAGGAGTTGAAGTCCTGAAATAAGAGCAAAGATAATAATAATATTGAAGCATGGCATGCCAGAAATAAAGTGAACACAAATTCCAAACTTGTCCTTGAGTTATTTGGAGCTGTGTGTGAAAACTCACCACCCAAAATGCAGAGTAGACACCTGACAAATAAGGGCACCTTCCCCTGCATAACTATGCATTTATTAAAGTGACACTCTCAGTTGAGAGGTCTTTGCAAAGACCTTACAAAGTAAAGTATGCTTGTATGGAGATAGCAGAGAGGACTTACTTTAACAAAGAGATGTTATCACTATTGTACTCTTGCGCATGTGTGAGAGTACAAAATGGAGCTCATGGAGGATACCGAGAAACCTTCTGTAAATGCACAATACGGGGCCATAGTGATATATTGTGCGACACACAAGAGGATGCGTATTCAAGGACTAGCAGCTGATGGTAATGAAAGATTTTTCCAAAGATTGTCAATTACATGAAACAAATTTGTCTCTACTTAGTATATTAGGATATCTTTTGATTCAGTTTTAATTTTGAAAAACTGCCATGAGGGTAAAAAAATATATATTTTCATAAAAATTCTATCTTTATGAAATGCTAAAAGGTGTAGTGGAGACAGCTTAATGCAATTGTTCTGGTGAGTATAATCATTATATGCAGGCATTTTCATGCATACACTGCCTTTTCAGAGAAAAGGCAGTGTTTACATTGCCCCTAGGAACACCTCCAAGTGGCCACTCCTCAGATGGCCACTGGAGGTGCTTCCTGGTTCAGCGCTGCACGGTTAGCAGCTCTGCCGTTCAGCTTCCCCACGCTCTGCATGGGGACGCTGAATTTTCCTTAATAGAGATGCATTAATTTAATCCATCTCTGTAAGGGATGCTGATTGGCCTAAATGGCACTTGGCCCCGCCCCCTTGCTGATTTTAGCCAATCCAATGCTTTCCCTATGGGAAAGCATTGGATTGGCTACAAATTGTCAATTCTGCTGATGTCACCAAGGGGCGGGACCAGTGCCAGTGGACCCGCACTGCGCTGGAAATATGGTGAGTTCTTCATGCTTTTAAGGGAGGTGATGGGGGGGAGGGGAGGGCAAGCCACCTAATGGTGGGTTTAACACTAAAGGGTCGGGAATACATGTTTGTGTTCCCGACCCTATAGTGTTCCTTTAATATCAGCACGCACTGCACAGAGAAGTAGTCATCAAAGAACATTGTGTCTTGTCATGGAGCCCGCTGGCACTTACTTGCTCCAGTGTGCTCGAGGTATCCTGAGAGTGGGTCCTCAGTGGCTGCTGCTCCGACAGTGCTCCCGGCTGTCTTGATCTAGTGTCCGACATCAGTTCAGTAATGTGCCACCACGGCAAGATGATGGCTGCCACGTATACGCCCGTGCGGGATGTGAAGTTGACCTGGACAGAAATGCTGGAGGAGCAGGTGGGAGTAGCCTTGGTGCAACCAAGATGGCGCCAGGTCCCGGCTCCACCTTTAATAGCTACTCGGAGCCTCTGTCTACAGGGAGGTGAGGGATGGTCACATGACTTGCTCTCTCTATAAATACCCAAGCACTGCACTTTGTCAGTGCTTGGTTGTTTTGGTTCCTGCCCCGTTCTCCTGGCATCTAGGTTCCTGATTCTTGATCCTGGTATCTGATTCTTGTTCCTGGTAAACTTCATGCTTCTGAGCCTGACCATGCATCTGGTCTCCTGGCATCCTGCTCCCAATTCATGGATTTCTTGGCTTCTGACCTTCAACTTGACCCTTGACTTGCTGCCAGCCTATCCATTGGACCACCTGACACCGCTTCCTGTCTTCATCGATTCCTCTGTATATAAAGGCACCCATGCCCTCATAGATCTCCCAGGTCCCCATATCACTCTCAGGTACCTGGGAAAGTCGTGTTTGCAAGGGGTTGCTGTTCCACTGCAATGGAGTTCCTCTACAAACAAACCAACCAGCAGGTTGTTGCATGCCTACAGATTTATTTGGGTGAAAATATGTCCATGTCTCTACTTAAAAGTACATTTATACTCTGTCAGTGGTAGACACTCCACTATTATTAATATAGCGCCAGCAAATTCCGTAGCGCTGTACAACACTGCAGCACTGTGTGTTGGCAACACAGACTTAATCCGCGTTTAACCTCCTGCGCTCCCTCCCAGCCCTCCTGCCTCCCTGCATTGTATACATAAAGGTTTTTTTTGTTTGTTTTTTAATTATTGCCCTCCCTTCTTCCACCCCACCTTTGACCCTCCTTCACCCAAGTCTACCTGTTACTGTTTTCTTTAGAATTACAGTGTTAGTCACTAAAGCAGTCATAGGCAACCTTCGGCACTGCAGACGTTTTGGACTACACCTCCCATGATGCTTTGCCAGCATTATGGGTGTAAGAGCATTATGGGGGATGTAGTACACAACATCTGGAGTGTTGAAGGCTGCCTGCCCCTGCACTTAAGTGTAAATTGTTGAGAATTCAAATGGAATTTAAAATGTTAGCTCAAAATAGGTGAAATGAAAAAAAGTCAGCTAGGTTTGCAGTTTGGCTTTTTTTAGTTTAAATTCCAGACAATTATCAGTTTAGTAAATAATCAATGCATAGTTACTAGAAAGTGGCCCCTGGAAATGTGAGAAAAGAAGCAGGTAATTGCTCCAATAATATGCAGTTAAAAGTGAATGTACGTATAAAGTTGTAGAATTTTGGAACCTGACACATTTCCTGTCAGGTTTAATGCATGTGATGGGCGGAGCCTACCTCACAGTTTCCTGCCAAGGTCCAGTGAGCTTCTCATAGATTTTCCCTCCCACATTCCATGTTTTTATTTCTTTATTTGTATTTAATGTTTTTATTTGTTGTTGTCACATTAAGAAATATTGCTCTGGGGAGCGCGACGGGACCGGCCGCATTAATGTGAAGCTCCCGCAGCCCGGGTCTTTAGGGGCACAATTAACCGGCACCAGTAGCCACCCAATATCAGCAAACCGATTACTCACCCCCACCATGGCACATAGAAGCAAGGGGAAGACCCCCAGAACGGAGAAAGCCTCCTTCTTCCTCGCACGAGCTCCGGCAGGAAAACACAGGGAAGACCAGGCCCAAGATGGCGGCGGACAGCGCTCAGGCGAGGTTTCACCCTCCCCTCCACCCTTACCAAGTTCAGCCTCAGAGGAAGGTCCCCTCACAGTTGCAGGGATGAGAACCCTGATGGCAGACAAACTGCAAACTGACAAACTGCAGGCAAGCATTAAAGTGCAGATGCATGAGCTCACCACAGATCTCAGAAAGGAGCTGCTGGAGATTGGGAGCAGGACAGCCCTTGTAGAAAAATCACTGGATGATTTTGCAGTGGCCCACAACAGCCTTGCAGACAAGCTACAAGAACTGGAGACCTCGTTAGAGACCCAGAAACTCAAAGTCGCAGATCTGGAAGACAGATCCAGGAGGAACAATCTTTGTTTCAGAATCAGTTCAAACCACAGAACTGCACAAATACTTGACCGACCTGTTCCAGGAATTAATCCCAGCTACCCACCCAGACCTCTTGGTAATCGATAGAGCCCACCGCCTGCCAGACCTAACCACTTACCTGCCACTACAGCGAGAGATGTAATTGCACGCATCCACTTCTACCACGTGAAAGAGTGCATTACAAAAGCCTGCAGAAATGCCTCCCATTCTGAACCATACGCTAACATCAAAGTCTTTGCAGACCTGTCAGCTGCCACACTGCCGTTTAGAAAATCGATGTCCCTGATCACTACCACGCTCCGATCCAACGATATCAGCTACCGATGGGGATATCCGGCGAAGTTGTTGGTGCAGAAGCAGGGGGTGATCCATGCCGTAGCGACGGAAACTGATGGTCTAAAAAAAGCTACAGGACTGGGGTATACCGCTACCTACGCCTCTGGCGTCCTCATCGGCTAAGGTCCCCAGACTGACGCCGGAATGGACTCCCGCCTAAGGGCAGAAGGCCCTCCCGAGTAGGGTATTGTATACCAGTGCACATTCTATGTTTTTACCAGAGAGATGCTTATGACACTTATGTTTCATGCGAACTGTCCACTATGTAATAACGATAG
Organism: Pelobates fuscus; assembly: GCF_036172605.1. Lineage (NCBI taxonomy): Eukaryota > Metazoa > Chordata > Amphibia > Anura > Pelobatidae > Pelobates > Pelobates fuscus. Next base: position 174,941,433 of record NC_086321.1, read on the forward strand.
ATTTTAAGGTTAGAACCCGACACTGCCCAATTAGCATGACCACGCATGTATAGCAGTTGAACAGGACGCATAGAAAAGAAAAAAAAAAAAAAACGTTTTTCACAAAAAATAATTAAAAAAAATAAAATAAAAAAAAATTAAAAAAAAAATTTTAAAATAACAATTCTATGACATTTGAGCATAGTCACGCTTCAAAGCGGGGATCCTCTAGTTGTAGGACACCTCGTACCAAGGCACCTACCACGCCTCGCCATGTGCGACAACCCACGGTTACTATATCTACCCCACTAGGGCTAGACCTCAGAGTAGTACACTCAGATTTGAGAACTAATCACCCTAGATGGGCCCACGTTGGCGTACCACGGGCATACCCTGAGACAGACACCCGCCCAAGGCAGGCATCTTACTTAAATACACACTATATATCCCTGCTTGAAGGAGATGTCTTATTGTTTCACATTTTAAGGTTTATATGTTTATGTACATGTTTTTTTTTCTGTGGTCAAGAACTATCTCACGTTTACTTTGCCTCCATGACCTGTGGTCGTCCTCACCACTTCTTTAATAGTAGAGCATACCACTGTACGCTTGGGCGTACGCCGCAGCATAGTCGTGACTTGAAAAAATGCTGCCTCACTAAACCAATGCTTCCCAGCAGCCCCGACTGGGCCCTAAGACCAGAGTGACTCTATTCACTGTATGGAGACACTCGAAGCCGCCCCCCACTCCGTGTGGGTCTGGGAGAACCAGACCACACTGTTGCTCAGACTTGCTGAGCGTTTTCTCACCGGCAGTTGCGGGATTTTTCCTTCCTCCTACAGTTTCCTTCCCCCCCCCCATATCACCACCCGGCATCACCAATTCCTCCAACGAGGACATGTAGTCCTAGATTGCAATGCTACGACAAGAGCCGAATACTCCACATAGCTCCAACCACAGGGACACCATACCACTGGGCCACCACCGCAGCAACCTTACACTTAATCATTTATGAAAATTACAACCCTTAATGTCAAAGGGCTCAATACCCCCGGCAAACGGAGTCTACTACTCAGAGACCTGAAAAAAGAGAGTTGACATTGCATGTGTCCAGGAGACCCATTTTAAGAGAGATCATACTCCGAGTATATATAACAAATACTACCCGACCCAGTTCCACGCCCTTTCAGATACCAAAACTAAAGGAGTCTCAATTTTCATCCATAAAGACACATCCATCACACTCCATAGAAAAAGGGCAGGTTTATCGTCCTCGTGGGCATGTTTAATAACAATGTATACCCTAGCTGCGGCATATTTTCCTAATGTAGAATCCAAACGCTACCTACAAACTCTCCTCCTCACCATAGATGAGGTTAGGACAGGAGGCCTGATCCTATGTGGAGATTTTAACTTTATCCAACTGCCAACCTTAGACACGACTGCCCGCCCCACGGGTGGGAGGAAATCACACATAGCCGACACTTGTAAAGCTATTGCCAAAGTACTGGCACAACACGGACTATATGACGCCTGGCGAACATTACATCCCACACAGGCTGACTACACGTTTCACTCGAAAGTCCACAACACATATACTCGAATTGACACCTTTTTCTTAGACAATGCCACACTAGCGCAATTAAGAGACTGCAGGATAGGGGAAATCACATGGTCGGATCACGGTCCAGTACACCTACACCTACACGATAACTTTCAATTCAGAGGACGGGGGCAGTGGCGACTTAACGAATCGCTCTTGGCAGAGGCCACCTTTCGTGATTCGATCCAGACCGCACTGACGGAATTCTTTCAAACAAATGGGACAGGACAGGTCACAGACAGCATGGCGTGGTGCGCCCACAAAGCCGTAGTTAGAGAGCTTTTTATTAGAAGTTCCTCCTATCTTAAGAGGAGAAACCAGCTCACGCTACTAGATGCTTACAAAACCTTGGCTGAGGTCAGTACAAAAAATAAAGCCCAACCTACGCAAACGTGCTTAAACCAAATAAACGACCTGCAGACGACCATTACTAAACTACAGGCGGAAAGAACGAACGGTCTTCTTCATAGGCTCAGGGCCACCACGTGCCACACCTCCGGCAAACCCACCAAACACCTAGCAGCACGGCTCAGGGCTAGATCGACCCAATGTAAAATATCCCACATAATAGACGACGGCAAGAAACATATTGACCCACAAACAATCAGTAACACATTTGCAACCTTTTACTCTAATTTATATAACCTCCACACAGATGACACTAGACCTCACCCTCAACCTTCGGAAACAGCCCAATACCTAGCAGACATTACACTGCCCAAACTGACAGTGGGCCAATGTCAGACCCTATTACCCATTACTGTACAAGAAATCATCAGTACTATTAAGCAGCTCCCCCCAGGGAAGTCTCCAGGGGCAGATGGACTCCCCCAATGCTTACTATAAAGAGTTCGGAGCCACACTGGCGCCGCAACTCCTAAAAATGTACCAGCAGACGGCCACTACCGGTATCCTGCCTCCTGAAGTATTACTAGCCACGATAGTGACAATCCCCAAACCTGACAAATCCCCGGACCTATGCAAGAACTACAGACCTATTTCCCTACTTAACACGGACGCAAAAATCTATGCAAAAATCCTGGCGAATAGAATGAGCACAATCCTACCACACTTGATACATGACGACCAGACAGGTTTCGTGAGGGGCAGACAGGGCTTAGACAACACCCGAAAATTGGCCTTGGTGCAGAGGGAGATCGGGAGGCCTGGTCGAGGGGGTCTCCTCCTAGCGCTGGACGCGGAGAAGGCCTTTGACCGCCTCGGCTGGGTCTTCCTGAAACAGGTTTTGGAGAAATTTGGGTTCCCCCCACAAATAATCCAACAAATCTTAGCACTCTATTCCTCGCCCTCGGCACAGGTAAACCAAGCAGGTTTCCTGTCCCCCACCTTTCCGATTACCAACGGTACGAGACAGGGGTGCCCCCTATCCCCACTTTTATACATCCTTGCATTAGAACCCCTCTTACACCGCATACGCTCGAATGAGAATATAAAGGGAATACACCTAGGGGACAAGCAGATTAAGATTAGCGCATTCGCAGATGATGTACTGCTATATGTAACAAATCCTCAAGACTCCCTGCCTACACTGATGCAGATAATACACACCTATGGACAGTTCTCATACTATTTAGTGAATGCGGCCAAAACACAGGCCCTGCCTATAGGCATCCCTGCCCAGGTTCTACGCACCCTCACACGCACATACGACTTTGACTGGAGGACTGAATCCATACGTTACCTAGGCCTGACGATCACTAAAAACCCTGCAAACCTTATGTCAGCAAATTATGTTGCAGTTTGGAACAAATGCAGTCAACTACTGAAACAATGGTCGCCACTGTACCTGTCCTGGACAGACCGCATCGTGACACTCAAAATGTCAATACTACCCTGGCTACTGTACCTCTTTCGCACCATCCCCCTCTGTCTCCCTCCCTCCTACTTTAAGACCATTCAGGCTGATATGGGGAAGTTTGTATGGGCAGGAGGCAAAGCCAGAGTAGCCGCGAAGGTCTTACAGGCCCCCAAGAAACAAGGTGGTTTAGCACTACCCAATGTCCAAGGCTACTATCATGCGGCTGTACTAGCTGTGCAGCTATCCCCCACATAATCTCTGCACCCAAACCACAGTGGCTCTCCCTAGAGCGGGATAAATTAGATAACCATGACATCTTGCACCTACTTTGGACACCGTCGCATCTTAGGCCTGACTGGCCGACAGTTCCCCCCCAGATACTGTTGTTGTTTCAAATCTGGGATAAGTACAGACCTAGGTTGGGCAGTACACCCAGCCTCTCCCTGGCAACCCTCCTAAAGGCCATACCCTACATTATCCCCACATTCAATGCCCTACCGTGGCACCGAAGTCGCGTGACGCACCTTTACCATCTATTCGATGCCCATAAACTACTAGACTACACGACCCTAGCTAACAAATACAAGCTCCCACAGTCCTCACAGTACTCGTACCTCCAACTACACTCCTACATCTCTAATGATGCTAAACGTTTCTTAGACACCTCTAGAGATGCTAACAGATTAACTGCATGGGAACAAATGTGTATAACTGCAAGATTACTACCTCAATGTAAACCGATCTCCATGTGTCTCAGCTCCATATCGAAACACAACCACTTCTCCACCACAAAATATGCTCAACAATGGGAGAGCGATCTAGGCTGCGCAGTGCCACCCATATCCTGGGACTCTATCATATCTGACCCACTAAAGCTACTAAAATCCACCTCCCACATTGAATAGCATCGCAAAATTTTATACCTGTGGTACTTAGTGCCGACCAGACTGCACAAGATCTTCCTCTCCACCTCACCACTTTGTTGGAGATGCCAAGCAGCAGAGGGCACAATGCACCATATATGGTGGAGCTGCCCAAGGCTACTCCCTTATTGGACTGATGTCCACACATTGATCCGAGAAGCCACACAGAGCTCTCCCCCATTCACCCCACAGGCGTGTCTATTGCTGGACCTCCCTAGAGAAATGCCTCCACACGTCAGAAAGTTGACCTTCCACATAGCCTTGACGGCGCAGCAATTGATAGCAAGGAGATGGAAGTCCACGATCCTTCCCAAGAAGGAAAACCTCTTGGAGGAATTGCATAAGCAGTGGATTTACGAAACCTCCTACATGTCCCTCTTCCCCCCTCTACGCTCTATTGGAAAACTTGGGAGCTTTGGCAAACATGGAGATCTGGTAAGCGGGTAAAGCACCAGGGGCTGTACCTAGCAAATGAGCTGTAATGTCCTCAACATACCCAAGTTGCATATGCTTACTCACACTCCCACAACCACCCGTGGGATGCTGATGTTGATATGTTGTTAGATATAGTGTGACATGCTACAGTGGGGACATATTGTCGTTCTGAACTGGAAATAATGTGGATTTACTGTTAGTGTAACAAAAAAGCTTGTCTGTATCAACCTGTAATGCACCCCCCCATCTCCTCTCCTCCCCCATCTTCCTCTGTTATGTACCCTCCCCCGGTATAAGGAGCAACTGTACAAATCTAATCTTATTAATTATTATCCCATTTTTTTCTGTACCCTGAATACGTTGCTTACTGACAAAATAAATAAAAATTGTCAAATTTGAAAAAAGAAATATTGCTCTGGCCAGAGCTATCTAGAAGGAATTACATTAAAGTTTTGACCTGCGTGGCCTAGGAAGCTGTAGGCCTGTGGATAGCTGATGGCACTGAGAGGACCCTATAGAAGACTATTAATGTTGAGCATTTAAAAAAAAGATACTTTATGAAATATTCATACAGATTGTATTAGAACTTTGTTGAAATAAGGATTTCTTGTCTTATGGTAAAGCTTGAAGTTAAAACAAAACTTGACAAAAGGCAGAGCTTTTGCTCACAGATCGAGAAACTTGGCCTATGGCAGCCTTGCCGGATCCTCAACAGACCTCAATTTTGTAATCTTGTGCATGCTCTAGTAGACAGGAATGACACTGATCCAGGTGGATGAAGCGCTAGGAGCTTAAGGAAGCAGATTGCTACACCAGCAGAGGACACCGTTAGGTAAGTGCTGCATCCCAGGGCAAATGCATCACAAGCGGTCGGACACCTTTTTTGGGATTTAGGTGAAAGATCCACTTTAGATATGTGGTGGTAATCTTCCTGTGGACCCTCAGGCTTACAGCTAGCAGCAGTGATATAGTACAGTTAGAAAGTTAATAAGCTAGCAAAATGTGGTTAAAATAATGTTGTGGTCCATGCCTTACTGTGTAAATATCTGTGTGTACCCTTATGTACATGGCAAGGAAATAAGCAGTGTTGCATGTCTGATCCACTGCTTAATCAACATTATCTTGCATTGTATTCCTATGTCCTATATTAAAGCAGAAAATAGTCTTCATGTCAATGTTCTAAAATAGAACTTTGTTTACAGCCAATGGAAAATAATAACGGTACAATTCTGTCGGTTACTGGCTGCCCACATTTCTGCTAGCCTGCCTATTCTCACTGGTTACGATAACATGGGGAGATTTATGAAAACAAAACAGGTGTTATTTTTGGTGCAAAGAGCTAAATGTTGAGACATTCTATTGGTTTCCATGGTAATTGGTTCTTAAATTGCGCATTGCTCCACAAATGCACATTTTTGCATTGATAAATGTCTCCCAATGTGTTAAAAAAAATTTTGGTCGGTAAGATTGCTTTACCTAGCCAAATTTCATTGCAGAAAGATATTCCTTGTCCGTACGCATAAAACTTAAAAAACGGTAATAAATGGCAGTTTTGATCTAACACAATGCATCCTATCTTGCCACCAAATTTAGCCAAAGACATGCTTGATTCCCAGCAAGGTCAAGCCAGCATGTTATCCTTGCAAGGTGATAAAATATTCCATGTCTCTTTCATACTTGGAATATTTAGGAAAAATACAAATTCTATATCAGAAGATCATATATATTAAGAAGTGCAAGTGCAATCCAAACCTTATCATCTCATTACCTGTGTCCTGGCGATACTGATGCATGGTTTGTAGATCGATGACATATGGTGAAAGTTGTGTGTCAATCTGACCTAAGGCCACCCGTCCTCGGCCATCCTCCCGTAGGGCGTTCTCAATATGGTGACATACAGTTGCAGTATATGGCCTCCAACGTCCATGCTCATTTAGCCACTCCCAAACAACAACTCGAGGTGGAGCCCCTTGACCTCCAAAATTCTGCCCACTGACTGGCAGAAGAATGCCTGGGCGTGACATTGCAAAACAAAAGATGAGATATGTATTCACCAGAAACTTGAAATTCAAGAAATTGACGCAAGTGTGAACAATGTATGAATCCAAATTAGAGATGTTTAGCCCATGCAGAACTTTAGTTAGAATTTCTAACAGGCGGCACACACTTCAATAGGATGTCCATATCTAACATTCATGGCCATGGTCTATGTTTAAACCTGGAATCATAACTAACTCAGGTCCATCGCATTGATGGATTAAATTGTTTACAGACAGGGGTTTTCTTTTCTTAGTGACATGCTGTTTACCATGTTGCTCTACGAAAAGGCCTTTATCGCATCAACAGTTGGGTACATCAGAGTATAAAACATTGATTGCTGTGTGTTTGTCTCCAATCTCTTTTCCTAGGGGAATAAATACAGGAGCTGTACAACAGGTGATATGGCCAAAAGGTCTTAGAACCATCAATATTCATGGTTAAGAACCAGTTCTCAGAACAAAGATCTGTCTTAAAGAACAAGACGACAAGCGAAGATGCAAACCCTGGAACAGAGAGCAAAAAAAAAAGGTTTTTGTTAATATGGCAATGTTGTTTCAGATTTAACACTCAGTACTGTGTCATATCCACATACAATACCTGGACACAATACTGTTAGATAAATACAGCAATGTCTACCTTCCCAGTTCCATATGTGCAAGCTATTTCATTTTCTGAAAATCTGTCACTTCTTTGCAGCAGAGGGATAGCTGGCCTTTTCCATTCATTAGACTTAGAGTGTTAAATCAAACTAAAGTCTACATTTCAGGATAACAGGTTTGTATAAACAATGCAGAATACTCATATGCACAAACAGGGACTGCATCCATAATCAAAGATTCTAGAATGTAATTAGACTGTTTTCGTCCCCTGAAAGGACATTTTGTGCAAGGAAACCTTTCATACAGATAATTACTCGGTTTTGTGCAACAGCTATGCAGACAGTAAGATAAGCCAGTAAAATATCTAGATACATTTCTAGCTCGAGGATGGATCGATAGATAGATAGATAGATAGATCACAGTACTCACAGTAATATATCCTTTTGATATTACACAGTGACAGAAGAAAAGCCCATTGCTGTTTGTTTGAGGTCCCCTACATGCCGGACGCAGTGTCCCTCGGTGACAGCCGTGGTGTTTCCCTGGGAATGGTGGGGGGAGATTGGTGTCTCCCTGTGGGTAAAGGAGATTGTGTCCCTGGGTGGGTGGGCGCAAGCTGGGTGATCAGTTGGGTGGAGGCTGGGTGCCTCCTGTGTATGGGAGGCTGAAGCTCAGGCGAATTGACCGTCGGTGTTTGCAGGTGGCTGGATGCCTCCTCTGTTGCAGTAACTGTATGTTCCCTTCGCTCGGGTGTTTGGTAGGTTAGCTATTTACCAAGGGGAACTCGGCACAAGAGGCGAATTGTTGCAACCCGCTGCGGATCTGCTGAGCTCGGTGCGGATAGCGTGATGCGGGGCTCAGATTGGTGCAGCTCAGTGTACATGTGTAGCACAGTGCATATCTAAATATCAGTGTTTATAGCCCAGTGTATATCTAAATAGCAGTGTGTATAGCCCAGTGTATATATAAATAACCGTGTATATAGCCCAGTGTGTATCGAATTATCAGTGTATATAGCCCAATGTATATCTATATATTAGTGTGTATATCCCAGTGTATATCTATACATCAGTGGATCTATATCAGTGTATATAGCCCAGTGTATATCTATATATCAGTGTATATAGCCCAATGTATATCTATATATCAGTATGTGTATAGCTCAGTTGATATCTATATATCAGTATGTATATCTAGCCCAATATGTTTATCTAATCCAGTAAATGTATATCTAGATCAGTATGTGCATAGCTAGTCTAGTGTGTATATAGCTAGCCCAGTATGTGTATACCTATCCCAGTGGTCAGGACTAAGGTCAGTCCTCGCCTTCTGCATTCACGTCTGTCTTCTCCTCTCAACCCGGGCTGCCTGCTCTCTCATACAGTGTCAGTCCACTTTACTCTCTCCCTCCCTTTCCCTTTCTCCCTCTCTCCATCCATGTGTCTCGGTGTCTCAGAGCAGTGCAGCTTCTGCAGTCACTCCAGAGATACACATGGAGTGAGTGTAAGTGAAGGGGGTGAGGGGAGAGAGAGATACTGACAGAAAATCCCTGAAGAGCACATTTATGCCATATGGATGTCATAATAAATACACACCATACATATATAATACATGCTTTATTTTTGTTTTGTTTAAATCTATTTTTTTGTCTTATTATACCAATTGAATACTGGAAGGGTGGATTGGAGGATTAAGCATTATGTGGATTTATGTAACCCCTCCTGACACCAAGTGTTAAAATGGCCATTATGCACCAGATGCATTAGCACAGGCCTTCGATGGATAGATAAGCAGAGAGACCGACAGAATGATAACGTTCTTATGTTCTGGTTATAGGTAATCCCTTGGTAAAGTATAGATGAACAAATACAGTACATATCTACAACACAAAAATCTATTTTCAATGCCTAGTCCACATACATTACCATAAAGACCCGCAGTGCTTCAATTCATCTTCCAGTTTGAATTATTATGATGATGTAGAATTATTAAAAATCTTTATTGTACTTGTATTGAATTATTGCACTAACTCCATTTTAACCTCATACTGTGACAAACCCTCCATTTTGTCCTCCTAACCTGACTTCTTCATTCCTCCATTTTGTCCTCATAACCTAACTTCTACATTTTAAAACTACATTACATGACAGAATTTCCCAGCACATCTAACAATGGACAAAGTCTGTATTTTCTATAAAGACATGATTAACTCAGGAACTGCTGACTTTCCCCTCACTTGCAACATAGTATAATTTGAAGGCCATGAGAATACAGTAGTAATGAAATGTTCTATTCATAAGAGACCTTGCACCTGGCCACGAGGCCTGAGATCACCGACCGTGTAAAATGACGCTCAAGACCCCCTTGTCCCCACCCGTGTCCAGAACAATCCCACCTCTTGGTGGGTGGGCACGGGACTAACCACTTAGTTTTTAAGCCAATTAATAATATTGATAGGTGGACACTAATCCCGACACTTAACAATTAATCCAATTAATGATGTTTATTTGCTGATATTCTAATAATCAATGATGACGCAAAATGCCTCTTAAAAGGGCCTGCGCGCCCGTTTTTTAATCACTTGCCAATAAATTTTCTCGAAGTTATTTTAACCTGAACTCTGTGTGTCAGACTTAATTACTTCAGCGTATATACGCAATTCAATTTTCTTAATTTGGACAGGAACAGATAGACATTTAAACATTTTGGTTTACTGCTAAAAAGTACCATAACAACTTGGCGCCCAACGTGGGGCATCGGGCTACGTTCGGCCGGTGAGCCGTCCTAAGGAAGACGCAGTTGGACGGAGGAATCCGGGGGGAAGGAAAGGAGATTGATCACCTCCAGGTACACGGTAGAGACTTCTGCAGAGCCACCGGTATGTTCCGGCCCCTTTGATTGACCCGTCCACGTGTCTGTGACTGCTTCCCGGGAGGACATCAAAGACAGGTAATATCTTGCCCGGTGTCTCGTTACTCACTTGTTTACCTGCATTTTAGTCTATCTGTTGCCTGGGTATGTTTGAATTGTTTGCCTGTTTCCCCATTTTGAGATAAAGGGGGGTGGACCTGCAGGGGATTTGCCTGGGGTTCTCTGTTTTGCTTGTTTTCCCCTTTTTGGGATAAAGGGGGGTGGACCTGAGGGGATTTGCCTGGGTCTTCAGTTTGTCTGTCTATCTGTTTGTATTTTTCCCCTTTTTGGGATAAAGGGGGGTGGACCTGAGGGGATTTGCCTGGGTCTTCTGTTGCCTGTTTTACTCCTTTTAGGAACCACGGTGCTGTGGTTGTAGGGAAAAAGGGGGGTTGACCTGTGGATGTGTTCCTGGGGGTCTTCTTTGCCTGTTTTACTCTTTTAGGAGCCTCGTGGCTGGGGCTGTATGGAAAAAGAGGTGTGTTGGATCTGTGGAGATTGTGTAGACTCATAGTTTCCTGGGGATCCTTCTTGTGTCACTTTGATAGCCTAGCTAGCTTCTCTGTGCACGTAACTCTGCTTGCAGAGTGGTGGTACCCTCCAGCTTTGAGCGCTGAGCTGGAGCCATTCCAATTTTTAGCATATTTGGTGGATGAATTCGGGCAGGCATTGCTGTCTTCATCGCCACGTGGTAGTGAGACCTGTAAGTGGGTTTTTATAGGGGCACTACGAGGGTGAGGGTAGCGCAGACACTATTAGTGAGCTGCTGTGACGAGGGAGGCTGGCGGAACTCGGACCGGTGTCAGTTGTTTTCCGCAGCCGCAGGTAGTGGAGACACTACGAGGTTGAGGGAGGTGACTTTGGAGTAAGCACACGAGTAAAGGAAAGGAATTACTGTTGATTTCATTTGAACTGTGATGCATGCACTGTATTTCAATTGTATTGTTGTCTTGTTTGTTTAATTAGGAGTCTCATGAACTCCTGTGTCTGTCTCTAAGGATTTTCCTCGCCTTTCATCTTTTCTACACTTTCTATACTATTATACTATCCACTCCCATTTCTCTTAATAGAGAAGTGATTGGTCACACACTTCTCACCTCGCTCCAATCCGTGTCTACCACCCCGGGTAGGCGGATTCAGTGACTAGTCTACGTTTTGGGAAGACGCACTTGAGAAAGACCCACGGTTCTCAGGTGGCAGTCGAGCATTGTAGACGTTCCCGTTCAATTTTCCTTCTCTCTCCCTATATTTAGGACGCTGGTATAGGGGAAAGAGGGATTATGGGACAGGATTTGAGTAAGCCCAGTAAGGGCTGGTTAGCATGTGATTTAGTTGAAGACAGAGAGGGTGAGGAGATGGTTAAAGGTGTTGAAAAGATTGCAAAAGTATGTAAAATTGCTGTACCGACATGTGGAAGATTGCAACCAGAAAGTTGGCGTAGGTTACTGACAGAAAAGAAAGGCAAGCTTACAGATAATGATTTATTAAAGACTGCTGAAGCATGGTACCGAGTAGCAAAGGCTATTCAGTTAGAAGGTTGGGTTGAGGAAGAAATAAATCACAAAGGTGTGAAATTGTTTGTGTATCATAATAATTGTGTTACTGGGGTATTCCCTCAGCCAGCGCCCCAAAATGGCGCCCAGGGGATGTCTATCCCCAAGGTTCAATCAGCAATAGGTGATAGCCAGCTGACTATGTTCCCCGCTCCCAATCCTCCCGAATCCCATCCCGTCACCTCCCCTGTCTGCCCGGTCCTGAATTCTGATGGATCTTTCTTTTCCCCTTCCCCTTCTCCATCTCTAACATCCCCATCATCCTCATCCATCCCCACGCTACCTCCTGTACCTAATCCTAACATTTCATCTGCCATTTCTTCCCTGCATTCTCTCTCCGTTGGTAATCCCCTCCCATCAGCATCCACCCAACTAACTACCTCCTCCTCCTTTGCTCCGGCTCCTCCTTCTACACCCAGCCCTACCAATCCCTCTCTGTCCCCTCCCGTAACCGTCTCCACCCCGGTCCAATACCCCACCTCCTTAACTGTAAATCCCCACCCAACTCTCCTGCCCTCCCCAGCCTGGCCATACCCATTCCCGTATCCCATGGCCCTGCCCTATCCAGGTTATCCACAACCCCTTCCCCAAGCCACTCCCCAGGTTCCGGTCATGCCCAGTCCGGCACAGTCTGCCCCGGATGTGCCCACATCCAACATGGCCGCCGCTTCTTCCTTTAATCCTAATGCAGCTTCCTTTCACGCCCCCAACATGGCGGCCCCCAGTTCAGCCCTGATGCCGGTACTTCCCGGTGACTACTTATCCCCTGGTTATGACCCGCAATCAACCCCTGCATCTGGGACTCCCTCTCATCCCCCGATCCTGTCACCTCACGCGGGTCCTGCACGCAGGAGGGCCCAGATCGTAGAAATAGATGAGGAAGAGGACAGGGTATCTCAGGACTCATTAGAGGCTGCGGGAGCCTCAGCTCATCGTTCTATCGATGATCCCTTTGGACACAAGGGTCGGGGGGAGCGGGCCCCTCCTAAGTATGTTGCTTTTAACCCCACTCAAGCTAGTGCATTAATGAAATCACTCCCCGACCCAGAAAAGCAACCTATGCCTTTTTACCGAGGGATAGTTCAAATTCAAAAGACTTATTCCGCCGCATGGCGTGATTTACTGAGCATTTGCGCTATTAAAGCAGGGGATGCATATTGGCCAAGCATGGCCCGCCACCTCAGTGCAGATCTGCTTTCCAGTGATGTTGATTACCCCTCCGGGGTAACCTTTTGCAACCAATTAAGAGAATGGGCTAAGGACAAACTTGCAGATCAGGCTGCTGGCCTTACTGATGTTATGCAAGATAAAGGAGAATCAGTGGAAAGGTTTCATGCAAGACTGTATCAAATGTTTACAGATTTGGGGTTTGATCTTACTGACAAGATTCATTCACAAATGCTGTCAGGTGCGTTTGTCCAAGGTGTTAAAGACTCTATACGCAAGGGAATCATTGCTGCACGCCCTGAATATAAGGTTGTTCCTCTGGATACTCTGCTTTTAGTTGCCAGAGGTTTAGAATCTGCCCAGACCCCAAGAAGACCCACCTCGGCTCCTCTCATGGTGTCCCGCTCCACACCTGTTCCCAAGGGAACCAGACCGGAGGAGGGACATTGTTTTAATTGCAAAGCTAAAGGACATTTTAAAAGTGATTGCCCAGAACCAAAGAGAGAGCCAAGAAAGCCGCCCAGGCCTGCCCCGGCCCCCAAGGCCAAGAAGGAGGTTCCGATAATTGAGGAACCAGATGATTAGGAAATTGGCAAGCCTGTGTCATTAACCCCTGTTATGGCAGTGTCTACAGGGGATAAGGGGGGGCCACTTGCTACAGTGACTCTACCCATTGAGGGCCAACCAACCACATTTCTTGTTGACACAGGTGCAGCCCGTAGTGTTCTGCGAGAACAAGACCTGCCAGACCCATCTTTCCTGTCCAATATTGATGTCTCTTGTGTTGGAGTGGATGGCCAGCCAAGACACAGCCCTTTAACAACTCCACTACGAGTTGGCTCTAGCCTGCTTGCTCGCTTTGTGGTATCCTCCACATGCCCAATAAACCTGTTAGGCGCTGATGTTCTCTCACGCCTGCAGGCATCTATCACCTTCACTCCAGACGGACAAGTAGAAATGTCTACACCTCTATCTGAATCAGACACCTCAGCCTTGTGCTCCCTACCTCTGATGCTGCAATTAGAAGGTCCCTGTGGGGAGGCAGCAGAACCGAGGTCCAATTTCCCAGATGTGTTAAAAACACAGGTGCCTGCCAAATTATGGTCCTCAGGCCCAGAGGACATAGGTCACCTAAATGTCCCTCCTGTGGTGGTAAAGCTTATTCCAGGAGCTAAGTTACCAAGAAAACCACAATATCCTTTAAAACCAGCACAGGCTGCAGCCATTTCTGTCCAAATCAAAGCACTCTTGGAGAAGGGTGCCCTAGTGAAATGTAAATCAGAATGCAACACTCCATTATTTCCTGTAAAAAAGAAAACTCCAAAAGGTGAGCCAGAGAAGTACAGGATGGTTCAGGATCTCCGTGCTGTCAATGAAGCTACTGTCCTGGACACCCCTCTTGTACCAAATCCCCATACTTTGCTCTCTGGAGTCCCACCTTCTGCAAAGTATTTTACAGTCATTGACCTGGCCAATGCCTTTTTCAGTGTCCCACTGGACCCATCCTGTCAATATCTGTTTGCTTTCACCCATGAGATGCAACAGTATACCTGGACTGTCATGCCCCAAGGGGCACAACATTCTCCAAGTCAATTTGCAAAGGCCATGGGCACCATCCTGGACCCATGGCAAGCTGAACACACAGAAGTTGTTTTGCTACAGTATGTGGATGATTTACTGCTCTGTGGAGATGATATACCCACTACTGAAAAGTGTTCAATTAGTCTCCTGTGCTATTTGGCAGAACAAGGATGCAAAGCTTCACTCATTAAGCTGCAATTCTGCCAACCTTCAGTAATTTTCCTTGGACATTGCCTATCTCAAGGTACCAGACATCTTACTCGGGACAGGGTGAGAGCTGTACTGGATATTCCGCCTCCAAGGACTTCAAAATCTCTTCATGCCTTCCTAGGCCTCATTTCCTACTGCAGAGCATGGATCCCAGAAGCCTCTCTGCTTATGCAACCTCTCTATGATGCACTTAAGTCTGACCCATTCTGTTTGACCAATGAAGCTCTGGACAATTTCAATTCTCTAAAACGTGCCATTGCCTCTGCTCCTGCCTTGGGCCTACCTGACTATACCAAACCTTTCAAGTTATTTGTCTCTGAAAGACAAGGCCATGCAACAGGAGTTCTTACCCAAACTAATGACTTAAGAGGCCGCCAGAGGCCTATTGGATATTTCTCATGTCAATTGGACATTGTGGCAAGAGGGACCCCTTCCTGCCTCAGGGCTGTTTTTGCTGCAAGGGAACTCATGGAAAGAACTTCAGACCTGGTCCTTGGCCACCCTTTGGTTGTTTTGGCCCCTCATGACATCTCTGCCATTATCAACCAAGTCCAGCTCAAGCACGTGTCCCCAGCCAGACACCTGCGCCTACAATGTCATCTTCTTCTACCTGACAACATTTCCATCCAAAGATGTCAAGTTCTTAATCCGTCCACTCTTCTTCCACTCCCTGAGGGGGGTATCTATTATGGATTTATCACGGATGAAACCTACATTTACCTGCTCTGTGGATGTATCAAGAAAGTCATGCATCCACATTTGACATTTTATGAAGATGAGACACCTCTTTGTGAAGGCCCGGATTACGCCTTCTGTACCATGTGGTACAAGCCGAACATTACTCCTGAACCTTGCTATGAAGATGAGCTTTACCACTGGACTGATGTAAAGCTCACTGCTCAAGATTTCTATTGTGACTCTGAAGGCAATAGCATGGTCTTGGTCCAACTACCTCAACAACTCAACTACCTCTACCGCCATTGGGATACTGCTATCCCACATATTCCTGTTACCAAGTTGAAGACAAGGTCATGGAATGATCTTGGGCCCATGGCAAAGTTATGGGCCACCATGGATGAAGAACAGCTACAGGAAAATGGTATTGCCAAATACCCAACAACTGACCTTCTGGAAGCATGGCCACGCCACTTCCTAGAAAAAGAATTTCAAGATCTGGTCATAGTGAATGATTATGACCCTGAAACACCTCATGACTGTTTTGAACAGATGAAAATGGAGACAGTGCACCTACCAACTGTGCATGAGAATCCATTACCAGATCCAGATTTTACCCTGTTTGTGGACGGTTCAAGATATGCTGATGAAGAAGGAAGATACCATACAGGATACGCCGTAACCACAACAGATGAAGTTATCAAATCATCATCCTTACCGCCAGCAATGTCTGCGCAAGAAGCTGAATTACAAGCTCTGACTTCAGCATGCAAAATTTCCGAAGGAAAACGTGCCAACATCTATACAGATTCAAGATATGCTCTGGGTGTGGCGCATGACTTCGGCCTTATTTGGAAGACAAGAGGATTTCTTACCACCGCCGGTACACCAGTTAAACACAGTTCTGCAATCAAGGATCTAATGGATGCCCTCCTACTCCCTGAAGAAGTGGCCGTTTTGAAAGTCAAGGCACATGGGAAGTTGGATACAGATGAAGCAAAGGGCAACCATTTGGCTGATCAGGCTGCTAAGCAAGCAGCCAGAAATTTGCAGGAAGTGGATGAAGAAGTGTCCGGACAAGAAGAAGAAGTTCCTGTTTTTGCTCTGCAAACTCTTCCTACTGATGTAAGAATTTTGCGAGAACAGCAAGCTGCAATCACCCCTGAAGAAATCCAGAAATGGAAAAGAAAAGGAGCTGTCCTAAAGGACGGAATATATTACAACAATTTCAAATTCTGCCTTCCAAGAAATTTATATCCAGCAGTTGTCCAATGGGCACATGGGCCTGCACACCTGTCAAAGGAGTTGATGGCCGCCCTCATACAGAAATATTATGAAGCACCTGGAATCACAACATTGATCAACAGCTTCTGTAAGGCCTGTGTCATTTGTGCAAAATGCAATCCAGGAAGACCAATCAAAGTGCCTTCAAAGCACCTGGCAAAGCCCATGTACCCCTTCCAGAGAATTCAAATCGACCACATCCAAATGCCCAAGAGTGGGCCTCATGAATATGCACTAGTAATAGTGGACATGTTCTCAGGCTGGCCAGAAGCCTACCCAGTGGCCAATATCACTGCAAAAACAACCGCAAAGCGCCTACTTACAGATATTGTATGTAGATTTGGACTCCCAGAAGTCATTGAAAGTGATCAAGGCCCAGCCTTTACAGCAACAGGGACTAAAGAAATTTGGACTGCTCTAGGGGTGACCCTAGCCTTCCACATCCCTTACCACCCACAAAGTAGTGGTAAAGTAGAGCGCATGAATGGCACTCTAAAAGCCAGAATGTTAAAAATGTCACAAGAAACAAAGATGCCCTGGCCAGAAAGCCTGTCAATAGCTTTATTCAGCGTTAGGCACACACCTAGAGGGAAGCATTCATTATCCCCATATGAGATTCTATTTGGGACAGCACCCAGACTAGGTTGTTATTATCCGCAGCAGTTACAGCTCCAATCAGATGTTTTAGTAGACTATGTAACTGAACTTACAAGTGCCTTAAACAAAATACATGCCCAAGTTTTCTCTTCAATTCCAGATCCCGATTTGGATACAGGTACCCACAACCTGCTTCCCGGAGATTGGGTTCTGGTCAAGAAGTTTGTGCGGAAAAATACGCTGGAACCAAGATTTGACGGTCCATTCCAAGTTCTCCTGATTACCGCAACCTCCGTCAAACTGGCCGGTAGGCCACATTGGATCCACGCTTCCCACTGCAAGAAGTCTCCTGCCCCAGAGGAAGCAGACACCGCACAAACATGTACCTCTGGTACACCTTCTCCTTCTCCTTAATTAGCCTAATAAAGGCCCAGCAAGTAGCCATCACCAAAGATGTTAGTGGGTACACCTTCTGGTATAATTCATCATGCACCCATGTGGCTACTTATACCTTTGATTATTGTGATATTGTAGAATGCCCATTTCCCACATCACAAATCCAGAGTATTTATAGAGATATCCCTCATTCAAAAGACCCATATGTTTGTGTAGTTGACAAGCAATGGGGGCACAATTGTGACCATTGGGGGGCGGCGGGATGGAATGCCGGGCCTGCCTGGGGTTACAAACCAAAAAGTGCCTTATCTAAAGTAGATGATCATGGTAGATCCCTTCTCCAGAGAATGACTTTGAGAAAGCCTGGGGGGGGTACACCAATGAAATTAATCCTTAACATTGAGCATCCAAGCCCAACGGATGCAGACCAGTATGTGATGGGAATGTATTGGAAAAAGGGTTCCTACCGTAAATTAGGGCATTTTTACCTCAAAGATATGTGCAACTCTTCTGAGTGGCAAGGGGCCACCCATATTGTCCCTAACCCATTAAAACCACACATCCAGACCTTTCAAGACATGATGGCCATTGCTAACCCCACCTTTGAAGATACCATGGCCGCTGAAACAGGTTTTAATGATGTTAATTTATGGTTAGAATGGATGAAATATAATGCTAATAAGCATAACAAGACCGCATGCTATGTGTGTGGCGGTGCCCGGCCTCACCTGGGCACTGTGCCTCTAACCCTGCCAGTAGATATAGAAGAATGTGTTTTGAGCCTTTTTGCCTATCACTATGATTTTAACAGGTCCATATGTATAGCATGGACGAAGGAGTATCCTCTCCTAACCAAGGATGTCAAACCCCCAGATGGTATTACCGTGTATAAAGGTAATTACACTTGTTACGCTAATTATGATGGAATTGGTAGATTCCTGGGTAACTTCTCTAAGGGGTATTGTGCTACCTACAGAAATGTCTCCATGAACTTGTTGCAGTTTCACACCAGGTCACTAGGGGATATTTACTGGTTGTGTGGGGATTTACAGCTAAGATCCAGAATGGACAAAGAGTGGTGGGGGGAGTGTACTTTGGCTAAAGCCATAATGCCTATACATATCATCTCTGACACACACCTCGTCACCCATGAGTCCAGACACACTAAGGTTAAACGTGATGCCCCAGTGAAAGGAAGTTTTGATCCTCATGTTTATATTGATGCCATTGGAGTGCCTAGGGGGGTGCCCAATGAATTTAAAGCAAGAGATGAAGTTGCTGCAGGATTTGAATCACTTTTTGCCATAGTTACCACAAACAAGAATTTAAATTGGATAAATTACATTTATTATAATCAACAGCGTTTTGTTAATTATACTAGAGATGCCCTCCAGGGATTGGCCGAACAGTTGCAGGCCACATCCCAAATGGCCTTCCAGAATAGAATGGCCTTAGATATGATCTTAGCCGAAAAAGGAGGGGTATGTAAAATTTTACCTGACACCATGACATGTTGTACCTATATCCCAGAAAACACAGGCCCTAATGGTAAAGTTACATTAGCCATAGAAAAATTAAATGACCTGTCTGAAGAGTTAAAAAGGAATTCTGGGATAAAAGATCCCTGGGAAAGATGGTTTGGTTGGATGACAGGATGGCAAAAGGCTTTAATGCATATTGGTATGGCGATACTAATTTTTCTTTTTATCTTTGCTCTTCTCTTTTGTTGTATCCTCCCATGTCTGAGAAAATCCCTCATGAAGACTGTTGACCAAGCTGCACCCACTTTTACCCATCTCGAAGTTGATGACCAAGATTTCCAAGATCTCAACTCACCCTGTATACCGCTACAAACTATCCCTTTTGTTGATACAGTGCGAGAATTCTAGGAAGGGACCAGCTTAGGGACAGCATCTGTCAGTGAATGGTAAAGACCCCGTGTGGAGAAGTGGTGGGCAAGCCATCATGGGCCACCCATGGGAGTGAAGTGTTCGAGAGCCATGCTGACAATGAGTTAGCCTATTAGGGTCAGATCTAGGGACAGACTTGCACTTTGCATTAACACCAAGCTAGCGGCCACGGGGTTTCTGTGCCTTTGGGTTAACACGCCTTCCTGGTACTAACATAATAAAGTTTTATCTCTTAGAATCTAACATTTCATAGGGGGGACTGATGTAGAATTATTAAAAATCTTTATTGTACTTGTATTGAATTATTGCACTAACTCCATTTTAACCTCATACTGTGACAAACCCTCCATTTTGTCCTCCTAACCTGACTTCTTCATTCCTCCATTTTGTCCTCATAACCTAACTTCTACATTTTAAAACTACATTACATGACAGAATTTCCCAGTACATCTAACAATGGACAAAGACTGTATTTTCTATAAAGACATGATTAACTCAGGAACTGCTGACTTTCCCCTCACTTGCAACATAGTATAATTTGAAGGCCATGAGAATACAGTAGTAATGAAATGTTCTATTCATAAGAGACCTTGCACCTGGCCACGAGGCCTGAGATCACCGACCGTGTAAAATGACGCTCAAGACCCCCTTGTCCCCACCCGTGTCCAGAACAATCCCACCTCTTGGTGGGTGGGCACGGGACTAACCACTTAGTTTTTAAGCCAATTAATAATATTGATAGGTGGACACTAATCCCGACACTTAACAATTAATCCAATTAATGATGTTTATTTGCTGATATTCTAATAATCAATGATGACGCAAAATGCCTCTTAAAAGGGCCTGCGCGCCCGTTTTTTAATCACTTGCCAATAAATTTTCTCAAAGTTATTTTAACCTGAACTCTGTGTGTCAGACTTAATTACTTCAGCGTATATACGCAATTCAATTTTCTTAATTTGGACAGGAACAGATAGACATTTAAACATTTTGGTTTACTGCTAAAAAGTACCATAACAATGACACACATCACAGAGCTTGGGCTGGATATGACAAAGATGGATTGTCACCGATTGTCATGGATTGTTGTTAATATATGAAGGGAATTTTTTTCACACTCTTTTGGAACTCATCTGTTGCATGCTTCCACTGTACTAGATTTTATTAAAGGACACGGAGGCTCATATTATGCTTATCTCTTTCTTTATTATACCTCAGCAGCAAAGAGAAGACTCATAGAAAAAAGTTTTAACAGGTTTTCCAAGGGTTAACACAACATTATACCCTTAACCAATAGGAACAGTCCTTCTATCTATAACTACTCATGTGACCTTTCCTCTCCCTCTTTCTTTGCTGCTGCCTCAGCTAAGTACCATCTAACTTTAGCTCTCCTCAGAGCAACTTATTTAGATTGTTAGAGCTTCTTTTGCTTATGTCTTTTATATTTTCAATGTTATTTACATGTGTTAATCCTATGTGTGGCATGTGTTAATCCTTCTGCTCTGCTATCGACCAGCGCCTATCGGCTCCTGGTGCAGATAGAAGACTTCACTGGGGTTCCCCCCCCCCCCTCCGGCGGTTAACCCCCCTCCCACACCTCCCCGGGTAGTTTATTACCCGTTCTACTTCGTCCTCCCAGCGTATCGCGGCGGCCGTTACCGGCGCGAGCGCTCTGAATCCAGAGACCGCTCGCGCATGCGCAATAACGTCCGCACGGCGCAGCGGCCATTTTTCCAGCAGTCTGGTTGGTCTTTGCCGCGCTTTTTCTCCTCCCGCCCCCTGTATCTGAGGGCGGGCGCTCACGGATTGGCTACCAGCATTGGCTGGCAGCTGGCAGGGTACCTGTGGTCTCTACCTCCAAAAGAGGTAGAGACTTAGCTGTTCCACCTTCCAGACGGTCTGATGACTCCCTTCCCCGCGGTCTATCCGGTCATGCAAGGCCGGCCGCGAGGGAGTGACTGCCTTTTACACCATCTAGGCAGGAAGTCATCATCAGGACACTCCCCCGGATCGACCTGTCAGTCAATTGCTGCAGGACCAATCAGGACGTCTCGGAGGTGTGGTTACTGCTCTGAACAGGGTATTTAACAGAGCTTCCTTCATTAGCTCATTGCCCTGTCGTGGTTCTAGCTTGCTCTAGTCACTCAGTGCTTGTGTATTCTATTATCCCTTTTGGTTTTGACCCGGCTTGTTTACCTTACTCTGCTTATCTCTGTTACCCTTGATTCGGCTTGTCTCTCGCTTACCTGTCTTCTGTTACCCTCGACCTCGGCTTGTCTTTGACCATTCTATACGGTACTACTTACGTTAGTCCGGCCATTCTAAGGTCCGGTATACGTATCTGGCTACTGTTTGTACTCTGCGTGTTGGATCCCTGTCCCGATCCTGACATTACGACAGGGCCAATGGATCCTGCAAGTACAAACAGTCAGCTGGCTTCTCCTGATCCTAGGTTTGAAGCCATGGATCACAGAATGGATCAGATGGCGCTTGCGCTACAGGCTCTATTATCTCATGCCAATAACCCACCAGAGGAGATACGTAATACCCCTGTTTCTCCTGTCAGTTTAGGTCTAGAGGTAGCCACAGTGGGTGCTTCTTCTCGCATTACCCCCCCAGTACGCTATGGTGGGGCTCCTGAGAAGTGTCGTGGTTTTTTAAACCAAATTAGTATCCACTTTGAATTGCAACCCCGCTCTTATCCTACAGATAGGGCAAAGGTAGGATTTATTATCACCCTACTTATTGAGAAAGCTCTGAGATGGGCCAACCCACTATGGGAGAACGATAACCCATTAGTGTATAACTATAACGCATTTGTAGCTGCTTTTAGAAGAACATTTGATCCTCCAGGTAGAAAGGTTAATGCAGCCAGATTACTGTTGCGCCTGAGACAGGAGAACCGAACACTGGTGGATTATGCACTAGAGTTCAGGTCTCTGGCGTCAGAAGTCAAGTGGAATGAGCAGGCGTATATGGATGTATTTTTGAATGGCCTATCTGAAGTAATCCTTGATGAGGTTGCTACCAGAGAACTCCCTGAGAATTTAGAAGATTTAATTTCGTTCATCTCTCGTATAGATGAACGTTTAAGAGAGAGACAGAACACTCGAGAGAGGAACCGGAGACCTTCTTTTAGGTTAGCCCCCGCTTTTCCAAGTCCTGACTCCACGGTATCTTTGCTTCCTGAACCTATGCAGATAGGTTATACCAGCCTCTCTGAGGAGGAAAGACAGTACAGGAGAAGAGAGGGTTTGTGTATGTATTGTGGAGCCAAGGGTCATTTACTCTCGAACTGTCCTAACCGTCCGGGAAACGCTCGCACCTAAGTCTCTCTAGAGGACAAGCCTTGGGTGTTTCTATTTTGTCCTCTACTCCTAATTATAAAGATCACAGGCTTCTGCTACCAGTTTCCTTAACTTGGGAGAAGGAAGTAGTAAGGGCTATGGCATTGATAGATTCCGGTGCTGCTGAGAATTTTATCGACCAAGCCTTTGCTATTAAGAACAATTTCCCATCCCAGCTAAGGGAGACACCCTTGGCCGTTGAGGCCATAGATGGTAGACCACTACTAGACCCTGTTATCTTTCGTGAAACCATACCCATTAGTTTAAATGTTGGTATCCTACACGTGGAGAATTTATCTCTTTTGCTCATTTCATCCCCTTCCGTTCCCATAGTTCTGGGGTACCCATGGTTGAAGAAACATAACCCTATTATCGATTGGGAGTTAGGGGAGATACTCTCGTGGGGCCAGGGTTGCCAGGATAGGTGTTTATGCAAGGTGTCTCCATTAGCTAATGTTAACATACCTGAGACTCCTATTCAGTCCACAGAAAGACAGATACCAGACCTTTACCTAGACTTAAAGGCAGTATTTGACAAGAAGAATGCCGATTCTTTGCCGCCACACAGGCCATTTGATTGTAAAATTAAGCTTCTACCTGGGACTATGCCTCCGAGGGGCCATGTATATCCTTTGTCTGTTCAGGAAAACTTGGTTCTAGAGGAGTATATTCGGGAGAATTTAGAAAAGGGATTCATTAGGAGGTCTTCTTCCCCGGCCGGGGCTGGGTTCTTTTTCGTTAAGAAAAAGGATGGCACGCTGAGACCTTGTATCGATTACAGAGGCTTGAATAAAATAACTGTCAGAAATGCCTATCCTATTCCACTTATTACCGAGTTATTTGATCGTCTTAAGGGCTCCAAAATCTTCACCAAGTTAGATCTCAGAGGGGCATATAATTTGGTGAGAGTCCAGCAGGGACACGAGTGGATGACGGCGTTCAATACTCGGTACGGTCACTATGAATACACAGTTATGCCGTTTGGACTTTGCAATGCTCCTGCAGTATTTCAGGATCTGATTAATGAGGTACTTAGGGAGTTTCAACATGATTGTGTCATTGTCTACCTAGACGACATACTGATACACTCTAGGGAGATTGAAACTCACCATAGACAGGTCAGAGCGGTATTACAGAAACTTCTGCAACATGGTCTATACTGTAAATTGGAAAAATGCAGCTTTGATCAGTCTCAGATAGATTTTCTTGGTTACGTGATTTCTGGGGAAGGTTTTAAGATGGACCCTGACAAACTCCAGTCTATTTTAGATTGGCCATTACCTAAGGGACTCAAGGCTATTCAGAGGTTTATTGGTTTCTCCAATTATTATAGGCGCTTCATTAAGGGTTACTCGTCTATTATTGCGCCCATTACCAATATGACCAAACAGGGGGCAGAAACTAAGACGTGGTCTCCTGAAGCTCTCGCTGCTTTCAAGAGGCTCAAAGAACTTTTTGCTTCTGCTCCAATATTAGTCCATCCTGATACGACTTTGCCGTTTCTACTCGAGGTCGATGCCTCTGAGACAGGAGTAGGTGCGGTTCTGTCACAAAGATTAGCGGTGGATAAACCATTACACCCGTGTGGTTTTTTTTCCAGGAAACTTTCTGGGGCTGAGAGCAGATATGACATCGGAGACAGGGAACTGTTAGCAGTCATTAAAGCCTTAAAGGAGTGGAGACATTTGTTGGAGGGGACCCTACACCCTATTACGATTTTGACAGACCACAAAAACTTGTCATATATTGGGAAAGCTAAGCGCTTATCCTCTAGACAAGCTCGTTGGTCCTTATTCCTGACTCACTTCAATTATGTACTGACTTACAGACCTGGTTCTAAAAACTCTAAAGCCGATGCATTATCTCGCCAATATGAACCTTCTACTGTACCTGAACCAGTTCTTTCTTCTATAGTTCCGAAGTGCAATATCATTGCTAATACGAATCTCAGGATTCATTCTCCATTACTGGCCGAGATCATTAAGTTGCAACATCTCGCACCTAAACAGACCCCTGCGGGTCGTCATTTAGTTCCTCCTGCTTTTCAACTGGAACTTTTACAGTGTTTACATAATAGCAAGATGGCGGGACATCCTGGTATTCGCAAAACTTACGCCTTGATCTCTAAGGACTTCTGGTGGTCTACTTTACGGAGGGATGTTGAGGAGTTCATCGCTGCATGTGAAGTTTGTACTAAAACCAAACAACCCCATACGCTTCCATGTGGACTCCTGCAACCCTTGGAGGTTCCAGAGAAACCATGGTCCTGTTTGGCCATGGACTTTATTGTCGATCTACCTATCTCTAAAAGACAGACTGTTATCCTCACCGTGGTTGACAGGTTTACTAGGATGGCACACTTCATTCCCCTGCCTAAACTTCCGTCTTCTCCCGAATTGGCAGACATATTCGCCAAGGAGATTTTTCGCCTACATGGGATACCCTCTCAGATTGTATCGGACAGAGGCTCCCAATTTGTTTCCCGCTTTTGGAGGTCCTTCTGCTCTCAACTTGGTATTAAATTAAACTTTTCTTCTGCCTATCATCCTCAGTCTAACGGAGCTGCTGAACGTACATACCAGAAAATTGAACAATATTTACGATGCTTTGTTTCTGAACACCAGGATGATTGGGTCGGTTTGATTCCTTGGGCGGAGTTTGCACACAACAATCTCGTTTGCGATTCTACTCATTCAAGCCCCTTCTTCATGAATTATGGTTTTCATCCGTCTATTCTTCCTTCGGACTCTCCTTCCCAGGGGGTGCCGTCGATTGATGTTCATGTTGCCAATTTGAGGAAGTTGTGGGATCAAACTCGACAAATCCTTGTGCACAACTCTATGTTGGTCAAGAAACACGCTGATAAACGTAGAAGGGCGGCTCCGGTCTTTGTTCCAGGTGATAGGGTATGGCTGAGCACGAGGAACATCCGTTTAAAAGTGCCCTCCATGAAGTTCGCTCCTCGTTATATTGGACCCTACAGGGTGCTGACCCGTATCAATCCGGTTGCGTATCGTTTAGCTCTTCCTAATACCTTACGCATTCCGAACTCGTTTCACGTTTCATTGCTGAAACCACTCATATGTAACAGATTTTCCTCCACAATAGCCCCTCCTCGCTCCGTTCAGGTGGAGGGTCAGGAGGAGTATGAGGTCAACTCTATTATTGATTCTCGAATCTCCCGGGGGAGAGTACAATATCTGGTTGATTGGAAGGGATATGGTCCTGAGGAGAGGAGTTGGGTACCTCAGGAGGATGTTCATGCTCCCCGTCTCCGCAGGGCGTATCACTCTCGCTTCCCATCTCATCCCGGTTCATTCCGCCCGGTGGGCGTATCTGAGAGGGGGGGTACAGTCAGGGTACCTGTGGTCTCTACCTCCAAAAGAGGTAGAGACTTAGCTGTTCCACCTTCCAGACGGTCTGATGACTCCCTTCCCCGCGGTCTATCCGGTCATGCAAGGCCGGCCGCGAGGGAGTGACTGCCTTTTACACCATCTAGGCAGGAAGTCATCATCAGGACACTCCCCCGGATCGACCTGTCAGTCAATTGCTGCAGGACCAATCAGGACGTCTCGGAGGTGTGGTTACTGCTCTGAACAGGGTATTTAACAGAGCTTCCTTCATTAGCTCATTGCCCTGTCGTGGTTCTAGCTTGCTCTAGTCACTCAGTGCTTGTGTATTCTATTATCCCTTTTGGTTTTGACCCGGCTTGTTTACCTTACTCTGCTTATCTCTGTTACCCTTGATTCGGCTTGTCTCTCGCTTACCTGTCTTCTGTTACCCTCGACCTCGGCTTGTCTTTGACCATTCTATACGGTACTACTTACGTTAGTCCGGCCATTCTAAGGTCCGGTATACGTATCTGGCTACTGTTTGTACTCTGCGTGTTGGATCCCTGTCCCGATCCTGACAGCAGCTTACCAGTGCTCCCTGGCGGCCATTCCGGAGGGAACACTCGTTAAGCTGACAGCCTTTGTTTGTGCCTGAATCCCTTTTGCATAAATAGCAGAGCTCACTGCCCAAGTAGTTACTACTGCCTTTTTCCCTACATAGGGTTTAAAGGGATACCACTTTTCTTACACACTTTTTTACAGTTTGGGGCAAATTCACTGTGTCAATCAGTATACCCTAACATACCTGTTTTTACTAACTTAGCGTCCCAAGAGTTTTGTATAACCTGCCTGTAATGCAGCACCTCAGGGACCAAGGGGTTTCCACACCCACTGATATCAGCAAGGACACCATACACCACGTGTCCCAGGTAACATGTCCATGCTCACCACAGAGAGAGGACATGGCATCCATGGAGCAGTTGAACTCGGAGAAGTTTCACTCGCTTCTGGATGCGACCATGACCAAATCGGTCACCCAAGCCATCTTCACGGCAATGGGGGCGATGTCAGAGAACCTGACACAATCTATTAGTAACGCCATGCTGGCGTCTAGCAACAACCCCAGCAGCCTCCGCCCCAAGGCCCAAACTGACAAGCCTGCGTCCCTCAGCGGCCGTAAGGCTACGGAGAAGACCCACCATACGGGCAAACACACCTCCAAAACCAGCATGACGGACAGGTCACGCCCTATCACTACTGAGGACGTGGGGCCCCCACGTAAGAGAGCCACCCGCCAGGCAAAAACGGTGAGGATGTGGAAATGGGCAAAAGCCCAGACAGAGACATCCGACTCTGGTTCGGACATAGAGGAGGTAATGAGTGAGTCCGAGGAAATCGGCTCTTTGGAATCAGGGAACTCTTCCCCTGAGCGCAACCTGGCAATCACACCAGCTAAGGGTAAAGTTTCCACGGATGACTCCATCATCCTAGACCCTCAGGGCGAGCCCCTATTTAACCAGACGACCTCCAACACCCTAGGTCTACAGACTGGTTCCCAGCTGACCATGTGGCCCAATATATAGCGGCCAGGATCAGGAAGCCCCTGGATAAAACGACCAGGAATAAGTTAAGAGCAGAGTGCCCACGCCCAACGGTCCCCGATATGCCTTGCGCCACACCGGAGGTGCACCCTAAGATTGCCCAGTTCCTGGAGGGCTGGACTACTCCCTACGCCACTGCCAGGACAAGGTGCTTGACTCCTTGGGCCCCAGCGCAAAAATCTTCGACTTAGTCGAAGCGACACTCTCAGGTGGCACACCGCTAGATCCCTTAGAGATCCGAGAGTGGGCGCAACGCTCTATCTGCCTCATCGGCAACTCCAATGCCGCACTTAGTACTGAGAGGCGGAAAACAATTCTCATGAAAATAGACCCTAAGCTGGTCAACATGGCCATAACCGAGCCTGGACCCCAGGCAAAAGGCCTCCTTTTCGGAGACAATTTAGTAAAAGAGCTGGGCAAC
The DNA here is from genome assembly GCF_036172605.1 of Pelobates fuscus. NCBI lineage: Eukaryota > Metazoa > Chordata > Amphibia > Anura > Pelobatidae > Pelobates > Pelobates fuscus. The sequence continues at coordinate 174,969,815 of NC_086321.1, forward strand.
TACGTGAGCACATTTACAGCCCTAGATAAGGCACAAACAAACCTGAAACGGGTGTTCTCCCCAAAGGTTTTTGGAGGGGCTGTCAGGTACAGGGGCCGCCTGTCCAGCCGCCCATCACGGAGCTCCCATCGGGGCTACTGAGGCCCCACTGCACCAAGGTTCCCACAGACGGAGACCAGAACCCCCGCACCTTTCTTCCCGGTCAGGGGCAGATCGTGGCAGCCCAGAGGACACAGAGGTTCCACATACGGCCGACGACCTTATGGTAAGTGCTTTCCCCTTCCCCCTCTCTCGTACCTCACACGTGGGGGGCAGACTTTCCAAATTTATCGGGGCATGGCACAGACTCACGTCCGATGCCTGGATTCTCAACACGGTAGCAGGTACCACATAGGATTCGTAAAAGACCCAACCCAATCCGCAATGCCAAGGCGGATGGTGTTCACCCCACGGGACAGAGAACTCGTGTCGAAGGAAATCAGAGCACTGGAGGAGAAGGGAGCGATCTATCAGGTCGCACCTCACTCCCCAGGCTTCCTGAGCAACCTGTTCCTGGTCCCCAAGAAAGGCGGTGGGGTAAGACCAGTGATCAACCTACGCCTGCTCAATGCGTTTGTAAGATATCACCACTTCAAAATGGAAGGGATTCATTGCCTACGAGATCTTCTCATGCTGGGGGATTGGATGGTCAAACTAGACCTCCAAGATGCATATCTCACCATCCCCATTGTGAAGGAATGTCAACATCTCCTTCAATTCCGTTGGGACATTCAGACGTGGAGGTTCCAGTGCCTACCGTTTGGCCTATCATCAGCACCATGGTGCTTTACAAAACTGTTAAAACCAGTGGTTGCGCTGCTACGCAGCAGAGGGGTTCGCATGATCATATATCTGGACGAGATGCTGATCATGGCGCAGGACATACTACTACTACAACAACACTTATATTGGGCAATAACACTTCTACAAAACCTGGGATTTCTAATCAACTGGGAGAAGTCGGTACTAGTCCCCTCCCAGTCCTTAGAATTCCTAGGATTCGAGATAGGGGCGGTCTTAGGGACCCTAAGCTTACCACCCTCAAAGATAAAAATCATCAAGAAGGAGATCCGCAGAACATTGGCTCGTCCAATACTCACGGTCAGACAACTAGCCAGAATAATTGGACTCCTTTCCGCTTCCATACAAGCGATCTTCCCGGGACCCTTGCACTACAGGGCCCTGCAGAGACTAAAAGCTGCACAACTACGCTGAGGACACTCCTACTCAGACTCTGTGCCACTCGATCACACAGCCAAGGAGGAGCTCAAGTGGTGGCTACAGCACATGGAAGCGTGGAACGGCAGAGCAATCTTCGGCAACAACCCGGATTGCGTAATAGAATCAGATGCCAGCACACGGGGCTGGGGAGCGCGCTGTGGACATACCTCCACAGGCGGAAAATGGTCCCAATCGGAGAGGACACTACATATCAACAGCCTGGAATTAAGGGCGGGATCGTTCGCGCTAAAGAGCCTCCTGGGCCCCGCGACGCATTGCTCCATCATCTTAAGGATGGACAACGTATCAGCCATACAGTACATCAACCGCCTCGGCGGCACCAAGTCCAGAATCCTAGCAGACTTAGCCACAGAATTTTGGCAGTTTTGCTTAGAACGCAACATAACCGTACGGGCCGAATACATCCCGGGACTTTCAAATACCGTAGCAGATTGGAACTCCAGACACCTACGGGATACCAGCGATTGGCGCCTGAACCGAGAGACGTTCCAAGATTACAAACACTATGGGGTCCGATGTATATAGACCTGTTTGCGTCACGGTTGAATTCACAACTCCCAGAGTTCTTCAGCTGGAGACCGGACCCAGACGCATTAGCTACGGACGCGTTCCTACAACCATGGCCGAACAAACGACTATACGCGTTCCCTCCGTTCGCCCTGCTGGCACGAACACTAGTACACCTCGACCGCGCACGGACGTCCCTAGTCCTCATAACCCCATTCTGGACTGCACAGCCTTGGTTCCCTTCACTCATGGAGATGTCCATAGATCTTCCCAGAATGCTACCCGAGAACCCACGTCTCCTTTCAGACCCAGATGGGAACACACACCCTCTGATGACGCAGGGACAACTCAAATTGTTAGGATGGCTTCTTTCCGGGGACCCTGGGTCGTGCCAAACGTTCCGCAAACAACTCTTGAACTTCTGGCGGGAGCCTGGGCTCCTGGAACACGGAGATCCTACTCTAAAGCTTGGAACATCTGGAGTGGTTGGTGCATGGAACAACACGTGGATCCCGTACATGCCTCTGTAAACCACCTGTTACGTTTTATTACACACCTATACGACCAAGGATTAGCATACCGAACCATTAATGTATACAGGTCAGCGATATCCGCTGGACACAAGGGCATAGAAGGATTCCCAGCGGGTAAACATCTGTTGGTATGCAGACTCTTACACGGAATTCGATTGGCAAGACCACCACGACCCCGATATAGTACAGTATGGGACGTGAATTTGGTCTTAAACCTTTTGGAACAATGGCCACAGAACTCTGACCTCACGCTGAAACAACTATCAGCGAAACTGGCCATGCTCCTATGCCTAATATCCTGCAAAAGAGTCTCGGATGTCAGGGCATTGGATGTTGATGCACGCACGTTCACTCCAACGGGAGTAACGTTTAACATTTCCAGATGTACTAAATCAGCGACATCATCAGTATCATATCCAGCATTCCCTCACAACAAAAACCTGTGCCAAATAGCCTGCCTCAAGGAATATGAGACACGGACACAGGCATTTCGAAACTCTGGAAATCATGAATTATTTCTGGCCATCAACTCACCACACCAGCCAGTATCTTCAATAACGATAGCCCGATGGGTGAAGTGGATAATGACCTCTGCAAACATAGATACCTCAGTATACGGAGCGCAATCCACTAGAGGAGCTATGGCATCTAAAGTATTCAACTTGGGATGCAGGCTGGAAGACCTGTTACGGACAGCAGATTGGTCTCGTGAATCCATCTTTAAGGAATATTATTTTCACCCTACAGACCACGTATCATCAACAGTCATTGCACAGCTTTGAACTAGCATAATATGAGCCTCCGTGTCCTTTAATAAAATTACCAGATTTTACTAATTACATGACGTAAAGTCATGATTTTATAAAGGACACGGAGGCGAATATTGGCCCACCCGGTAAGTATATCAAGCCTATATCGGCGAAAGAAGAGTGAAATTCCCACCCAATAAACAATAGAATAAGGGTCATTGTGGTGTCTTCTTTTTGTCTAGACTTAATTCGATTATATAAGACAACAGTTTTTTATATACTAGTGAGTCTGTAGTAACTAATGCATATAGTAAGATTTAGTCACTACCATTGTGACAAACAGTTCCTAAGATCACATTTACCACTTTTTTCTCTATCCCATTACAGCTTAATTCACAATAAGCGACACCCTGGATGACCAGTTGTCACCGCAGTTCACACAGACAAGTTCCTACAAGTTCGGGATATGGGAAAGTTCGACACAACGGATAAAGTGTTCCAGTGTCTTCTCAAGTTATAAAGATACAGCTTCGGCATGACCAAAGAAAGAGGGAGAGGAAAGGTCACATGAGTAGTTATAGATAGAAGGACTGTTCCTATTGGTTAAGGGTATAATGTTGTGTTAACCCTTGGAGAACCTGTTAAAACTTTTTTCTATGAATGTTTATACCTTCTCTTTGCTGCTGAGGTATAATAAAGAAAGAGATAAGCATAATATTCGCCTCCGTGTCCTTTATAAAATCATGACTTTACGTCATGTAATTAGTAAAATCTGGTAATTCTTTTATGCAAACCAATAAGTTTGAATGACTATCCGTTCCTGTCCAGATTAAGAATAATAAAGTTGCATGCACGCGGAAGTAAATTCACACTGAGACACAGGGTTCAGGTTAATGAAAGAACTTCGGAAGCTTTAATGGCTTGGCTTAAAAAATGGGTGCGCATGCCCCTTATAAAGGCATTATTACATCACTAAAAGAATTCAAGATAACAACTAGTAAACATTATTAATTGGTTTAGGTGTTAAGGGGTTAGTTAAATGCCCTACCATCAAGAGACGGTGACATCCTTGACACGGGAGTGGGCACAAGATACAGGCGCCATCTTGTTACCATGCGGTGCTCACTCGATGGGAGGGGTGCTTTGGCAGCCATTTTTAGTAGTTGGCACGGTTAGTTTCAAGGTTAGTTCTCAAGGCTTTTTTAGTAAATACACATTTTATTAAGACTATTCATGTAGGCTAGCTGCTACAATGTTTCATTCTACAGGAATCTAACGTTCTGCTGATGCACATTTTATTCTAAGAAAGCATGCTTTTAAGACAATTTTATGAGGCCTAATAATTCTACAACACCACAAATCACTTCTTTGTTGCTAGAAAGCATGTATATGATCCATGCAGTGACTTGAGCTGCATATATTGCCATGTTAAAGACCTTTTTATATGAATTATTAAGAAAGTATGTAGCTGGCCTTATAAACAAGCCTGAACACAACAGAGAAATAATTACCCGTAGGATAAAACTTAACACTATAAAAAAAATTAATTGCTACCCTCCCAGCAGCCAACTTGCACTTTTCCTGAAATTAGTGCACTACTTGGGAACTTTCTAAATTAACATTTACACGTATTTGTACTGATAATATTATTATTATTTTATTATTTATATAGCGCCAACAAATTCCATAGTGCTGTACAATAGAGGCATTTGTTGGGTGCATTGTGAAATAGTCCTTTATGTGCCCTTCACTTATTGGCAGCAGCTGATAATTTAAAAATGGTTAGCAGGTAGGAAGCATGACTTGGAGGGAGCAGACGCATGCTTAGCTCCGGCCTACAACAACTATATTTCAGCAACCCTGCAAGAATTTTTCACACGCAAATAGACATGTGGCAGAGAAAAAGCAAGAGGCAAACCGAAAAAAGCTGACAAATCCAAGATGTCGCCAATGGAGAGGCACCACAGACCTCCGAATCCATGGACGTGGATGTGCTTATCATACAAAGCGTCTTACAATCAATGCTTGATGCAATTTCTGCTAAGATTCAATTCACCTTGCAAACTTCCATGAAAGAACTCCGCAATGACGTTCAAGAATTGGGCACTTGCACTTCTGAAATCGAAGACAAGATGGCAGAGCATGCTGATGCCCATAATGACCTAGCCTCAAAGGCTGAAGATCTTATGGCACAAATGGACACCTACAAATGCAAGTTAACAGATATGGAGGATAGAGGAAAGTGCAACAACCTTCGCCTCCAAGACATACCTAAGGAAGTGGGGCAAGCTGAAATATAGGCCCATGTTGTGGGTCTGGCGGCACACTCACGGATACTGACAGGCGTGCAGCTGTCAGTAAGCATTGGAGGAATGAGGATGGGGCGTGAGTAATACACACAGGCAGACAGTCATACACACACACACAGACAGTAATACACACAGGCAGACAGTCATACACACAGACACACAGAGGCAGACAGTCATACACACACACAGACAGTAATACACACAGGCAGACAGTCATACACACAGACACACAGAGGCAGACAGTCATACACACACAGACACAGACAGTAATACACACAGGCAGACAGTCATACACACAGGCAGACAGTCATACACACAGAGGCAGACAGTCATACACACACACACACAAAGCGAAACATTTTTATTTATTTTTTTACATTTGCGGCGGAGCTAAAAGCGCCGGAAAACTGCTGCAGGGGAAGCAGGAAGGAGTCCCTGCTTCCCCTGCAGCCAGGGCCGGATTAAGAGCACACTGGGCCTGGTGCTGACAATTATGATGGGCCTAATTACGGAATCTTATCGACCAAAAACATTAAAACAATCATACCTCCCAAGCGTCATGTATCTGATGGAGATGGTGCTGGAGGGTAACTCATAGGATGCAGCTATAAGAAAACACATACTCTATGTTAATCTCTCTCTAATTTATATCTTTCATCTTTCAATTAAATCCATAACCCTTAACAGCAGTGTCCAGTGAAGCAGGCAGTCAATGGGCGGGGTAAAAGGGTGGCCACTGGTGCGAATCACATGACCAGACCTGCCAAAAGGGGAGAACATGCCCAAAAAGGGGGCATGTATGTCCAAAGAATTTGAAGGACAGCCTGGCATGAATGCATGTCAGGCTGCCCGCCAATCCTGCAGGCTGTCTAACTAAGGGTATACTATGCAGGCAACACCCTGAGCTTGACATAAATGCGTCTAATGATGCGCTCACTCAATGCTTTCTAAGGACTGTCCCCTAGCACTCGCTGGTCCACTTGTCTCCTTACCTTCTTACTAGCAGGCAGAAGTTCCTGGTATATAGTCTGAGACAGATAAAAGGTGTATGTAGTGAGTGTAGATGAATGGGGACATGCCACAGTGTTAGAGAGACCAACGTCTGCATTACCTAAACTAATTTTATTGTCAGCCAGTCCACACAAGTTTTGTTCCCATACATCCCTCTTAAGCTTCCAAACTTAAAGGGACACTATAGTCACCAGAACAACTACAGCTTATTGTATTTGTTCTGGTTAGTAGAATCATTCCATTCAGGCCTTTTGCAGTAAACACTGTCTTTTCAGAGAAAATAACTCCACTGGTCACTCCTTAGATGGCTGCTAGAGGTGCTTCCTGGGGCAGTACTGCCTAGTGTGCAGCACTGCCATTCAGTGTCTCCACCCTCGGCATGCAGACACTGAACTTTCCTCAAAGAGATGCATTGATTCAATTTATCTTTATGTGGAGATGCTGATTGGCCAGGGCTATGACTTGTGCTGGCTCTGCCCCTGATCTGCCTAGTTGACAGTCTCAGACAATCCTATGGGGAAGTATTGTAATTTGCTCAGACCACCACTTCTGATGATGTCAGGAGACAGTCAGTTCAGAGGCAGAGTCAGCAGCTCAGACTTGAATACAAGTTATATTTTACTATACTTAGGGAGGCAAGAAGGGGGCAGGGTGGTGGCTTTAACATAATAGGGTCAGAAATACATGATTGTGTTCCTGACCCTATAGTGCTACTTTAAGCAAGAGTATGTGAAGAGTAGTTAAGGTTGCCACCTTTCTTGGAACAAAATATCAGCCTTAATCCTTTGTATAATCACAAGGAGTGACATCAGAGAAAATTCTGTAAAATCACCAACAAACTACTCACAGTTTTAATCTGCTGTATAGATGGATTGCTCCCAGTGTCTCAGTCTCGCAAGTCACCCAGTCTCTCAGTGTCCCTATGTATCACAGTGTCAGAGTCCCCATGTCGCCCAGTCCCCTAGTCTCCCAGTGTCTCAGTGTCCCCATTTCTCCCAGTGTCTCAGTGTGTCCCCATGTCACTAGGACACTGAGAGACATGGGGACACTGAGAGACCCGGGGACACTGGTAGACATGGGGACACAGACATTTAGGGAAACTGGAAGAAATGGGGACACAGACACTAGGGACACAGACACTGGGAGACATGGGGACATTGAAACATTTGGGGACACTAAGACACTAGGGACACAGAGACATGGGAACACAGACACTGGGAGACTATGGGACACTGGGAGACTAGGGGACACTGGCTGGGAGACAGACACTTGGGGACACTGGGAGACATGGGGACAGTTGTGGACATAGACATGGTGACACTAGGCACACAGAGACATGGGGACACTGAGACACTAGTGACACTGGATGGGGGACACTGGGAGAAACAGCGTCCCCATGTGTCTCAGCATCCCCATGTGTCTCAGTGTCCCCAAGTGTCTCAGTGTTCCCAGGTCTCCTAGTGTCTGTGTCCCCATGTGTCTCCTAGTGCCTCAGTGTCCCCATATGTTCCCTAGTGTCTCAGTGTCCCCTAGTGTCTCAGTGTCCACATGTGTCTCCTAGTGTCTCAGTGTCCCCATGTGTCCCTGCTGCCTTTCCTACCCATCCCTCACTTATCTGAGCTGTAGAGCTGCTGTCTGGGCTCTGTGCTGTGTTGCTGGTCCCCACGGATCAGTGAGTAGTACAGAGAGGCAGGGATATGCATAGACATAAAATACTAGACGCCGCATTGACTGCTACTTCCTATTGGCGCTGATGAGCCATGGGGCCGCCCTCTTGGATCGGTCACAGTGTGATCTGCAGCATAGACATATATAGAATATATATGTCTATGATCTGCAGAGCAAGGTCCTCAAAGTAAACATGGTTAGTCTTAAAATCCACCTGGAGGGTGTATAGATCCAGTAGCATGATGTTTAATCCTGGGATAATAAATAAAATTAACTGACATTTGCTGCTTTAAGACCTCTGTGGTTATTTATGTTATCGACTAAGTTTACTCAATACATTGAAATTATTTGAATTTCCAGACTGAAACTATGCGTTGCATTTGGATTTAGGTTTGCTAAAATTATAAGTTTATTGAACTAACCCCACAATCTATCATCTTAATATACATGTTTTAAAGTGGGACTGGATCTTTGCCTGATTTGTAATATATTTACTTTTCACCTATTTTTAACTAATATGGATTTTGGAACTGTGCAAAATAAAATGTAGATATTTACAACTCTTTATTATTGTGAGCTCTGTCTTTTGCACTTTGAAGTCCGCATGGAGATAGCATAAAGAGAATAGGAGAACAATCACATCACTATTTACTAAAGTGAGATTTGTCACTAAGGCAAAGTAAATTAAAAAAACTTAGGGACAGAAGTCCTAATATATAGACATATAATACCACACCTGGTGACCGGCCCCGCATTTCATGGCCCCCCTAGGTCAATGCGGTGTCTAGATATTATATGTCTATGGGGATATGCTGTAGCTTCCTATCCCTGCCTCTCTCCACACACAGTGACCCCTACTGGCCGGTGCTGGTATTGCAGAGTAATCTCCACTTATTCTGAGAAAAATACCTGCATTTCTATTGGCAGTATTACTGCAATACCGGCACGGCCAGGCAGTCTCAAATACCGGCTGTGCCAGTAAAATGCCAGTCAGGTGGCAAACATAAGAGTAGTGTGTGTGTGTAAAAAAAAAAAAAAAAAATTAAAAAAAAATTTTTTTTTTTTTTTTTTCAATGGGCCTATTCCATGGGCCTGGGCCTGGAGCTGCAGCTCCATCAGCCCCTATGTTAATCCGGCCCTGCCTGCAGCAGTTTTCCGGCTCTTTTAGCTCCGCCGCAAATGTAAAAAAAAAAAAAAAAAAGTTTCTTTTTTTTTTTTTAATCACGGCCGGCTGTGCGGCCGCACGGCGCCCCCTGCTCCATGGCGCCCTGTGCGGCCGCACAGCTCGCACACCCCTAAGGCCTGCCTTGAGGCCAGCTGCTTGGTCCGCAAGCTTATCCTTAGCCCAGGCCTTCAGCTGGTCACAAAACTCCATCCCCGATGTGTAATCAGTATCACTGACAAGCCAGTTGGTACAGAGGTGGCGGGCTATGCTAGGCCAATAAGCATCTCCGGCCTTTATGGCACAGATGCTTAGTAAATCACGCCATGCGGCGGAATAGGTTTTCTGAATTTGGACTATCCCTCTGTAGAAGGGCATGGGCTGTTTCTCAGGGTCAGGGAGTGATTTCATCAGAGCACAGGCCTGTGTTGGGTTAAAGGAGACATACATTATAGGGGCTTTCTCTCCCTGAAACCGGCGACCAAAGGGATCACTGATAGAGCAACGGGGCGGGCGGGGTGATGTCTCTCGGGAGTCCGGTGGGACTTGGTAACCATGAGAGCTAATTGAGTCAAACTCATCTTCCTGCGTCACTCGGACTCCTGCAGGATTTGTAGCTACCTGGGGTGTCAGGAACGGGAGTAGAATGGGCACTCCGCCCGCCGGAGCTAACGGTAAGTTGTTAGCTTGCGGGATTAGATCATTTGGAAGGACCGGCATTAATGGTGTCGGGTCACTGGGGGCCGCCATATTGGAGGCGTGGAAGGAAGTGGCGTTAGGGTTAAGGGAGGAAACGGCAGCCATCTTGGATGTGGGCACAGCTTGAGCAGGCTGACGTAGGGTAGGTGCAATTGGGGCTGAGGGTGTGGCAGTGGGAGTCACATGGGAAGTGGCTGGATAGGGCGGAGCTGCAGGATAAGGGTAGGGGAATGGCCAGGGCATTTGGGCAGGAGTCGGGGCGGAGCATGAGTAGGGCGGAAGGGATGGGTAGGGATTAGGAAGAGAGATAGGATATACAGGATATAGGTACGGAGGCGGGGAAACGGAGGGATGAGTAGTAGGTGGAGTCGGAGGAGGAGAGGGTGGAGTAGGAGGGACGGGTGGAGTAGGAGGAGGAGAAGGTGGAGTAGGAGGGATGGGAGATGAGAGAGGAGGAGAGGAGGGAGTAGTAGGAGGTGAGATAGCTCAAGGGGAGGGATTAGTGTTAGGAGTAAGGGGAGGTGAGCAGGTAGAGGGGCAGGCATGTAACAATGGGGGAAGGACGGAAGGGAAGGGGATCGGACGGAGGGCATGGATTGGAGAGGGAGGGTGGTGAAGGGAAGGACGTGGGTGATGAGATCTGTAGGACTGACGAGGGGGAAAATAAGGATCCATCAGCATTTAAGACTGGACAAACAGGGGCGGTGGTAGGTTGAGGGCCAGGGGTGGGGACCCTGGTCAGCTGCATTTCAGTCATTGCTGACGTGATGGTGGGAGGGGTCATCTCGTGGGCGCCATGACAGGGCGCTGGCTGGGAGAATTTCCCAGTAACACAGTTTTTATAATACACAAACAATCTTAAACCTTTGTGATCAATTTCTTCCTCGACCCATCCCTCTTGCTGAATAGCTCTTGCTACTCTGTACCAGGCTTCCGCTGTATGGACCAAATCATGGTCCAACAGCTTCCCTTTCTTCTCTGTCAGTAACTTACGCCAGCTCTCTGGCTGCAATCTACCACACGGAGGTACGGGAATTCCACATACTTTAGCAATCTTATCAACTCTCTTAACCATCTCTTCTCCTTCTCTATCTTCTACCAAATCACATGCTAACCAACCCTTACTGGGTTTATCTACTTATCTACTTCTGTCCCATCCTCCCTATATAAGGCGTCCCAGATATAGAGAAAGAACACGGAAAAGAGGGTCTACAGTGCTCGACTGCTACGTAAGAACAAGTTCCTACGTACGTCTTCCCAAAACGTAGACTAGTCACTAATTCCGCCTACCCGAGGTAGCCGCGGATTGGAGCGTGGCGAGAAGTGTGTGACCAATCACTTCTCTCAACAAAGAGAAATAGGAGGGGAAAGAGTAAATAGCACAGCGAGTAAGATGAAAGTAAGCACAGGAATCTGTGTGACAGACAATTAAGACAACATTTCAATTAAAATACAGTGTACAGTTGAAATAAAATCAACAGTAATCCCTTTCCTTTACTCTTGTGACCCAAGCCACCTCCCTCAACCTCGTAGTGTCCCTGTTGCAGACCTATCTGCAAGTCTCACTACCTCACGGTGATGGAAACAGCAATACCTGCCCGAATCCAATCCCACCATCAACCAGCCAATGTCCGTTCACACGGGCATTGAAAGGTTACACAAAGGAAATACAATAATACCTTTCCTTTACTCTTGTGGCCCAAGCCACCTCCCTCAACCTCGTAGTGTCCCTGTTGCAGACTTATCTGCAAGTCTCACTACCTCACGGTGATGGAAACAGCAATACCTGCCCGAATCCAATCCCACCATCAACCAGCCAATGTCTGTTCACGTGGGCACTGAAAGGTTATCAGAACACTACCAACGTCAGCGCTCGAGGCTGGAGTGTCCTACACTCTGCAAGCAGAGTACTTGCACACAATGAGGCTAGCCAGGCCCTCAGAGTGGCACTCAGGACCTGAGAAAGTAGTGAATCCACACGGACTTCCTCCAGGTCCACCCCGCCTTCTCCCTAAGGCACTCACCCTCCCCGGGGACTATGCTAAGCATACACCAATGCAAACACACCCAGGTAACAGATAGTCAACATGCAGGTAGACTAGGTATCAATAACAATACAAAGACTCTGGGCAAGTTATTACCTGACTTTGATGTCCTCTCGGCAGCAGTCGCAGACACTGGGACAGGTCAATCACAGGGGCAGGAACATACCGGCTAGGTGCTGCAGCAATCTCTACCGTGTACTCAGAGGTGATCAGGCTCTTTTCCTTCCCCTAGGATTCATCCACCCAGCGTCTTCTTGGACGGCTGTCCGGGCAGGGCATAGCCCAGAGCCCCACGTTGGGCGCCAAATTGTACTAGATTCTTTTATGCAAACCAATAAGTTTGAATGACTTTCTGTTCCTGTCCAGATTAAGAATAATAAAGTTGCGTGCACGCGGAAGTAAATTCACACTGAGACACAGGGTTCAGGTTAATGAAAGAACTTCGGAAGCTTTAATGGCTTGGCTTAAAAAATGGGTGCGCAGACCCTTATAAAGGCATTATTACATCACTAAAAGAATTCAAGATGGGGGCGTGGCCTGGACACCGAGAGGAATGGCAGCATAGTCAGTGAGCTCCCCGCAGGCCCTGCACTAAAACCTCGCTAAACAACGTGTCGAGCGCAAAAATGGGGAAATCACACAGAGCAACGAATGCCGCCAAGCCTGTCGACACCCCGAGAGGGTCTCCGGCCCCGTCCATAAGGCACTACCTTACTACCCCGGCGGACCTCGCTTCACAGGCCTCCAACGATTCCGAGGCCGCGGACCTCACCCAGACGCCTGCCTGGGGAGGGGAGCCGACCCCACAAGGAGCTCCAACGATGCCCCCGGATTGGATGCAGATGATTAGTAATCTGCCGACAAAGGCGGACCTGAAAGAAGCAAACCACGCTCTACAGCGTTCCATCACGGAAGAGTTGCACGCCATGCGGGAAGACCTACAAGGCCTCAACCAGAGAGTCGCGCAACTGGAGGCCGACTCTGACCACGTGCAGTCGGTTCAAGCGTCGACCACGGACGCAGTTGCCAAACAGGCACAACAGCTTAGACAGATGGCCCACCACATCGAAGACCTCGATAATAGAGGCAGAAGACAGAACATTAGAGTCCGGGGCGTCCCTGAGAGCACCGCAAACCCGGAACCGATCCGAGAGACCCTGACAAGTATCTTCAACCAAATACTTGGAAGGCCTGAGGCCTCTATGATAGAATTTGTGAGGGCGCACAGGGCTCTCCGCCCCAGGGGGACACCGGAGGACCCCCCCAGAGACATTATATGCTGCCTAACTCACTATCCATTAAAAGAGGAGATTCTACTACGAGCCAGGGAGATGGACCGAATATCATGGAATGGGACACTGATCCAACTGTTTCCAGACCTCTCCCCAGCGACGCTGGCCTATCGCAGGGCCATGCGCCCACTCACGAAAATCCTGCAATCCAACAGACATCGCTATCGCTGGACTTTCCCGACCGGCCTGCAAGTTTTCTCGCCGACAGGCCCTTTCCTGGTGCGAGAGGCGGGGGACTTGCCTGAGCTGATACGTGAGCTACAACTTCCACCACTACAGATGACATGGCCAGATCCGCTGGCCTTCTACCTGCCAGCCCCTGCGGCCCAGCTACCTCAACAGAGACAACAGAGACAGCGGAGGGGCAGACAGCAGGCGACGCGCCCTTCCGGGGCCTCTGCATAGCCCACAAGGTATGCCGCCCGGGTCCCGTGGGGGCCCGGGTCCCTCCCCTACCCCCGCATAGCAATCCACCTTGCCCAGATGCTGACACCCACTGAGGCCCGGCCGGTGGGCACCGGGCTGCCCGAGACGCTCTCCGAGACACTCCCGAAGCTTAGACGTAGCACCCGGTCCGGCCTGGCCTGCCGTGTCCCCACTCTGCCCCACTGAACTGACACTGTTGGCCTACGCCGCGCACCAGTACCCGACCAGTAGTCCCTGAGCTAACCACAATATTACTGGGAAACCCCTGATGCGGGGACGGTGGGCCTGGCCTGTCCTTTCCATGCTTCCACCCCCCGGGCGGCCACCACTGACTTATCTCGCCCGACGGTAACCGGCCCCCTGAACTACTTGCACCGACCCGCAGTGCCCACTGATACCCGGCCATTGGACTGTATGTCGTCCGGGGTACCTAGATGACCCCTCCGGGTGTTAGGACGGAAAGTCCGGCCTGGCCCGGCCGGCCCTTGCCCTACTTTGACCCCCTTAACTACCGCTGAAAGCGGACTACCGCAGCCCCATTTCACCTCTTGGGGGCCGGCCCTGACCAGACCCGCAGAGGGTCGCAGAGACCAAACACCACAGCTCAGGCCCATCCGGCCGATCGGGACAGGGGACCACGAAACCGCTTGGGGGGGGATGCGGGCTGGGGGGGGGGCACTCTGATGCACGATGATGTTCGGGGGTCTGTGCCCCTGGCCGGGCCGGGCCGGGCCGGGGGGTCCCCCGCCTTGGCGCATGACGACCCGTGCAGGAGAGCGCGCCTGGGGGGGGGGGCCCGGGTCCCCGGGGAGAGTAAATATGTTGGTTATGTAAAACTGTTTTTCGGATAATGATTTTCTGATGCAGGGAGGCCTGCCGGGGTGGGGATGGGGTGGGCCGGATGGAGAGAGGAGAGAAGTCCGGGGGCCTGTGCCGCCGGCCGGGTCGGGGGTCTCCCGCCCTGGCGCGTGATGACCCACATGGGTGAGCGCGTCCCGGGGGGGGGCCGCCGGGCCCGGGCTTCCGGGGGGAGTGCGGCCGATGGCCTCGAAAGGCTAACACGAGCCGTTGGGGGACATGTCAAGATAGCCAAAATAGGGGAGGGGAGGGTACCCCTAACTCTCTCGGTTAACTTGCTTCACTTATTATGTTAGGCGGGTTTAATGTTTAATGTTTAACGTTTAATGTTGAAACCGATGTTAATGTTAATGCTAAATGATTACTGTGATTGCTCCCGCACAGACTACACTCCCACTCACTGGAGACTCGACACGCGACGAAGACACATGGCCTAGGGCCAGACTTTAGACAGCGAGGTTTAGACAAGCCTCTATGATGCATAACGAGCCGACAGGGGACGACATGGGAAATATCTCCCAGGACTTCAGGGACTAGACCCACAACAGTCTACTCACTCACTGGTGCTGTCACGAGACTCGTGACCTCCCCCGACCCCGACAGGAGGGGGCAACCGACACCGGGAAGGGGGCAGCCTCACACCCCTGGTGGGTGGGCGCCTAGCCCTACCCGGGCAACCCGTATCCTAGACAGCGCTCAGACGGGCGCTGGTTCACTACTGACAGTTTACCTTCCCCTACCTCCCCCCCCCCCTTTTTCTTCCCCTAGCCTACCCCCCTCCCCCAGACAGTCACCCTGGGGTCCCCCAAAGGCCCCAACGGGGCTGTTCGCCAAGCAAACCTCAACATCACCACTATAAATGCCAGGGGCCTCAATAAACCCGAGAAACGCTCGGGCGCACTCAGAGATCTCCACAAATCCAATATAGATGTGGCCTATATACAGGAAACACATTTCAAGGAAGGGTCGCGGCCCAAATTGACCAACCATAGATACACCATGGGCTACTATAGCGACTACAAGGACAGCAAATCGAGAGGGGTGGCCATACTGATCCACAAACGGATACCGTTCCGTGAAAAAGGGGTCCTGACTGACCCAGACGGGAGATATCTGTTCCTGAAGGGCACCATTGCCGAGACCACATATACATTTGCAAACATTTACGCCCCTAACCAAAGACACTACGCATTCCTCCGCCGCACAATACGCAAACTGCACTCTTTCACGGAGGGCATACTGATTCTGGGAGGTGACTTTAACCTGACACTAGACCCTGAGTGGGACTCGTCCTCTGGACTATCCAAGGTCCCGAAACAACACATGACGCACATAAAGGCCATACTAAAGCGCTCACAGCTGATTGACTGCTGGAGGGCATATCACCCGGACGAGAGGAATTATACATTCCTGTCCCAGCCACACAATACATACTCGCGCCTGGACTACTTCTTCGTGACACACCATCACCTGGCCCTGGTGAGGGGCACGGAGGTGGGCACGGCGACGTGGTCTGACCATGCGCCGGTGTCCCTCACTCTCTCCTCCCCACTATACAGGCCGAGGGTGACGAAATGGAGACTAAATGACTATTTAATTTCCCTACCCGACATACGGACAGAAACCGACGAGATCCTACAGGAGTACTTTGCGAATAACACCCCGGACCAAACATCACCCACATACATATGGGAGGCACACAAATGCGTGATTAGGGACCACTTCATGCGCAAGGGGTCGATACTTAAAAAACAGAGAGAGGCGCGGATGACGACACTGATACACGACATACAAGCAGCTGACGAACGCAATAAACGGGACAACATCCCCGCACACCAAACCACTCTACTTCAGCTCAGAAGGGAACTGTCCACACTCCTGACTGCCACCCACCACAGAGAAGCCGCCAGACAAAAAGCATTCTTCGAGACACATAGTAACAAAAGTGGTACACTGCTGGCGAGAATGCTGGCCAAACGCAGACAGCTGACATATATAGATAAAATTAAAGACAAGAAGGGAATAACACACCGCCTCCCCACTGACTTACACAGGATCATACGCTCCTACTACACAGACCTCTACTCCCTACCGAACCCACAAGACATACACTCCCGAGCCAGCCTCACGACCCGGATAACTGAATTCCTACGCTCGAACACACACACCAAACTAGACCAGGACATCGCAGACTCCCTAGACGAGCCCATCGCTGTAGAAGAAATAGCGAGGGCAGTCAAGGCCTCTAAACTGGGCAAATGCCCGGGACCCGACGGCCTCCCTTTACGGTACTACAAATGCTTTGCGGGGACCCTATATGCACCAATGCTATCCTCTTTTAACGCAATCCGGGAGGGACACCACCTGCCCCCGCAATCCCTACGAGCGCACATCACACTCATCCCGAAGGAAGGGAAGGATGGCGACTACTGCCATAATTATAGACCCATCTCCCTTATAAACAGTGACGCGAAGCTTCTGGCGAAAAATCCTGGCGACCCGCCTGCAGCCACATGTGCCCACCCTGGTCCACCCGGACCAGGTGGGGTTCGTGATGGGGCGGGAAGCCAGAGACAACACGACCCAGGCTTTGTCAATAGCCCACGGGGAGACAGGGGGAGCCGGGGGCCTTCTCCTGCTATCTACGGACGCGGAGAAGGCCTTCGACAGGATAGGATGGCCCTATCTGTTCCAGGCGCTTACACACCTCGGGATGGGAACTTATATGCGGAGCTGGATCGAGGCATTGTATAGGCAACCCACAGCCCAAATACTTGTAAATGGGGTCCCCACGGAAGACGTCGCGATACAGAACGGCACCAGGCAAGGCTGCCCCCTATCCCCAATCCTTTTCGTCCTGGCACTAGAACCTTTCCTACAAGCGATTAGGACTAACCGAGACATCACAGGACTGACCAAGGGCACCACACAACACAAGGTCGCGGCATACGCCGACGACCTTCTCTTCTTTGTCACTAAACCTGAACTCACCCTCCCAAACATCATTAAAGCCTTCCGCGACTACGGAGAAATCTCTAATATGAAAATCAATTTTTCTAAATCGTATATCCTTAACATATCCATACCCCAACAACGAGAAGCACATCTCCGCACGAGTTTCTCGTTCCAATGGGCAGACTCTAGAATTAGGTACCTGGGCATCTGGCTCACGAGAAAAGACACGGACCTCTTCACAGCAAACTTCACCCAAATGCTGGCCGTACTCAAGAGAGATGCCGGGGAATGGTCATACCCCCACATCTCCTGGTTCGGCCGGGTCCAGGTTATTAAGATGAATTTTCTGCCAAGACTATTATACTTGATGCAGACAATCCCGGTACGTATCCCCAGAACATTCTTCGCGGCCCTACACAAGACCATGAGAGAATACGTATGGAACGGGAAGAAGTCTAGGTTAAAATTCTCTCAACTCACACAACCCAGGGATAAGGGTGGCATGGCACTACCAGATTTCCACCTATATTACACAGCTTGCCATCTTCTCAGGATAGTGGAATGGTCAAAACCAAACGTCCACAAACAAGGGAAGTTGGTAGACGAGGCAGACCTACAGATCCCCATAGCACTGGCCCCCTGGCTGCCCAGAGGGAGGAGAGAAGGGACACCCATATACGTGAGGAACACACTACAAGTCTGGCACAACATAGCCGACAAATCAGGCCTGACCCCCTACCCGTCCCCCCTACTCCCCTTGACACATAACTCAGACTTCCCACCAGGACTCGCACCTCTAACCCTTAGATGCATCCTCCCGGACCGACTGCCTAGGCTACACCACATCCAACCACCGGCGGGACGAAAGACCCTCAGGGATCTCACAGACGGGCAACCTCCGTCCTTCTTACAGACGTTTACATATGCGCAACTGACAAGCTACCTTCAGACCCTACCCCAGGGCAGGGCACTACGGCGCCCCCCTACGGAATTCGAGCAGCTATGCCTCGATCCGGAACCGCTCCCGCACGGGATATCCAAACTGTACGGCCTACTACAGAGACAGATCCCAACAGAAACCCCTCGGTTTAAAGGGAAATGGGAAACAGCTCTGAACCTCAAACTGAATGATGGGGAATGGGACAAAATATGCACACTGACGCATCACTGTGCGGTCTTCAGTAGATACCAAGAGAACGCATACAAGCTGCTTACACAATGGTATCGCACCCCGGACACCCTACATGACATGTACCCGGAACACGCCGCACACTGCTGGCGCTGCGGGACAGAGACGGGGACACACCTACACATTTGGTGGTCATGCGAGAAGATACAACCCTTCTGGCAGGGAATATATAAAATAATACAGAAGTTTACAGACAACCCCCCGCCTTTTAAACCAGCAGCCATGCTCCTACACCACAACACGGTACCTAGCAACACTTACAAACGATCAATGACCATAAGAATACTAAACATTGCTAAACAACTTATCCCCCTACACTGGAGAGACAAGGAGCCACCTACCCTTAGGGAATGGTTTGCAAAAATGGAGGACCTCAGGGTGACGGAAGACTTATACCTGAAGGCCACGGACAGGACACAGAGATACCTAGACACATGGACGCATTGGATCCTGACAACCCCAAAGGATGAATTCCTAGACACACTAGGGGGACCCCGACAGAACCAAGGCCCCCAGACATCCTCGACGACAGACTAGGCCGTGCATACTCGCAACTCATATTCGACCACCAGCCCCCGACAGCAGATCTGGGACCCCCCTACCCTCATTTCTCTCTTCCCCCCCCCCACTGCTCCTCCCCATACCCCATACCGACGGACGACTGACTGACCAACAGACGGAGCCACACAGGAACCTCCGATCACTGTTACACCACGCATATTGACATTTGACGGCAAAGGCTAGGACAAAACACCTCAAGGACTTAAGTAAGACATATGGACAGACATAACAAGACCCACAAGCATAAGGTGGGGCATGACAGGCTGAGCACGAGTGACCCGAGGGTCCCCCACAACAGACGAAGGGACAGGATAGGGCTGAAAGGGCCAATCCATCAGCTGGTAGTATAGACCCTACCTGAACCCAGGCCCCGTTTTACCAACGACAACCGACACCACAGGGGCCTGAACGCCCCAATAAAACCTCAGATAACACCCAAGGTTGGGACTCCCGGGTCCACCACACACACCTCCTGAACGGACCGCAAAGCTATAAGCGCAAAATATGGCACGGAACCCTAGTTCAGGGCGAGAAACACTCTGGAGCTGATTCCACTGTACAAGGTTGTGTTTGGTACATGTATTAATACTGCGGCATGACATGCTCTAGACCTATACCACATGGCGAAGCTTGTAATTATGTACGGATCATAATTGTATACTTACTATGCATTGTTGGCCTCTGCGTAGGCAACCACACGCTTTTCTATTACGATGTAACTGCTTCCTATTATTATGCTAACAAAATAAAAATACTTAATTTGAAAAAAAAAAAAGAATTCAAGATAACAACAAGTAAACATTATTAATTGGTTTAGGTGTTAAGTGGTTAGTTAAATGCCCTCCCATCAAGAGGTGGTGACATCCTTGACACGGGAGTGGGCACAAGATGCAGGCGCCATCTTGTTACCATGCGGTGCTCACTCGATGGGAGGGGTGCTTTGGCAGCCATTTTGAGTAGTTGGCACGGTTAGTTTCAAGGTTAGTTCTCAAGGCCTTTTTAGTAAATACACATTTTATTAAGACTATTCATGTAGGCTAGCTGCTACAATGTTTCATTCTACAGGAATCTAACGTTCTGCTCAGGGCCGGCCTTAGGCATTTAGACGCCCTGTGCGAAAAATCTTCACAGCGCCCCCCCCCCCCCCGTCATCCATGTATGCTGTTATGTTTGTGTTGTCTGTGTATGTAATAGTACGTGTGATGACTGTGTGTGATATGTAGGCTATGTGTGATAATTGTAATGGGTATATTAACAGTGTGTGATATGCGTGTATTGGTTGTATGTGACACACACACACACAGACACACACACAGAGTCAGACGGCCATACACACACAGGAAGACATCCACACACACACAAGCAGACAGTCATACACACACACACAGACACACACAGGCAGGCAGTCACACACACACACAGACACACACAGGCAGACAGTCACACACACACACAGACACACACAGGCAGACAGTCAGTCATACACACAGACACACACAGACAGTAATACACACAGACACACACAGAGGCAGACAGTCATATACACACACACACACACACACACACATAGGCAGACAGTCATACACACAGGCAGAGAGTTACACTCACCTGACAATCACACAGTTACCTGTGGAGTTCATTGTTGAGGCAGTGCAGCTCCTGGTGACTGTTTGGTGGGGAAGCAGGGACTCCTTCCTGCTTCCCCTGCAGCCGTTTTCCGGCGCTTTTAGCTCCGCCCCCGCCGCACGGTAAGCTCCGCCCCCGCTGCAAATTAAAAAAAAAAAAAAATAATAATTTTTTTTTTTTTTTTTTTTTTAAATCGGCTGTGCGGCCGCACGGCGCCCCCTGCTCCATGGCGCCCTGTGCGGCCGCACAGCTCGCACACCCCTAAGGCCGGCCCTGGTTCTGCTGATGCACATTTTATTCTAAGAAAGCATGCTTTTAAGACAATTTTATGAGGCCTAATAATTCTACAACACCACAAATCACTTCTTTGTTGCTAGAAAGCATGTATATGATCCATGCAGTGACTTGAGCTGCATATATTGCCATGTTAAAGACCTTTTTATATGAATTATTAAGAAAGTATGTAGCTGGCCTTATAAACAAGCCTGAACACAACAGAGAAATAATTACCCGTAGGATAAAACTTAACACTATAAAAAAAATTAATTGCTACCCTCCCAGCAGCCAACTTGCACTTTTCCTGAAATTAGTGCACTACTTGGGAACTTTCTAAATTAACATTTACACGTATTTGTACTGATAATATTATTATTATTTTATTATTTATATAGCGCCAACAAATTCCATAGTGCTGTACAATAGAGGCATTTGTTGGGTGCATTGTGAAATAGTCCTTTATGTGCCCTTCACTTATTGGCAGCAGCTGATAATTTAAAAATGGTTAGCAGGTAGGAAGCATGACTTGGAGGGAGCAGACGCATGCTTAGCTCCGGCCTACAACAACTATATTTCAGCAACCCTGCAAGAATCTTTCACACGCAAATAGACATGTGGCAGAGAAAAAGCAAGAGGCAAACCGAAAAAAGCTGACAAATCCAAGATGTCGCCAATGGAGAGGCACCACAGACCTCCGAATCCATGGACGTGGATGTGCTTATCATACAAAGCGTCTTACAATCAATGCTTGATGCAATTTCTGCTAAGATTCAATTCACCTTGCAAACTTCCGTGAAAGAACTCCGCAATGACGTTCAAGAATTGGGCACTTGCACTTCTGAAATCGAAGACAAGATGGCAGAGCATGCTGATGCCCATAATGACCTAGCCTCAAAGGCTGAAGATCTTATGGCACAAATGGACACCTACGAATGCAAGTTAACAGATATGGAGGATAGAGGAAAGTGCAACAACCTTCGCCTCCAAGACATACCTAAGGAAGTGGGGCAAGCTGAAATATAGGCCCATGTTGTGGGTCTGGCGGCACACTCACGGATACTGACAGGCGTGCAGCTGTCAGTAAGCATTGGAGGAATGAGGATGGGGCGGAGCTAACTACCATGCTCCCATGCGGTTCCCACAATTCCCAGCACAGCCACACCATAGAGTAGTGATTACAACTGATGGGGACCAGGTTCGCCCCCAGCTATGCAAACTTATTTATGTTTGGCTGGGAAAATGATGTTATTTTTAATAGTACGGCATGGGGAGCGGACCTGGTCACATATCATAGGTACATAGATGACCTTTTTTTTATATGGAAGGGAACTTTAAGTGATTTGGATTTTTTTTTAATTAGTATTAACAATAGTAACTGGGGAATTGAACTTAATAGCCAGTTTAGTACTAATAGCATTAATTTCTTAGATTTGGAGATTTATACAGAAGGAGATACCCTTAAAACAAAAAATGTCTTTAAAAAGGTGGACGCTAATAGTTATGTTTTATATAATAGCGGACACTATACGCCTTGGTTAAACAATATACCAAAAGGACAACTACAAAGGATCCGAAGAAATTGCACTGATGATAATATTTTTAAAGAACAAGCTAAGATAGTTTTAGATAAATTTGCACAAAAGAAATATCCTGAGACATTACTTAAAAAAGCATTCGAAGAGACCAATATATTAAATCAACAAGAATTAATTTCCAAATGTAATACAAACAAAAGATCTGATAATTCCAGTTTAATGCCTTTGGTCCTAGATTTTAATAATGATAATAAAAAAGTGAAATCTATTGTAAACAAACACTGGCACCTTCTTAACCCCTTAAGGACCGGACTGTTTTTGCGATGTTGTACATTTGCGACCAGGCATCTTTTTACACTTTTGTGGTGTTTGTGTTTAGCTGTAATTTTCCGCTCTCTCATTTACTGTTCCCATACAAATTATATATTTTTTTTTTCAGGACAAAAGGGGCTTTCTTTACATACCATTATTTATATAATCTCATGTAATTTAATTTTTAAAAAATGAAAAAATATGAAGAAAAATTGAAAAAAATACATGTTTTTTGACTTTTATGTGAAAAATCTTTTACTCATCTACAAAAGCGAATGAAAAAAACTGCTAAATAGATTCAAAATTTTGTCCTGAGTTTAAAAATACCCAGTGTTTACATGCTTTTTGCTATTTTTTTGCATGTTATAGGGCAGGGGTAGGCAACCTTTTAGCAGCACCGTGCCGATATAGGATTGTGATGTCCCGTAGCGTGCGGTCCTATTTTTATTTTTAAATTGAGGTGTGTATGCTGCCGTATTCTGCTTGGGTTATTTTTACTGCAATTGCTTTGTATCATTGTATATGTGTGTATATGCAGGGTCGTCTTTAATATTGACTGGACCCTGGGCAAAGCATTTGCTTGGGGCCCCCTGGACCCGGTCGCCCCTCCCTCCTCCCCAGGCGTGCAATCATGTCCTCCACCCCAACGCTGACACACACAGACATGCTGACACACACACACACAGACATGCTGACACACACACACACACACTGATATACTGACACACACACCGATATACTGACACAGACACACACACACCGATATACTGACACAGACACACACAGATATACTGACACAGACACACACAGATATACTGACACACACCGATATACTGACACACACACCGATATACTGACACACACACCGTTATACTGACACACATACACACACACACACTGATCTACTGACACACACACACCGATATACTGACACACACACACCGATATACTGACACACACACACCGATATACTGACACACACACACACACTGATATACTGACACACACACACACACAGACATACAAATACTGACACACCCACAGATAGATATACTGACACACACACACACACACACAAGCAAACACACACAAAATTACACTTTAAAACCCACCCTCCAGTTTCCTACCTTTCCTGCTGGTGGCTGAAGGTGTTGGGAGTTGGGGGTCTGGCTCTCTTGGCCAGCCCCCCTCCACTCTGCCTACTCTTCTTTCCCGCGCGCTCCTCTCTTTGTGGGAGGAAGTGATGCACGGCCGTCCCTTCCTCCCAGCCTGCTGCCGAAAATCAAGGGGTCCACTCGCGCTGTTAAAGCGCCTCAACACGTGACCAGACCCCTGCTGACAGAAGCCCACCGGGTGGCCCTTTGTGCATGGGCCAGCCGGTGGGCCTCCTTAGTGTGCGGATTACCGGCTGGGGGGTGAGAAATAGTTGAGGCCAGCGGGGCTCATGGTGCAGCTGCCCCATTTGCCCCGCGTTAAAGACGGCCCTGCGTATATGAGCTATTATATTGTATATGTTCATGAGTAGTTTATGGTATTGTGTATGATACATATGAATGTAAGCTGTGTATGGGGGCTGCTTGTGGAATTGTGTGTGTGGATGGATATGTCACATTGTGTGTTTGGTAGTGTGTGGGGGCTGTTTGGGGTATTGCATGTGAGAGGCTGCATGTGGGGTTGTGTGCATGTATGTGGATTGTTAGTGGTGTTGCGTTTGTTCGGATTGTGTGTATGTTTGTGTGTGGGCTGTCCGTATTATTTGTATGGTGGGAAGGGTTATTCTGCATTTCTGTTTATATCTAGCAGTGTGGGTGACTTCCCTGGGTTCCAGTGGGGACCAGGCCGGCCAGGTACATGTCAAAGACAGGAGCTGCAACTGCGTGCTGCTCTACTACTGTGTGGATTCTCATTCATAAGTGCTGGGAGGAAGTGATCTGAGATCACTTCCTCTACGTGCTGCAATGCTTACATTGAGGATTGTCCTTCACCACCTTTTCGGATTAGCAGATATCTGAAGTTTTACTGGGACTCCTGATAGGCCAGAGCCTGTTTGGCTTTAGCAGCCTTGAGTGCCGTACAAAGGCACCTCGAGTGCCGTGAATGGCACTAGTGCCGTAGGTTGCCTACCCCTGTTATAGGGCTATAAGTACAAGTAGGATATTGCGGTTTCAAAACATACATTTTTAAAATGTATCAATAGTGACATTGTAACACTATTACCTGTCATAAATCGCTGAATAACACCCCACATGTACATATTTTTTTTAAAGTAGACAACCCAGGGTATTCAATATGGGGTATGTCCAGACTTTTTTAGTAGCCACTTAGTCGCAAACACTGGCCAAAGTTAGCGTTCATATTTGATTGTGTGTGAAAAAAGTAAAAAACTAAATTGAACGCTAATTTTGGCCAGTGTTTGTGACTAAGTGGTTACTAAAAAAGACTGGACATACCCCATTTGCAATACCTTGGGTTGTCTTCTTTTGCAAATGGTATGCCATCATGGGGGTAATTCTCATTCCTGGGCTACCATACGCTCTCAAAGGCAACGTAACCAACCTGGCCATTTTCAATGTAAAAATATTTGACCCATATATTTGACCCTGTAACTTTCAAAAACGCTATAAAACCTGTACATGGGGGGTACTTTTATACTCAGGAGACTTTGCTGAACACAAATATTAGTGTTTCAAAACTGGAAAATGTATCACAATAATTATATCATCAGTAAAAGTGCTGTTTGTGTGTGAAAAATGCAAAAAAAGTCACTTTCACTGACAATATCATCGCTGTGATATGTTTTACTGTTTTGAATCACTAATATTTGTGTTCAGCAAAGTCTCCCGAGTAAAACAGTACCCCCCATGTACAGGTTTTAGGGTGTCGTAGAACGTTACAGGGTAAAATACAGTGACAGCAAATTAAATTCTCTGGACTTTCGGCCTGGGTTGGCAGGCAGGTCCCTTAAATTGCAATCAATAAAATAACTTAATTATGTAAAAATATTACATAAATACGCACGCAGAATTTAAATATATATGCATATTTATATATTTGAAGTCTACGTGTATATTTATATAATTATATATATAATAGATATATAATTTTTTTTTAATTTTTATTATTATTTTTAATTTTTTTAGTTTAATTTAAATTACTTATTATTTGTAGTTTATAATAATATATATACAATATATATAGTTATTATATATATTATATATATACACGTGTGTAATTTAATTATAAGTGTATTTTTATATTAATATATGTACATATTAATATAAAAATACACTTAGTATGACATTATATATATAATATATAGACGTATATTATATAGGTATAATATATGTCTATATATCATATATATATATATACACATATATAATAATAATTTTTTTTTATTCACTTTAACTTTATTTTTTTTTTATGATTTTACACTTGCAGGGAGACTGCCTGTCAGCACAGACAGTCCCCCTGCAGGCAGACACATGGACACCTATTGTGACCATGTGGTCGCCCTGTTGGGCGATCACATGGCCACAGGGGTCCTAATCCGCCATGGGGAGACTGTCTGGGCTGCAGGCAGTCTCCCCACAACGGGAGCACCGCCGATCGCCGCCGGGGGAACGACGGCGATCGGGTAAGTACCTCTTAAATTTAGGACGGTTCAGGACCGTCGTCGGTCGGCAACGCAAAAATGCCGATGACGGTCCTGAACCGTCCTGCGTCGTTAAGGGGTTAAAAAAGATAAAGAGCTATTAAAAGTGATCCCCGACAAACCTTTTATTACTTTTAGAGGAGCACCAAGTTTTAAACGTATGCTAACTTTTAACCACCCTAAAGCTGAAGTAGCTACTACTTTTTAAAAAAAATAATAAAAATGGCTTCTATTCATGTGGGAAATGTGCGGGATGCAAATGCAGTAAAAACAGAACTATCAAAGGCATTAGCAAATTTAAAACAAAGCAAAAAGAAGAGGTTGCCAATCTATTTGTTATTCTTATTATACTCACCATATGGATTTACACTATATTGTCTTTTTATTCTCTTTATTCATATGTGGAGCGTTTTAAAAGTTACTCCTTCATCTCCAGCTGGTTCTATATTGTGAGGAGTAAGTGTATTTTTGGTTATATTTCACCAAAGCACAAATTCACTTAATATATAATTTTGGAATTAATATATTTGCACTTTAAGCATATAATACATTGTATTTGCACTTTATTTATGATCCTTTTATTAATATTTATGTATAGACTGGTTTAAAAATTGTTTAACTAGCACTTAAAGGCACAGCGCACTTTTTTTCTGCACTTACTATTCGAGTGGTTTTAGAGTTATTTTCACTTTTATTAGTGCTTGCTAGCCTTTTTTGTGATATTTTAAATTACTTTCACTAATTATAAAGCGCCATTTTTTACTTGATTTTTTTGTACTGTTGCACATTACTCTATGATGTGTCCATGCAGGGAATTGTGGGAACCGCATGGGAGCATGATGGATAGAGAGAGACAACATCACATTGCTGTCCCTGCCGTTCCAGATCCGATTTCAGACAAGGTCAGTCTCAGTAGGTGAAGGAGAAAAATAGTAGGAGGGGGAGAAGAGAGACACGGGGGAGAGTGATACAGAGGGCTTGTAGGGGAGAAAGAGGGGGAAGAGAGACAGAAGGGGAGTGAGGGAGAAAGAGGGGAAAGAGAGAGACACAGGAGGAAGGGAGGGAAAGAGACAGAGGATGGGGGAGAAAGACAGAGGAGGGAGAGTGAGAAAGAGGTGTAAGAGAGAGACACAGGGGAAGGGGGAGAAAGAGACACATGGGAGAGTGAGGCAGAGGGGTAGGGTGGGAGAAAGAGGGGTAAGAGAGAGACAGAAGGGGAGTGAGGGAGAAAGAGGGGAAAGAGAGAGACACAGGAGGAAGGGAGGGAAAGAGACAGAGGATGGGGGAGAAAGACAGAGGAGGGAGAGTTAGAAAGAGGTGTAAGAGAGAGACACAGGGGGAGGGGGAGAAAGAGACACAGGGGAGAGTGAGACAGAGGGGTAGAGGGGGAGAAATAGGGGTAAGAGAGAGACAGAGGAGGAAGGGAGAGAAAGAGACAGAGGAGGAAGAAAGTGAGGCAGGGGGAGGGGGAAGAAAGAGACGGAGGAGGAGAAAGAGACAGAGGAGGAAGAGAGAGAGACAGGCAGAGGGGGGAGAAAGAGACAGAGGGTGAAAGAGGCACACAGAGGATCTGAGGGAAGAAAGAGTCACACAAAGGGACTGGGGGAAGGCAAAGAGACACACAGAAGGTTTGCTGGGGGACAAAGAGACATACAAAAGATTTGTGGGGGACAAAGTGACACACAAAAGGTTTGTGGAGGACAAAGCTGGGCTGGGGGAAAAATATGCACACAGAGGGACTGGGGAAAACAAAGAGACACACAGAAGGTTTGCTGGGGGGGACATAGACACACACAAAAGGCGATGGGGAAGAGACATACACAGGGCTGGAGAAGGGTAAAAAGAGACACACAGGCTGGGATGAAGTAAAAGATACACGAGGGAGTTGAAAGACACATAAGGGGGTTGTAAGAGACAAAGGAGAAAAATTGGAGACAAGATACACTAAACGAGTTTAAAAAAATCAAAAGAGGGAAATAGAAACACAAGAAAACAAGCGAAGATGCATTTTTTGTGTGTGTGTTTGAGGGTGATGCATTTTTGTGTGCGTGTTTGGGGTTGATGCATTTTCGCCTGTGCTAGCGTGGCGCATTGTTGGGCTGGTATAGAATTTTTTCCAGGGCTGCTTTTAGTTCCCAGTTCGGTCCTGTGTACCACACAGCTAGATTTTATGTCTGTTTAAGCAAGTTAGTAATCAAGTAATTTCGGTTTGGATTAGGCTCAATAAGAAATCTAATTGGAACTGCCTGATATCTGTATATGGCATCAGAATATAGGTAGAGACCTAGCTCTTTTGTGTATATATATATATATATATATATATATATACGAATAAAAGATCTTAATTATGAAAGGGCCTTGAATAAGAAGTCCTTTAAAGATATGAAGTCCCTTCAAAAGAATATATACATTTAACTGGGGTTTAAATGCTTGAAAAGCATCAGTATTAATTAATGGTCCTTAAAATGCAATAGCTATTAAAATTCAATTGACTGAACAGATAACGTACGGCACTATGTTACTGAGCTTTGTTATTTAATATAGGAGCTAGTTCCAGTATTTTAGTGCCTTTCCTATTTACATTTGCATACAGAAAATGTACAAAAATTAGTGTGTACAAACATGTAAACAGCAGCAGCTCAAACACACCAGTGGAGGGGGGCGGGGCCTGGCTGCCAAACTGAAAGGCTGCATGCAGTGTGGGCTCTGTACAAAAGTTGACAATTTTATTAAGACACGGAGGCTCCTATTATGCTGCACTCTTTCTTTATTTACCTCAGCAGCAAAGAAAATAACATTAAATCAGTATAAAATAAACCAGTAAATAACATGAGTTATATCTTCCTAGCAACAGGAACAGCCAATCAGCATCCTCTTTATAGCATAATAGGCGGTGTCCAGTATACTACTTCCTCTTTCTTTGCTGCTCCCTCAGTTAAGTGACACTGGGTCCGATGGTTCTTAACTGTGGGATCTTTTACTTTACTTTATTCATAGCATTACTGTGGTTAATATAGTTATTATAGTTATTACATTTAAATTATAATATTTTCATGTTTATAAATATATTTAGTTACTTCATTTTAACTTAATTTGATTTATTTACTTCATTTGCTTCAGTTATTTGCTTTATTGTACATCCTTGATAATTTATTTCCCCTCTGACCTCCCTGGCCTCAAGATTACCATCAATTGGGGCTCAAGAGCGTCTTTGAGGCTCTTTATCCCCCGCACAGGGCCATTGTGCTGTTTTTTCCCTTCATTTACCTGCTCTGCCACCAACTGCCAGAAATACAAGTTGGGGTTTAGTTATAGTGGCAGCCGGGCAGCTCCTGTGTTTTCCTATTACAATTGCTATGTTTTTACTATTGTGAGTACTTTCATTTCTTTATCCTGTTTAGTTATTTATTTTTTACTTGAGGCTTACTCAACCCTTTCCTTTTGGTATTATTTTACTTTATTCATCCCCTTAGG
Source organism: Pelobates fuscus (assembly GCF_036172605.1). Taxonomy (NCBI): domain Eukaryota; kingdom Metazoa; phylum Chordata; class Amphibia; order Anura; family Pelobatidae; genus Pelobates; species Pelobates fuscus. Next base: position 174,999,938 of record NC_086321.1, read on the forward strand.
TTTGTTTATAAATTTATGATGCAGTCGGACAGGATCTTTCTGGGTCTACAGCAAACATGCAGATTATATATATATCAGCTTGTACGTCCTGACCTCACGTGGCGCTGTCGTTTGTGACTTTGATATCTGAGCAAAGCTCCTTATTTATATTGATAACAAAGGAGGAGGTATGGTGCTTGGCATTAAACTCCCAACCAAGTAAATAAGGCTAAGAACAGCAAGTATAGTTAAGTAACCACACAATGTACCACCTGATAGGGCAGTTATTACCTTTCTACATGCAGTAAAGAACCCTGCTAGGTAATGCTTTATCAAAGTAATGTGCATATATGAGATGTTGCTTAATTGGTGTACATTATGGGAGAGTAAGCAGGCTGCAGTTAACTGTCTATGAGGCAGGCAAGACAATGTTATGAATCTAGCTGAAGCTTTCTATGCATGCATACAACATGTTGGAGGGGTAGGATCATTATGAGTACAGGCTGATAGACATGCTAGGCGATTACTGACCAGCTAATATCCCTCTCCACAGGACCCCATTGGAGTATGATAACAACAATGTTCAGTATTAAATAACACATGCTGTGAGGTGGGTATCTGGGCCGTAGATTGCTGCCGTCGGTTACAATGTCCCAAGAGGTGCAAAATGTAGGGACAGGAGCCCAGCACCGCATGTCCACTATGTCAACCCTTTCAGCCTATGCCCACTGGGTGCACGGAACTGTTCGGCCTAGGGATGACTTGCCTGAGCGCGGCCCGCTCACTTGGTGATGTGCTGATGGCTTTGCTTGTGCGGCAAGGTAGGTGCCCCTTCCGGGTTCCCCCCCCTGTTGGCTGTGCTGTCTGCCGATTTCTTCCACCGGGTAACGACCCTGCTGCATCGTGGTCTGTATCTTGCGGCCCGAGGGCAGGGTTTGGCTTGGGTTGTCGTCTGTATTGTTGCGGTACTGTGTGCTTCCTCCCACCACTCCGTTGAGCTGGCTTCGGTCTACCTCTGCTCTTTACCAGGCTTGGTCGGTATTGCCCCCTGAGCGCCCCTTGCTGGTGCTGATTACATGCTGGGATGTGGAGTCGGTCTATGCCGGGTTGGCTTATGGTGGAGCCGCTGTGAGGTTGGTGAGTAGGCCCGCAGGGGTGCCTTGCCCGGGTGGATGAGGGTGTTGGGCGGATGCGCGGGCGCTGGTTTGCCTGATGGGATTTGTGTAGCGGTGATCTCTTTGTAGAGGTGGGAGGCTGTGGTGGGATAGGTAGGGGAAGCTTACCCTCCAGCTTCCTCCGAAATGCCTCGAAGTGGTTGTGGATTCGTGCGAGGATATTTCGGGAGTCATCCACTGGATTATCGGCGCTTGCCGCCATTTTAGGTAGGTCGCCGTTTTCCCGCCTTGGCGTCATTCCGCTTCTCTGTATGCCCAGGGTAACCAACCCTGGGTGGACCAGGATCACCCCCGCCGGTCCAGGGGGGGGGGGGGGTAGCAGGGTTGGCTTGTGAAGTGAGCAGCCGTAGGATGCTTCCAAGTCAGGGGAGCGGCCGCCTCCCCCGCCCGTCGCGTACTAGGCCGCAGTGTCGGTCGTGGTTCCAGCTGGCCCCAATCGGGTCGTTCGACGTCCCAACGTGTGCCCTCTATTGTGGGCAGCAGGTGGGTGTCTGGAGTTGTCGTTTGTGTTGCTTTTTTGGGCCATATTTTCTTCGTTTGGCTGTGCTTGTGCAGGAGCTCGTGGGACACACGACTTTCCGCCATGATGGTCAGGCCCCGCCCCCCCCAAACATGCAGATTAATGTAGAAGCCTCTCCAGGCATCTCTGTAGATGAGGCTGAATTTCTGCTTTACTGATCCTGCTGACATACAGGCTTTAATTCACACTTCCATGGCAAAAGCAATGACAAGGCCCTGGTGTAAGGCCGCAATGCCTCATATAAAGCTAAACACTCCTCCAAAACAATAGAGATGGACAGTACCATACCTGTCACGGATGGCGCGATAATTTACCACCGCGCAAAATTTCTACTAGTCAGGCAAAATCGACTAGACTTTGAAAAAGGTCAAAAGCCCAATTGAACTCTAAATCTGAGCTCAGTGAAATTGAGGAGGAGTTCCCTGAGTACTATATGGAGGTGTATCTGTACTCACACCTGCTCTGCTTCACCCTGGCCGCAATGCCTCAAATAAGGCTAAACACTCCTCCAAAACAATAGAGATGGACAGTACCATACCTGTCACGGATGGCGCGATTAATTTACCACCGCGCCAAAGAGCTACTAGTCAGGCAAAATCTAATAGACTTTGGAAAATGGCAAAAGCCTAATTGAACTCTAAATCTGAGCTCAGTGATATTGAGGAGGAGTTCCCTGAGTACTATATGGAGGTGTATCTGTACTCACACCCGCTCTGCTTCACCCTGGCCGCAAGGCCTCATATAAGGCTACACACTCCTCCAAAACAATAGAGATGGACAGTACCATACCTGTCACGGATGGCACGATTAATTTACCACCGCGCAAAAGAGCTACTAGTCGGGCAAAATCGACTAGACTTTGGAGAAGGGCAAAAGCCCAACTGAACTCTGAATCTGAGCTCAGTGATATTGAGGAGGAGTTCCCTGAGTCCTATATGGAGGATTCAGAGGATATTTCTGATCCTGATTATGAAATTACTGATGAAGAGGATGCTAATCCCGTTTGGGATACATGTCCTGTTAAACCTACCAGGATTTAGGTAGATTATGCAGACTCAGGGACACCGATAGGATCTTGGACACTCAATGTGAACCCCTAATCGAACCTGACGACCTATGTCAACCAGTGGTCTCCTCAGACCATGTAGCCAAGTATATTGCATCCAGAGTACGCAAGCCTTTTGAGAAGTCAAAGTGAAATAAATTGCGGGCTGAATGGCCACGCTGAACAGTCCCTGATGACTCATGTAAAACGCTATCAGTTGATACTAAGATCATTCAATTCCTGAGTAAGACAGGATGGAAGCCATCTAAAGGCTTATATTTTCATTGCAAAACTGTCGGGATAAAATCCTGGGCATCTTGGGCTCAGCAGCCAAGATCTTTGAAGCAGTAGAGGATGATCTAGAATTAGATTGCGCCATCTTAAGTGGTTAGATCCAGAGAGTGATTTAAGTTGGCAACGCCAACAATGCGGTTGTCACAGAACGCCACAAATCGATCTTGCTCAATATTGAGCCCAAACGTTTAACTATGGCTCTGAACGAGCAAGATAACACAGGCAAAGGTTTTCTCTTTGACAACTTTGTAAAATAATTTTACTCCTTTGTTCGGCTAAACAAACAGAAGTTCTTTTAGACAGAACCAAGGCTCTTATACTTGCCGAGCCGATTTATTTGAACAATGCACTATACCAACCTCCTTCCCACAAAGTGGTCGACCCTGGGTTGTTAGTGGCCTAAGAGGTGCTCCTAAGAAGTCTTCACAATTTCCATTCTTCCTTACTGATAGTGGGGGCAGGCTCACACATTTTTCCCATGTATGGTCCCTCATTTCATCAGATGCTTAGGTTCTTCACACTGTGAAAGGATATTGCATAGACTTCCTTTCTCTACCTGTTCAATGTTCCCCATCGAGGGAAATTGTTTTTTCCCAATGAGACGCAGACCTTGTCTCTGTGGAAATCGTAGAGATTTCGGCCCATACCCTGGGTTACGTGAGCAACCTTTTCTTGTTTTCCAAAAAAGGCAAAGGTATCCGTCCAGTGATAAATTTGAGACAGCTCAATAGTTATGAGCCTATCAGCACTGCCAAGATTGAAGGAGGGCATTGTTTAAGGGATCTTCTCCAACCAGCAGATTGGATGGCCAAATTGTATCTGCAGGATGGATATCTCACAGTGCCTATCCCAGTACAACATCAAGATGGAGAACTTCCTGCAATTTACATGGTAGGGCAGTAAATAGAGGTTCAGGTGCCTCCCATTCGGACTGTCTTCGGCTCTATGGTGCTTCACCAAGCTCACGTCTCAGAATATATTTAGACAGCATTTTCATTCTGTCTCAGTCTATTCAATTAATCCGGACATACCGTATAAGGTGAAAAAAGAAGAGAAAACTGTCCTGAAAAGTGAGACTCAATGCTCAATATTGGTCTAGTAAGAGACGTTCCAAACATAAGTGTCAGAGTGTCGTTAGCTCTAGAGAATAAAACGTTAAAAATAATGCTTTAATAAGTTACAAATAACGTTCCTAAAGTACACTGTCCCCAGTGCCTGAAACCAATATAGCCTGGCTAACTGTGGCCAGTGGCCAGAAAAGCGGAAACAGGGACTAAGAGGCGTGTACTTAGGGGGTAAGGGTGGGAGAAACCAACTTGGACATACCGTATATACTCGAGTATAAGCCGACCCGAATATAATCCGAGGCCCCTAATTTTACCCCAAAAAACTGGGAAAACTTATTGACTCGAGTATAAGACTAGGGTGGGAAATGCAGCAGCTGCTGGTAAATTTCTAAATAAAATTAGATCCTAAAAAAATTATATTAATTGAATATTTATTCACAGTGTGTGTATATAATGAATGCAGTGTGTGTATGAGAATGCAGTGTGTGTATGAGAATGCAGTGTGTGTGTATGAGAATGCAGTGTGTGTGTATGAGTGCAGTGTGTGTATGAGTGCAGTGTGTATATGAGTGCAGTCTGTATATGAGTGCAGTGTGTGTATATGAATGCAGTGTGTGTGTATGAGAATGCTGTGTGTATGAGTGCAGTGTGTGTATGAGAATGCTGTGTGTATGAGTGCAGTGTGTGTATGAGAATGCTGTGTGTATGAGTGCAGTGTGTATATGAGTGCAGTGTGTGTGTATGAGTGCAGTGTGTGTGTATGAGTGCAGTGTGTGTATGAGTGCAGTGTGTGTGTATGAATGATGTGTGTATGAGTGCAGTGTGTGTGTATGAGAATGCTGTGTGTATGAATGCAGTGTGTGTGTATGAATGCAGTGTGTGTGTGTATGAGTGCAGTGTGTGTGTATGAATTCAGTGTGTGTGTGTGTGTGTGTGTAATGCAGAGTGTGATGCAGAGCCTTAGTGGGGGGTGGGCATTTTTATTTTTTAATTATTATTTTAATATTTTTTTTGTTTCATTACATTTTTTTATTATTATTTTATTTTTTATTTTATTATTATTTTTATTTTATTTTTTTTTATTTTTATTTTTTTTATTATTATTAATATATATATACATTTTTTCATCCCCCTCCCTGCTTGCTAGCTGGCCAGGGAGGGGGGCTCTCCTTCCCTGGTGGTCCAGTGGATGGGCACTGTGTAGGAGGGGGCTGTGGGGGCTGCAGAGAGATGTTACTTACCTTTCCTGCAGCTCCTGTCAGCTCTCTCCTCCTCCGCCGGTCCGTTCAGCACCTCGGTCAGCTCCCAGTGTAAATCTCGCGAGAGCCACAGCTCTCGCGAGATTTTCACTGTGAGCTGACAGAAGAGCTAAACGGATCGGCGGAGGAGGAGAGAGCTGACAGGAGCTGCAGGAAAGGTAAGTAACATCTCTCTGCAGCCCCCACAGCCCCCATTGTCTGTATTATGGCAATGCAAATTGCCATAATACAGACTCTGACTCGAGTATAAGCCGAGTTGGGGTTTTTCAGCACAAAAAATGTGCTGAAAAACTCGGCTTATACGGCTCAGACACAAATATCTTGGGTTATAGACCACGCACACATAGACGACACTCGAACCCCTAGTCCCTACCCTAGTACACTCACCTATGCCTTCCCGCGACTAAAGGGGACAGGTGGATTCATAGCGCAACCCCCATACCAGAACCATTTCGTCTTAGGTGCAACACCCTACTTTCACACTAGACATGACACACATAGACCATACTGGTATCGGCGACCATGTCGTTATAACTATTTAGCCTTATATGAAAAAATGTGTATGACTACTCCTAGCCCCAATGGCAGAATATATTGATTGTTGAAACGCTTTGTACGTTTGCTGTTGTGGCATGTTTCAAACTTGTAATATTGAATCTACACTGAAAAATAAAGATTTACAAAAAAACAAAAAACAAACTCGGCTTATACTGGAGTATATACGGTACTTTGCATGGACTTTGACTCTGTTAGAGAACCTAGGCTTCCTGATCAATTGGGAGAAATCCATTATCGTTCCCACGCAACAAATCAAATTTCCGGGTCATATTGGATTATTGTAGATTCTACCTTTCAAACTCTACACCTTCCTGTGGCAAAATTAGCCAATATCAAGAAGGAGATAGGCGAACACTAGCAACCTCTCAACTCTCTCTCAAACAACTGTTGAGAATGTTAGGCCTTCTAGCGGCATCTATACAGGCCATTTTTCCAGGTCTTCTTGGCTATCTTACAACGATTACAAACTTCATCTCAAGGGCAGCGCATTATACACGGATATGGTAACTCTGGACTCAGAAGCAGAGGATGAACTTCAATGGTGGCTTCTTCACATGGAAGCTTGGAATGAGCGCACCATATTTTGTACAGCTCCAGATTTGATAATCAAATCCGACCCAAGTTCGCACGGTTGGGGTGTTCAATGCGGAAATATTTCCACCAAGGGCAGATAAGCAAACCTGGAATCGACACTCCACATTGTTTGGAACATCTGGCCGGATCCTTTGCCGTCCACAGTTTCTCCCCAACTCAAGCCCAATCCGTCTGAAGATGGACACGTGTCAGCAGTCCGCTACATCAATCACTTGGAGGCACAAAATACAAAACTGTACAGAAGAAAAATGAAAAAAGCCCTACTACCTCCTCCCTGTTGGGGAATAACCCACAATTGATAAATAACAAAAAATGAAAAAATGGAACCCCAAAAGGCCCCTAATTGGGAGAGTAGTGGTGAAAAGGGAGTCCCTGCCTTTAATAATCCTAGGGATATAGGGGAATAAAATAGACAGGAAGAAAAGACAGGGTACAAGGATTAGATGTGTAATTGCACATACAAATCCTACCAACTACTAAACAGGGAGATAACCAAACCCAAAGTGGTTGGTATGAATTCCTCCAAGCTGCAAAGTGTAAAGGTATAAGTAGGTAGAGGAAGGAGTAAAGGGTAAGGGTGGAGGAACACCTCCAGGGGGGGAGGGGGGGAGGGGGGAAAAAACAAAAATTCCCACAAACAAAACCCCCCAAGCCCCAATCCCAGTAAAGAACCTACTGTCTGAGAGAGGTCCTAACCCTATTTTACCTCGGCACAGTGAACTCCACAAGTGCCTACCTGTTACCCTTCTGTCTCCCTGGCTAGGTAACTAAAATTACAAATCAACTTAAATTAAACTAATCCATAAGTGCTACCTCAGTGAACAAACTGACCAAAATAAAATAAAAAATTAAATGAAAACTCGACGCGCGTTTCAGCGTGCTAACACGCCGTCGTCAGGAGTAATGAACCTTTGCATGGCTTTCTGCTCGTTTATATAGGGGTTGTAACAATTAACTTGTAACAGTTTGCTGGTGTGTATCCAGCGTGTGTATCCCCATTCCGTCTCCTGTGGTTCGCTGATTGGTCACAAAGCAGCCCACACAGTCTGTGATTGGGCTGCTGTTTGGACCATATGACCACAGGCAGACGCCGTTCGATTGGGTAGTACCCTTCCATCTGCGGTTCACTGATTGGTCACAACGCAGCCCACACAGTCCGTGATTGGGTTACTGCTTGGACCATGTGACCGCAGGCGAACGCTATTCAATTGGGTAATACCCACGTGGGGATATGGGGGGGGGGAGTGGTTTAGATCGCGTCAATCTTGACGTCATTGAATTCTCCAAACCCAGCCCCTCATGCAGCATACAGTTTACGTAGGATCCCTCCGGTGACTCGGACTGGCATACTTAAAGGGACCCACCACATTCTATGTGTCCAGAGCAGCCCATCATAATACTCTGAAGGGGAGTTTGGCACATAATAGGTGGGTCATAAGTCTATCAGACCTACCTCTGGCTATTAAGCCAGGAATAATGGTCCTATTGCCACAATGTCATAGTAATGTATTGCTAAGATATCAATACATAGGGTCCTATAATAAACATAGCTGTATAACAAGTATTCCTAACATACCCAAACAAAAACCAGAAACATAAAAACGAGAGACCCAGTGATGAGAGTATAAAAGGGGGGGGAGCTGCTATGAAGGAATATTGAGAGTTACATACATCTCTATTATTCTCCCTATTTAGCAGCATAACAAATAAACCTGATAAATCCAGAAGAGACATACAAAATGTCCAGATTAATAGTCCCATTGTTAAATCTCACACTGGATACCTTAATAAGCAAAGCATGCAAAGGGTGATATATACATTTACTTGAACAGTGACTATATACAAGTGTCCAACTTATTTACTATATACACAGGACTTATGAGGGATGTCCCTAATTATATATTACATCTCGAAGAGTAGTCATAATCATAAAAAAGCGGTAAATGAAAAGCCTTCATTTAGTCCAGCAGGGGAAAGGGTCTTCAGTCTGTAAATCCAAAAGGACTCACGCTGTTTAAGTTTCGTATCCCAATCACCTTTTCTTTGGGTCTGAGGGATGTGCTCAATTCCCATAAACCTCAATTTTTTAGAGGAATTTTGATGGTGTATTCTAAGGTGGCGGGATATAGGAGTTTCTAACGGTCTCCTAACTGAGTTAATGTGTTCCCTGATCCGCAGTTTAAAAGCTCTAAAGGTTTTCCCCACATATTTGATACCACATGAACAGGTTAGTAAATAAATCACGCCCTCCGTTCTACAGTTAAAAAATGATCGAACAGGGAAAACCTCTGTATTGCTGCTATCAGTAAATTCCTTGGACTTTCTTTCCATAAACTCACATGCGCTACAGTGCCCGCACCTATACGAGCCTTTCGGTAAGTAGTTATTGGTGCCTCTTTTTCTTGGTGCCAGGTGACTCTGGACCAAAGAATCTCTGAAATTTCTTCCCCTCCTTGCCGTTACTGAGGGAAAAGGAGTAATTACTTGTTTGAGATGTGGATCTGATTTAAGGATCGGCCAATACCGCTTAAGAGAGTCCATCATATAGTCCCACCCAGCGTCATATGTGGCGATGCATCGAATCAGTTTTTTATCCCCTGATTGTGCATTCTCGTCAGTGAGAAGTGTATCGCGGTCAGTTTTGATGGCTCTGGTGTAGGCCCTACGAAGGACCCTATTCGGGTACCCCTTATTCTTAAAGGCTCTCCTTAGCTCCCAGGCTTTGATTTTAAAGTCCTCTGTGGATGAGCAATTCCGTCTCAAACGGAGATACTGGCCTATTGGGATGCCGGCCTTGAGTGGCTGAGGGTGGTAACTAGTCCAGTTTAAAAAGCTATTTGTAGCTGTTTGTTTTTTGAACAAAGTCGTTTGTACCATTCCCCCTTCCTTAATTTCAATAGTAATATCCAGAAAGTTAATTTTATTCCCACCTAGCTCACTGGTGAATCTTAAATCAAAGTCATTTATGTTCAGAATTTTAACAAAATCTTCAAAATCCTTGGTAGACCCTTTCCAAACGATTAGTACGTCGTCGATGTACCTTTTCCAGCATGATATTGACTCGGAATATTTCCGTAATTGTGGCGCTTTTAGGATTTGATTCTCCCAAGTCCCCAGATAAAGATTGGCATAGGACGGGGCACATGGGGTCCCCATAGCCGTCTCTTTTATCTGTTGGTAAATAATGCCATTGAATAGAAATATGTTCCTGGTCAATACCATTCTGAGTACATTTGAAACAAAATCAATATGGAGATTTGAGAACTGGGACTCTTGTTCCAAAATGGCTCTGATATTATCAATGCCCTTCACATGTGGGATGGAACTATACAAAGATTCCACATCTAGGCTACATAGACATGCCTTCTCTGGTATGCATAGGTCCTTCAGAAAATTAAGCATCTGCTTAGTGTCTCTAATGTGAGATGGTAATTTTGACACCAAAGGTGACAAGATTTTATCAAGGTATATACTCAAATTCTGAGTCAGGTTGCCACAGCCCGACACAATTGGTCTCCCAGATGGATTGCCTAGAGACTTGTGGACTTTTGGCAAGCTGTAAAATGTTGAGAGTACTGGCTGTTTAACCAACATAAAGTCAAACTCACTTTTAGTAATTACTTGATCTAATAAGGCTTGGTTCAACAGAGTTTTAATTTCAATAAAGTATTGTGAGGTGGGATCATGACTAGGGGTCTGATAGGTTTCCCTATCATCCAGAAGGTGTTGTGCCATTTGGATATAGTTAGACCGGTCCATAAGCACTACATTCCCGCCCTTATCGGATGGTTTAATCACCAGGTCATCATACTCAGTAAATTGTTTTAATGCAATTTTTTCTTTATTAGTCAGATTGCTGCAGATTTTGATTTTCTGATCACCCAAATCTGCTTTTTCAATGTCCCTACAAACCATATCTAGAAAGACTGCAATATTTTTGTAGTCCTTCAGATGAGGGGTAAATCGACTTTTAGGTGCGAGATTTGTGGTTGGAGTATTGTCTACAGGATCATTAGAGTCAAGGAGTTCGATCAAAGTGTCTAGGCAGTCCATATCTGTGACTGTCAGACCTAGACTCAATGCTTTTACTTCTTTTTTATGTGTGTGATACTTGTGTAAGGCAAGCTTACGGGCGAACAGATGCAAATCCTTTGTCCACATGAATTTATTGAAAATTGGGGTGGGTACAAAGGACAAACCTTTAGAGAGTATTTTAGTTTGTACATCTGTTAGGGTTAGTGAGGATAGATTTATAACCTCTAGATCACTAGTGGTTAGCGTCGGTATGGTCTCCGACCCCTGCCTCTCAAAAAATACAAAACTGACCTACATGCCTCATGATTTCGGGCAATTTTGCCTGATACACGGCATTTCAGTCACGGTAGAATATATTCAAGGTCTCTCCAACACTACGGCGGACTGGTATTCACGCCAACTCAGAGATTCCAGCGACTGGCACTTGGATTCCATGGTCTTCCAAGACATCTGGAACCTATGGGGTCTATTGGAAATAGATCTTTTCGCTTCTCGTTTGAATGCTCAACTTCCCCGTTTTTTCAGTTGGAGACCAGATCCGATAGCACTGGCTATGAATGTTTTCTCCAAGGAATTACGATTTTCTGCCCTTTGCACTGATTCCCTGTTGTCTTTCCATCTACATCGCCAGTCCGGCACATGGTGATCGTGCTCCTCTATCGCTGTCTCAACCATAGTTCTCTCCTCTTCAGGAGATGGTTATCGACCTTCCATCTCTCGAGTGCCTTCTTCAGGATCCAGATGGTGTACCTCATCCCCTTGTTCTCCAAGGTCTCTTGCATCTCATAGTGTAGTCAATTTCAGGGAACCTTGGTCGGTCAAGGGAGTTTCGCAATCAACTCCCAACTTATCAAGGGTGCACCCAACACGAGACAGGTTTATAAATCTGCTTGGAGCAGATGGCATAGTTGGTGCATGGAATTAAATTTAAATCCCATATCGGCTCCTTTTATGTCTGTCCTCCATTTTTCTGACTTCTATGATGAAGGTAAAGCCTATCGCACTGTGGACCTTACCGATCGTCCATTTCTGCTGGCCATCAAGTTTCGATTGGACGCCTGTCGGTTGACATCCTGTCATATATTGACTTCTCTGAGGAATATGGTTTGCTCATCCACCCTTACCACGATACTCTGTCTTGTGGGACGTCTCTATTGTCTTGAATTGTTTTCTTGCAAGACGTTTTTCTGACGTACGAGCTCTTGAGGTGGTTGCTCGTTCCTTTACTCCAGAAGGTGTCCTCTTTGACATTTCATGGAGGAAAAAAAAAAACCTTCTCTAAAATCAAGTTTACCCAGTTTTCCCTGATAGATCTCTCCTTTGCCCTGTTGCATACTAATGGGTGTGTGAACATCATTCCACTACGTTACGGAATCCTTTGAAACAGGAACTCTTCATCTCCTTCCAAAAGTTGCGTCTTCCGGTGTCTACTCTAGCCTGGTGGGTCAAATACGTTATGTCTCTAGAAGGTATTGATACCCATGTGTCTGTGCCTCATTCGGTTCGTGGGGCAATGGCTTCGAAGGCTTCCTCGATTGGTTGTCGCTTGGAGGATAGTATGAGAGCGGCTGGTCTTCAGAGTCTACATTCCATGATTTCTACTTTAGGCCTATTCAACACCTCACAGGAGACATAATTTCACAGCTTTGAACTAGCATAATTGGAGCCTCCATGTCTAAATAAAATTTACAGATTTTACTATTAACATGACTTAAGTCATGATTTTATTAATGACACGGAGGCGAGTATTATCCCTCCCTCCCATCCCTGGAGGTCTGGTCTTCTCTGGGTAAGTTGACTTCACGGTAAGTATTTTTTGATTACTGGGTTTTATCCTTGTTAATGACTGTCAAGAGCTTAAGGTTTGACTAAACTGAATTTCATGTTATGTATATATATATCTGATATTCCATGTAATGCGAATTTATGCATAAATCCAGTTTTATACTTGGATATTACCATATTCTCCTTTCTTTTCCAGCTTGACTTCGAGATCCAGTTTAAGGCTCGTATACCCTCTAATTGGAGCCCACTTTTTATTTGGATTTGTTGTCCTTGTTCGGGATCGCAAGAAAGAGGAAGTAGTATACTGGACACTGCCTATTATGCTATAAAGAGGATGCTGATTGGCTGTTCCTGTTGCTAGGAAGATATACCTCATGTTATTTACGGGTTTCTTTTATACTGATTTAATGTTATTTGTCTTTGCTGCTGAGGTAAATAAAGAAAGAGTGCAGCATAATACTCGCCTCCGTGTCATTAATAAAATCATGACTTTACGTCATGTTAATAGTAAAATCTGTAAATTATCGCCTAAAAACAGTATTTTGAAAGCAAACAAACGGCTAAATTTGCACTGATACCTACCTGCAAGCTACTCTGCTACAGCACAAGGGTTTCCAGGCGTCCAACAAGCAGATTGAGCCCACACCGCCACTGAGGCCTACCTCGCAGTGAGAGCCTGGGAGAAGCGGCCGATCTCCCTACTGCCTCTCCGACCCGAACAAGCCGACGTTATACGAGTCCCCACTTCCCCCCCCTGCCGGTGGGGGTTATCCCGACACCATCACCACAGCCAAGCTTCATCCCTGACAAGCACATCGTCTTAAAGCAAAAACATAGAGGGGCGCAATCTGCCTCAAAATAGTGGCTACTGCGCCAGCTGCAGACACACTGAACCGACTGCAGACACTCGAGCAGCGCCTGGACCTCCTCGCAAACTTCTGTCAGAGAATGCAGAACAATGGGGCACAGACCCAGAGGGAGCCGCTACACTACACGACCGCATTACTCACCGCCAGAAAAACCGCCTTTGAGTGGCTGTCGGGAAGAAAAGACCACACACGACGCCCGGGAAACTGAGACCAGCGAAGCGGAGAAGGCGGCCCACAAAATCCGAGGCTCGCATCTGCCTTCCTGGGCTGAGTGCCCGAAAGGGAAACACCCTGCAGCGTATGATTTTTCTCTTTTTTCAGTCCAATGGTCTATTTCTCAACATGCCTAGCTTGATGCAGACGAGCCCCAAAAGCCTAGTGGTTTACAACTTTTAAGCCTGCTACATATATGTCTTGCCGAACCCTGCAGAATATGTGGCCTTTAGCCTTTATGTATGTTTAGCCTGAAAAAAATTAATCCACGAGTATGCTAGCTCTAAGACAAGCTTTTCATGGTAGTACTCCTTTATTATCAACCGATATGTCTTATTTTCCTGTGGGGCCCTGTGCGATTAGATTTCTAGGAGGTTGTGGCCTTGTCCATGTATTGTAACCAAGGTTGCCAGGTGGAGGCATATTGGGCGTATTCATCATTCATAGAGGCTGTCAGTTACTCCATCACTTTCTGGATCCATTCTCTCATTGACGGGGCTCTAGTGGCCTTCCATTGTACCGGGATTAGGAGGTTGGCCGCTGTGAGCAGATGGTTCGTTAGGATTCTCTGTGGTTTGGCGATGGGGTCTGAGAATAATAAGAAGAGCATTGTTTCTGGATCGAGTGTTATGTTCCCCCCTGTGACTGTGTTGATTATCTCCCTTACTCTCCTCCAGTAGGATTGTATGGTCCGGCATTGCCAAAATGGTGCCATTCTTGCATGTCATAATACTGTATTCACTGTATTACTGTTTTAGCTTGTACATGCTGTTGTGGCGATACGAGCTTGTTTATGTTACTAACACACTGCAAAAATAAAGATTGACAAAAACACCAGTGGAGGGTTAACTTTACTTCCCTCAACCAAATAAACAAACACACACACACAATGAGTGGAACACATAAAACAATAAGCGCAGCACCTATAAATAGGGTAGCACTAAAATATAGGGTTATTTTACCCTCCTCTAAAACAGTAATGTCTGTAAAGTCAAGTGGTAGCATATAAAAGAGAAATAAAAACACAGAATATAGTGCAGATGGTAAAGTACACTTGTATGTAGTTCAACACAGGTAACTAGATACACTAATGTGTATTTGTGCCTAAAATCAATAAGGGTAAAGTCGAAGCCTTATTGATTTTAGGCTCTAATACACGTGAGTGTATCTTGTTACCTGTGTTGAACTAATACAAGTGTCTTTTACCATCTGCACTATATTCTGCATTTTTATTTCTCTTTTATATGCTGTTTTAGGTGTTCCACTTATTGTGTGTACATTTGCACATAGAGTTGTGTGGAAAGCATAACCGATGGAACCCAGAAATAATTCTTACATACACATTGATTCTTACATACAGATTGAGGAATTTCACAAAATGGGTGGTCAGCATTATAATCCATAGATCAGAGTAACCGGACATTTGGATAAGTTTATTACATGTAATTATATTATATATTATACATGTAATTATATAATATTTTAAAGTCAGAGAGTCCAGGTAAAAGCAGATATATATGTAATATGTTTTACTTATCACATAGTGTTTTGCTGTGTTGCCCTAGCAACACAGCAAACGTGGATGTGGATGTGGGCCATGTACCTTCGCTTTGACCGCGGCCCTAAACAGCATTGGTCAATCTTGGTTGGGGGTGAGTACTTTGCTTTAACCCCTTAAGTACTGAGCCAAATGTACTCGTTGTGATAAAAACAAAACGTAAACAAAACCTGGAATTTGACTATATGTCTGTTCAACCATAATTCATCTCTTTTATATTAAGTGCACCCACACTTATTATATATCATCTTATTCAGGAAAAAACAGGGCTTCCATTTAACATCAAATATTTAACTATGAAACATAATTTAATATGAATAAAATATAAAAAAATGGGAGAAAATAGGAAATTTTATTTTTTTAGTTCTACATGACATTTTAACTGTGAATGTCATAATACTGTTTGCTTTTACTGCAATAAAATACACATATTTGTATTCAGCGATATCTCACATGTAAAACAGTACCCCCTATGTACAGATTTTATGGTGTTTTGGGAAGTTACAGGGTCAAATATAGCATGTTACATTTTTCAGTTAATACACATTGAAATTCGCCAGATTGGTTATGTTGCCTTTGAGACCAAATGGTAGCCCAGGAATGAAAATTACCCCCATGATGGCATACCATTTGCAAAAGTAGACAACCCAAGGTATTACAAATGGGGTATGTCCAGTCTTTTCTAGTAGCCACGTAGTTACAAACACTGGCCAAATTTAGCGTTCATATTTGTTTGCGTGTGAAAAATGCAAAACACTAAATTGAACTACTCTAGCAGCCTAATGCTTGCTCTTATGAGATTAATCCACTTACTTGGGAAATACTACTCTGCAAGTCAAGGCTAAATAGGGTCCTGGAATGAGGCACCTGAGACAGGGAGGGGTGCAAAACCAAGGAGTTAGCCTGGACTCCCAAATATATAAATGAAACCAAGAGCTGTACTCACCTGAACATGCATACATTATAGGGTGCTGCTGGAGCCAAAATATACAAAATACACAATCCAGCGCACTTGCTTATTCACTAAACAATGATTTAAAATCATTGAGATTGTATTAGTTTTATTCAAAATAAGCGAGTGCGCTGGATTGTGTATTTTGTGTATATATATATATATATATATATATCAGGGCTCGAGTCCTGCAGGAACGCATGGGAACGGCGTTCCTGCACTTTTTCCAAAGCAGGAACGCCGTTCCCAGTCCTGCAGGACCTGCCCTGCTAACTGCACACAGGAACCCATCACACGCGGCGTTCTTCTCCAGCTCTCTCAGCTTCAAATCTCGCGAGACCCGCAGCTGTAAGAGCGTTGCCACGGGTTACCATGGCAACGCTCCGCACAGGCGAGTCTCGCGAGAGTTGAAGCTGAGAGAGCTGGAGAAGAACGCCGCGTGTGATGGGTTCCTGTGTGCAGCGGCTGCTACCCTCCACCGGACCACCAGGCGATCTCCCCCCTCCCTGACAAGGTAAGAAGCAGGGAGGGGGGAGTAAAGTAAAAAAAAAAAAAAACACATAAAAGTTAAAAAGCAAATGCATCCCCCCCATCATCCAGCACACACACACATAATCCAGCACACACACACATAATCCAGCACACACATAATCCAGCACATACACACATAATCCAGCACACACACACATAATCCAGCACACACACACACATAATCCAGCACACACACATAATCCAGTACACACACACACATAATCCAGCACACACATAATCCAGCACACACATAATCCAGCACACACATAATCCAGCACACACATACATAATCCAGCACACACACACATAATCCAGCACACACACACATAATCCAGCACACACACACACATAATCCAGCACACACACACACATAATCCAGCACACACACACACATAATCCAGTACACACACACACACATAATCCAGCACACACACACACACACATAATCCAGTACACACACACATAATCCAGTACACACACACATAATCCAGTACACACACACACATCATCCAACACACACACACACACACATCATCCAACACACACACACACATCATCCAACACACACACACATAATCCAGCACACACACACATCATCCAGCACACACACACACATCATCCAACACACACACACACACACACACATCATCCAGCGCACACACACACATAATCCAGCACACACACACATAATCCAGCACACACACACATAATCCAGCACACACACACATCATCCAGCACACACACACATCATCCAGCACACACACACATCATCCAGCACACACACACATCATCCAGCACACACACACACACAATCATCCAGCACCCACACACACACAATCATCCAGCACCCACACACACACACACACATAATCCAGCACACACACTGCATTCATTATACACAATCTGCACTTACTACAAACACACTACATTCCTTATACACACTCTGCACTCATTACAAACACACTAAATTCACTGTACACACTGCACTCACTACACACACTACATTCACTATACACACTCTGCATTCATTATACACACTCTGCATTCATTATACACACTCTGCATTCACTACACACACACTACATACACTGCATTCATTATACACACTCTGCACTCACTACAAACACACTACATTCACTATACACACTCTGCATTCATTATATAGACTCTGCATTCATTATACACACTCTGCACTCACTACACACTACATTCACTATACACACTCTGCATTCACTACAAACACACTACATACACTGCATTCACTACAAACACACTACATACACTGCATTCATTATACACAATCTGCACTCACTACAAACACACTACATTCATTATACACAATCTGCACTCACTACATTCATTATACACACTCTGCACTCACTACAAACACACTACATTCATTATACACACTCTGCACTCACTACAAACACACTACATTCATTATACACACTGCACTCACTACAAACACACTACATTCACTATACACACTTTGCACTCACTACACACTATATTCATTATACACACTGCACTCACTACACACACACTACATTCATTATACACATTCTGCACTCACTACAAACACACTACATTTATTATACACACTGCACTCACTACAAACACTTCATTATACATACTCTGCTCTCACCACAAACACACTACATTTATTATACACAATCCGCACTCACTACAAACACACTGCATTCATTATACACACTCTACACTTACTACAAATACACTACATTCATTATACACACTCTACACTTACTACAAACACACTACATTAATTATACACACACTGCACTCACAACAAACACACTACATTCATTATACACACTCTGCACTCACTACAAACACACTAAATTTATTATACACACTGCACTCACTACAAACACACTACATTCATTATACACACTGCACTCACTACAAACACACTACATTCATTATCCATACTCTGCATTCACTACAAACACACTACATTCATTATACACACCCTGCACTGCACTATATGCATAGGAGTGCAATTTTTTTTAAGGCGGGGGGGGGGGAAGGAGGCGGAATCCTGGGTGAGTTCCCACACTTTTTTCCCCAGGACTTGACCCCTGATATATATATATATATATATATATATATATATAGGGAACTTGAACTTTCCCTGTTCTCAAACAGTTCGGAAGTCAAAGAAAAATTTTGCATAAAAAATGTCTCAGTACGCGAACGATCCTTGGTACCCAAACACATCACGCGGCATTCACAGAGGAACATAAGTGTGGGGAAGCATGGGATACAAGTGTGAGATGAGGAAATATGGGCAGATAAACTATGTAAAGGGATAGAGGGGAATATAGGGAGAGGAAAACCAGAGGGCAGAGGGACACAAGTAAAGGGTGAATTAATATGGGCAGAATTATTATGCAAGGAGAAAGAGGAAAATATGAGGAGAAGGATACCAGAGGACAAAGGGACACGAGTAAGGGAAGAGGGACTATGGACATAAGGATACAAGCAGAGGAAAGAGGGGTATTAGATATTTTGAACCTGATACAGACAGTGTATATGCTTTTGTATGTAATGCAAGAAGAACAGTTACATATTCCCATCCTTGTAATTTTGGGGGTCTGGAACGGATTAAACAAGTTTACATTAATTCCTATGGGAAATGTTGATTCGGTTCTTGAACAAATCGGAACTCAAACAGCCTTCTGGAACGGATTACAGGTTCCACTGTATATGAAAGTTTATGATTTTAAACTGAAATGTTGATCACAATAAATGTTAAAGGGATACTATAGTGTTAAGAATACAAATCTGTATTGGAGGAATATGTAGTAGGGGGATAGTTGCTGTAGTTTGGGTGATAGGGTCTGTGGTATGGGGGATAGGGGATTTAGTGGGGGAATAGTGTCTATAGTGCATACATCCCAACTCCAGCGTCACGAAAAGGGAGAGGACCAAAAGGGCTTTACCATTGTATCTGGATGGCCTGTCCGGTAACTGAGATATTTGATATACCCACCAGCCATTAAACCCACTCTCTACTCAAGTATCAGCCCTGCAGTGGCCAGCTGGGTAGATCTCCCCAGTAGGTCTCGGCTACACGTCAGGAGAATGCCTACCACCCAAAGGCTGTGGTCTCGGTGGCTCTATGGCAAATCCGGCCATGCTGGTTAGTAAATAAACTTCACAGTATAATACAGCTTTGTCATTTTGCAGGTTTTGCTTCAGAATAAATCCCTTTTATCCTCTATTTCCCCAGGTTTTTTTTGTTTTTTTTACTTCATCTTAGTGTTTTAGTTATACATAAGAAAATGCAGTGGCTATATTTTTTATGGGGATCATATAGATGTGCAAGAAGGCATTCCAATACAGCCACTGAGGCAACCATTTTGGAAGTGGCAAAAACAGTCCTTTTAGCTAGCTCAGTGTCTAAAATAATTTGTTCTACCTGAAGCAGATCTACATCCATACAGTTTGTGAATTCCCTCCCAACCTCCTGCTCTTCCAATAAAAAGTGAATGAAATATTATTGTATTGCTAAACCTAGTTTTTAGTTGCCATTCTCCATACATCTTGAGTGTTGAGTGCACGCTGGGTGGGTACATTTTAGGCACATCTCCCGCTTTGTAGAGAGCCTGAACCATGGCAAGCAATTTGTGAGATTACCTTCAGCTAGATGTGAATAAACTCAGAGAAACCACTGTAATCCAAAAACCATGCATATTAACTTAATGTATGAGTTTAGGAGCTTTTGAGATGTAATAAGATAATTTTGTATAAGAAATGTTGCCACTACAAGTGTATTCCTCTGCTATTATTTCTTACTGGATTTATGCTTAACTTGGTGTGGTGCTGTTTTCACTGTGCTTAATTCTCACCTGTCTACATTTTTATTCTTGTTAATCAGCACAATGAATCATCTAACACATCTGAAAAGATGAGAGCAGGTGCATATCTCTAAGGCAGTCGATGTCTTCATAAATCAGATCCATTTTGGGCAATGAGAATACAAAAAATGTCCATTTGGTGGCAGCACTAACTTATCTGTTGAACCTATTTAATGAAATATTTATTTATCAGCAGCACTTGGATTTAATTACTATGCTTTTACTTTGTATTATTTACAGTACAGTGCACCATATATACAGTCTTTCATTATGTTCTACTTCTTTTTCCGTTGAAGAGTTCCCTGGCAACAAAGAATGATGGATGAACTTGCAAGCTCAGTGAGGTTTCCCCGGAAGCTGCTAGCTGGGATGTGTTTTAAACAAAAGCAGGTGAGCCTTACAGTGTTGACATGATGTCCATACATCTAAGATCAGACAGTACAGAAGACATAAGCATGAATCCTAATCAGTAGAAAGCTTTGAAATATTTATTCACAAGCAGTGAATTGTTAAAAACTAACAAGGGAAACCCTAAATTTAGGCTAGAATAGCTAAATTGGAAAAAACAAAAACATCAAAACACCCTCACACATCTTTTTTCATTTTCCATCTTGGATATTTTTTACAGGACACATGTCACCTCCTCATGTGCAAGGGATGTCCTAGGCTGTGCTCAGAATGAAAGGAATTCTGATGTAATTTGCTAAATATTTAATACCGTTTTTCCCTGAACATAGATTCATGGGATTCCGTTCGCTAGTAAGTTAATCTATGCAAACATAGATTTGCGGGATTCTATGCCCTAGTGAACTAGTCTATGTTCCGGGATATTCCCGCGAACATAGACCTGCTTTCTTGCACATGCTTTCTACCGTTTTCCCCTATAATTAAGACATCCATCGAAAATAAGCCCTAGTGCGTTTTTCAGGGCAAAAATGTATATAACACCCTGTCTTATTTTCAGGGAAAAACTGTATAAATTGAAATAATAAAAAAAGAGAACATCACATGAAAAAAAACATTTGCATACATTATAGGTGGCTGTGAGGAAATGCACATCACCACTGGTTTTTGGAGGGGCCTGTTTGCTAGCCTCCTACCCTGGGACTATGGGCCCTGTGATAACCCATGTTCAAAAGTACTGTTTCTGCCCATTGGACTTTTAACTGGAACTGGAACAGGCAGAAACTTACCTAACAGGGAGAGGAGACAACCGGTCTCTCTCCCCAGTGGCAGTGCATCTCACAAGGAGAGGAGAAAACCGGTCTCCCTCCCCAGCGACAGGACAAGTTATTGAGAGTGGAAACGGCCGGTCTCGCTCTCAAGCGGCAGTGTGTGTTACAGGGAGAGGAGCATATCACTCTCTCTCCCCAGCGGCCGCTTACCTTACAGGGAGAGGAGACAACCGGTCCCTCCCCACAGCTACAGAGGGGAGACACTCCTGTCCCCGAGGATGCAGATGGGACCGCGGTCTCTGCACCAGAGTTACAGGGATGCTGGACGATTGGTCCAAAGCCCCAACTCACCATGCCTGAATACAAGGAGGAGGGGGTAAGTGATGTCTCCCCTCCACAGCCAACTCCCAACCAGGTACTGGGATCAGTGAATGAGACTGAAAACCCCACTGGCCCCCTTCCAGCAGAAGAGCTGGCATCAGGGCAGAGCGCTGCGGGTCCCTGCCCTAACTCTCCCCTTGTTACATGGCAGGACTATGTACCCGTTCCCCCAGCAGAAGCGCTGGCACCAGGTTAGAGAGTAGTTGGCCTCTGCCCACCAAGTACCTACAGCTCCACGCCTGGAAGTGCAATGGAGACCAGAAGGACCAGATGCCCACTTGATCACTGGGGACGTACAGGACAGAGATAGGCTACCAGGTCCAGTTCTTGCTTGTTGTGGGTGGGTTGCTCGACTAACTCAGGCACCGACCGACAGAAGGTCAGGTACGTGGTTAGTCTCCCCTGGAAAGGGAAGGTGTGTGATGAAATCCACTTCGCCACTGGTTTTTGGAGGGGCCTGATTGCCAGCCTCCTACTCTGGGACTATGTGATAACCCATGTTCAAAAGTACTGTTTCTGCCCCTTGGACTTTTAACTGGAACAGATTCAAACATGTGGCGGCGGCCATCTTGAATGGTCCAGCGGTGATTTGTCGTTGAGTGTATGGAATTGTTTTGGGCATGGGACCATGTGCACGGTGGGGCTATGTTGTATTTTGGGGTACTTTTTGGGGTTTGTAAAAATTTATGTTTTTTTCTGTTTAGAGTTAATTGAGTTAGCCCATTGTCTTTGTTAATTGTATCACAGGCAGAGGGGAGGGATTGTGTGCTGTAAGTGTCGGACATTGTTGTATTGTTCTGATTGGTTTGTGTCCTTTGTGTGCCTGTGTTCCATCAGGTCCAGGGGGTGTGCCTCTGGCCTGAGGAATTGTATATAAGCAAACCTGTACCAATAAAGCCTCAGACTTGTTCTACCCTTCACAAAGTTTCGGCTCATGTTTGGGGGATTGGAGAACTACCTACACTCTGGGGATTGCTATAATCACTATACTCCCCAGAGTATAATCACTAAGCTATTGTAAGAGCTCGTTCCTGTTCCTGCTATCTGGATTAAGAGAGGTCTACCTACTGGAAGCTGGATCCTGGTCTTGGGTCCAGAGTGGGTGGAAGACGGCGAGACCCCAACCAAGCTGCGGCGGTTTGTGGGGTCTGTGGTGGTTATGGTGTCTAGTGGAGTGCTTGGAGCCCTCAGGAAAGTACTAGGAGCATCCGTCAACGGAAGTACCCAGTCGGGGTGCCAGGCGATCCGTTACAGTGGCTTTCAATGTTTTATTCAAAAAGTGAAAGATCCCCTTTGAGCAGCCCCTCAGCACAATGCCGCTATGACATACCGTGCATACAACAGAACTGCTTTAGACAATGTTAGAATGGAGAGACTCGCTAAGTCAGACAGTGTTTAGTGACAAACAGGAGCTGGACTCCTAAAATCTGTCAGTATTCAGTATTGGAGCTGGGCATCCTCTGTTTGGCATGTCACAGAACGGGAATTGGGCTGCCTCTATTCAGTGTCAAACACACATGATAGGCTTCTTCGCTGTCATACACACACACATACACACAGGCACGTTGCACTCCACCAGTTTGCTTGCGTTTCACACAAAGTCTTAGCTTTCCTCTAGTCTGTCTTTGGTCCTCTCAGTAGCTGGGCTTTCTCAGTATGTCAGGTTCCTACACAAGGGCTGTGTTCTATCAGCATGCCATTATAATGGCCAGGTGACAGAGTCCTTTACTTTGAAAGTCTCACACACAGAATATTTCTCTCAACAGTATTTCTCTCAGCTCAGTATATCAGTATTGCTTATTAGGGATGGGCATGGGAAAAATATTTGGTTCGGCATTCCAAAATTCGGTACTACAGCACTTTGGAACTTTGACACTTTGGGACTTCGAGACTTCAGGACTTCGGGTAAGTGTAGGGTTAGGGCAGGGTTAGGTTAGGGGTAGAGTTGGGGTTGGCTTAGAGTTAGGGTTAGAGGTAGGGTTAGGGTTGGCTTAGGAGTAGGGTTAGGGGTAGGGTTAGGGTTAAGGGTAGGGTAGGGTTAGGGTTGGTTTCGGAGAAGGGTAAGGGGTAGGTTTAAGGGTTGGGGTAGAGTTAGGGTAAGGTTAGGTGTAGGGTTACGGTAGGGTTAGGAGTAGGTGTAGGGTAGGGTTACCCTACCCAAACCCTACTCCAACCCCTAACCTAACCCTTACTGATTGATCCACCAATCAGAGAGTTATGATTTAAATTACCCAGCGTGGGAAAATTCCAAGAACTTTCCCACACTGTGTAAAATGACACAGAGCACTCTAATTGGTGGATTTCAAACCAACCAATCAGAGTGCTGTGACAGGTAAATGTAGAGACTTACCTGTCAGTCTCTTCATTTACCTGTCAGAGCACTCTGATTGGATGGCTTAAACCCACCAATCAGAGTGCTCTGAGCCTAATTGCAGGGCTTGGCAAGGTTTTATAAGCCTTCCCCCGCCCTGCAGAGCTCAGTCTGCGCGGAGCCCTCCATGGGTGAAGAAGGATTTTTTTTTTAATTGCGTCGGTTATTATGGTTTTTTATTTGGCCTTTTTTGGGGTTGAAAAAAGAAGATTTTAGAAGAAAGAAAACATCGAATGGTTATTTTTTTTACAGGTTCTTAGTTAAAGGTCCCCCCCTCATTATTTTTAGGGTGAGGGGGGCAGGTAGGGGGATCATTTTTTTTGGAGTGGGGAGGGGGTGACTAGGGGTTTGGGGACCCCTAGTCATCTGGGGGGGCAGGACATTTTTTTTTAAGGGCCCCCACCCGCCGCTCAAGGGTTGGGGGCCGGGGGGAGGACAATAGGTCCCCCCCCTTTATTAGTATTTAGGGCCCCCACCCACCGCTCAGGAGTGGGGACCAGGGGGGAGGACATTAGGTCCCCCCCCTTATTAGTATTTAGGGCCCCCACCCGCTGCTCAGGGGTGGGGGCCAGGAGGGAGGACCTTAGGTCCCCCCCTTTTTAGTATTTAGGGCCCCCACCCGACGCTCAGGGGTGGGGGCCAGGGGGGAGGACATTAGGTCCCCCCCTCTATTAGTATTTAGGGCCCCCACCCACCGCTCAGGGGTGGGGGCCAGGGGGGCGGACATTAAGTCCCCCCCTTATTCCAATTTAGGGCCCCCACCCGCCGCTCAGGGGTGGGGCCCAGGGGGGAGGACATTAGGTCCCCCCCTTATTAGTATTTAGGGCCCCCACCCACCGCTCAGGGGTGGGGGCCGTGGGGGAGGACAATAGGTCCCCCCCATCATTTTACTTAAGGGCCCCCAGGTGGGGGCCTATTTTTTTTTTTAAACAGCCATAGGCTGCTCACTGTTTACTAGACATGCCCCTACTCGCGGTATAGCGAGTAGGAGCAAAATTTACTAATACTAAGTCATTTTTACTTAGTATTAGTAAATTTGTCTGAAAGACCAATTTAGGTCTTTCAGCCTTTTGGTAGATAACTCCCTAATACCGTGGGAATTAGGGAGTTATCTACTAAGCGGCTGCAATAGAAGTCCCGAAATTCCGAAGTTCCGAAGTGTCGAAGTGCCGAAGTTGCCGAGGTTCCGAAGTTCCGAAGTGCTGAAGTTCTGAAGTGCTGAAGTTCCCAAGTGCTGAAGTGCCGAAGTTCCGAAGTTGGCGAAGTTCCGAAGTTGCCGAATTTCCGAAGTGTCGAACTGCTGAAGTGCCGAAGTTGCCGAAGTTCCGAAGTGTTGAAGTGCCGAATTGCTGAAGTCCCGAATTGCGAAAATTCCGAATTTCGGAATGCCGAACTGAACCGAAAATTTTCCCCATGCACATGCCTAATTGTTAATTAAGTCCAAAGTTACCAAATAGTAAAACAAAAAGTGTGAGTTGTAAAATTTTTCAAATTCAGCTGTTTTGTCCTGAAACATGATATGTCCTTGTTGATGTTTCTAAACAGTTCCCTACTACTATTATAATTTATATGGCTCAATTATATTGCACTGTGATTTCCAGTTATACTGTGGGGGTATATAACAGCAAGCAATTGACTTTAGAGCCTTGCTCAAAAATCTTTACTGTAGTAATGCCCCAATGTGTCGCAATGTCATGCAGATAGGTTGATTCTCAGCTTTTCAATGATACACACAGGTGCAAAGCTCCCGAAGTCTGTAGCACATACATAGAGTTTGTCTTAATGAAAGGAACTTTAGTCAGTATGGACCACCTGAGATTGTTACCTGTATGTCACTTTCAGAATAAGGGATACTATTCTGAAACAATCATGTATGTCTATAACATTATATATGATTCTACAGATTATGGAAGGCTCTCCTACATGCATATGTCCTAAACATACTAAAGGAGTGTATGTAACTCATGTTCAGACTCAGCAACCACGTTTATACTTTTGTGGCTTTTTTGGTATTTCAAGTATTTTATTTTGAGACACAAATGTTGATTAAAACCACAGTTTCCCTCAAAGCAGATTTTACAGTTTTGTGGAAAGAAATAATAATTACAGGGCTTTGGATTTAAATATACTAAGAGAGTGGCAAGGAAGAACAAGAGAAAAGGAGAGAAAGAATGAGAGGTACTAAGGAGACACTGAGTGTGGGTGAGAGAAGCAAGGGGCAAAAATTAGACAGACAGGCTGATCTTGTGCATTTTAAAACAGCCCACAAAGGACATGAATTGTCTCGATGTTTCAGAAAGGAATAAAAAGTAAGGGGGGGTAAGAAAGAGGGAAAGGGGGAGGAGGAAAAAGGAAAGCAAAAGAAGTAAAGAGAGAGGCAGAAAAAGTGAAGGAGCTAGGAAGTGAGAAGAGGAGGGGAAGGAAAGAAGGGTAGGTAAGAGGAGGAGAGAGGGTGAGGAGGGGGATGTTAACCCAGACATTTAAAAACACTCAATTGTTTAGGGTTTCTATGCTGATCCAAAGCAAGCAGAGTTTGTGCTGATTTTCTTTTCTATGTTCTCTCTGCAGTCTGGGGGGCAGACTCTGAGAGAGGCAGGGGGTAGGGGGAGTGAGATTTGTAATTTAGGGGCTGGCTGGAGGCCGGATTTGTCCTCAGTGACTTTGAGGGAGTTTATTGAGGATCATCAACCGGTTTTCCCACAAGACATTAATGCATGCTGATTATTACCCCATGCTTATGGAAGAGAGAACACCAGTTAACATTTAACTATTTCCTTACAAAAACTGCTCTGTATTGGTAGATCAGGACCACAAAAGGGAACAGATAGTGGAACTGACTGTCATTGAGCCATGAACTTGTGGTTGCCCTGCTGCTGCTGGCATATTCTTCTTTGCCTCTGGGTACTTTTGGATAAAGGTTGCTGCACATGGACATCCAGCAATCACCACCGATATACACCAGCACTGCAATTAAAAGCCAGGGAGACCCTCACCACCCCAAAAAGGTAACCAATGGTGTTACGGAGCTGGTGGGAATGTTATAGATAAAGGTAATTGTACTGTTTTTGATGGATTAGGGCCATTATGACAAGCAAGTGTTAAATTTGCTTTTTTTTTTAAATTCTATTGCTGGCTATATTTGGGCTAACTGATTTACACTGAGAACACCCTGATTATGAAAAGAGATGTAATTATAGCATGTGTTATTAGTTTGTTTCTAAAAGGACAAACATTTTGCTAACTGTTCCGTCATCCAAACTATTAATGAATATATCCTGTAATGACAGTGCTTGTATTTGCCAAGTAATTCATCTCATATTACTGTAGTGGCATTTGCACTGATTTCATGTGCCACTGCCAGGTGATAACAAAACCCTAGGAACTTGCACTCTAAATGTTGTCACGGACTCTGTTAGTTTTGCAGGCTTATTGTATAGAATTGCTATGCATATGTAATCCGTGGTGGTCTTATGATTGCTTATGGGATGGCAGAAACAAAAAAGAACCCTCTCACTGCCAGAAAGACATTGTCAGGCCCCATTAGTGAGGATTAGTTAAAATTCTGTTAACTTCATATTAAAATACCAATGTGTGCATGATTTCAGCTGCAGCAACTCTCCCCCCCCCCCCCCGCCCCCATGCAAGAGCTGAGAGTATGCAACTTGTATTGCAAAGTATGTCCACTGTGGCTAGATTGAGCTTACTGGCTGGATATTTGTGGCCTGAGGATATTGAAGGGGGAACACTAACAATTTATATGGGAAAATCAACAAAGGAAGAAGAGAGATAAACAAGCCGTACTCAGAAAGCTGCCCTATCACTGACATTACAGTGCTCACCATCCTCCTTAGACCCAGCAATATAATGTAATTGCTATAACTACAGTACCCACACTCATTTTATCCAGTAATATTGCCACAATTACAGTGATCACTGTTTTTATACATTTCTCTACAATTGCCTTGCCAAATACAGCTTCACTGCACGTTCCTTTTAGTCTATTGTTATATTTTGTGCAGTTATGTCAATAAGCGTAATTAATGAGAAAATGTACTGCTTCATTATGGTGGATTTCTAGAGATGATATACAATCACTTAAAGGAACACTATAGTTTATTCCTGACACTATTGTACTTAAATAAGTATTTAGGTTCACAGCCCCTCTTAAATCGCATTCTTTTCCCCCATGCTATGCCAGTCTCATTGCAGCTGGCCTCGCCTCCATAGCTGAGATTATAAATTTTGATGATCTTAGCCAATCCAGTACTTTCACACAGGAAAGCATTGGGAGGCTATTGCACATGCGCTACAAAACACTGCAATGCTCCAATCAACATGTCCTCATAGAGATGCATTGTATCATGCATCTCTATGGGGAATGTTCAGCGCTTCCATGCAGTCTGAGTGACTGCCACTAGAGATGTTACTAGGTGTTTCTTGCCAGCAATGTAAACACTGCCTTTTACAGTGCTCAACCTCCAGGTACAAGCTATAGACACCAAAACCACTACATTAAACTGGGCGTTACCATGGGGGGACTTGGCGGCAGAAGCCATAGATTTGGGATTCTTTGGCGCCAGATCTCTAGTTGGTGAGGGAGCAGAAGGATATTAGTGTTTTAATTCAAAGCAGCTACCTGTTATAAAAAGAAGATTAATAATATAGTGTTCTGCCAGTCTACATTGAAGGATAAGGTGATTCCTCTTAGATGCCTGTCAGAAAGTGTGCTGGGTACCCTCTATCAGAAAAGTAGTATTACAGCATAATCAGGGTCGGATTAACATAGTGGCTGATTGAGCTGCAGCTCCAGGCCCAGGCCCATGGAAAAGGCCCATTGATTTAAAAAAGAAATAAATAATAGAATTTTTTTTTTTTTTTTTTTTTACACACTACTTAGGGTTGCAACCTGACCGATATTTTACCGGCACAGTTGGTATTTGAGTCTGCCTGGCCGTGCCGGTATTGCAGTAAAACCGGCAATACAAATGCAGGTATTTTTCACAGTATTAATAGTGATTACTCTGCAATACCAGCACTGGCCAATAGGGGACGCTGTGTGTGGAGAGAGGAAGGGATAGGAAATTACAGCATATCTCTGCCTCTCTCTAGTCACTGATCCGCAGGGGAGCAGTTACACAGCAGAGAGAGTCCAGACAGCAGCTCCCAGCCTGCACAGACAGCCTACAGTTTAGGCAAGTGAGAGATGGGGGGAGACATGGGGAGACTTGGGGACACTAAGAATCTTGGGAAGATTTGGGGGACACTGGGAGACTTGGGGAAACTGGGAGACACGAGGCCACTGTGGGATATGGAGACACTGGGAGACTTGGGGGCGCTAGGAGACATTGAAACATTGGGAAACTGAGACACTGGGAGACATGGGACACTGAGACACTAGGGACACATTCTTCCCATTTCTCCCAGTGTCTCCATGTCTCTCAGTGTCCCCATGTCTCCCAGTCAATGTTCTATTGTCTGTGTCCCCATGTCTCTCAGTGTCCCCATGTCTCCCAGTGGCCCATGTCTACCAGTGTCTCAGTATCCATTGTGTCTCAGTGTCCCCATTTCTGTGTCCACAAGTGCCCCCATGTCTCTCACCCATCCCCAAGTGTCTCTGTGTCCCCATGTCTCCCAGCCAGTGTCCCCATATCTCCCAGTGTCCCTAGTGTCTCAATGCCTCTAGTCTCCCAGTGTCCCCTAGTGTCTCACTTTTCCCATGTCTCTCAGTGTCCCTTAGTATCCTAGTGACATGGGGACACTGAGACACTTGGGGACACTGGGAGACTAGGGGACACTGGGAGACTAGGGGACACTTGGCAACATGGAGACACGCGGGGACACTGAGAGACATGGGGCACTGAGACACTGTGATACATAGGAACACTGTGATACATGGGGGACACTGGGAGACCTGGGGACACAGACACTAGGGGACACTGAGACATGAGGACATGGGGGGAAATGGGGGCACTGAGAGACTAGGGGACTGGGTGACATGGAGACACTGAGACACTGGGTGACTTGGGAGACACTTGGAGCAATCCAATTATACTGCAGAATCAAACTGTGAGTAGTTTGTTGGTGATTTTACAGAATTTTCTCTTACGTTACTCCTTGTGATTTACATAATGTGATGTCACGCATACATAAATAATTATGCATATGAAAAGGGTCGGTATTTTTTTCCAAGAAAGGTGGCAACCCTAACTACTTTTCACATACTCTAAACTTAAGAGGGATGTATGGGTACAAAACGTGTGGGGACTGGTTGACAATGAAATTAGTTAAGCTAATGATGACTTTGGTCTCTCTAACACTGTGGCGTGTCCCCTTTCTTCTACACTCACTACATACACCTTTTCTCTGTCCCAGACTATATACCAGGAACTTCTGCCTGCTAGTAAGAAGGTAAGGAGACAAGTGAACATGTGAGTGATAGGGGACAGTCCTTAGAAAGCGTGGAGCGAGCGCATCACTAGATGCATTTATGTCAAGTTCAGGGTGCTGTCTGCATAGTATGCCCTTAGTTGGCCAGCCTGCATGAGTGGCAGGCAGCCTGACATGCATTCATGCCAGACTGGCCTTCCAATTCTTGGGCAGACATGCCCCCTTTCTGGGCATGTTCGCCCCTTTCGGCCGTTTTGGTTACACACCCTTTTCAACGGCTCATTGACTTCCTGCTTCACTGGACACTGCTGTTAGGGGGTATGGATTTACTTGAAAGATGAAAGCATGAATTAGAGAGAGATTAGCATAGGGTATGCATTTTCTCATAGCTGCATCCTATGAGTTTCCCTCCAGCACCCTCTCCATCAATACATGACACTTGGGAGGTATGGCAATATACATCGTAATTGTCAGCAGCAGACCCAATGGGCTCTTAATCTGACCCTGAGCATCATATCGAATACCTGGTTGTGCAGCATGTGCTTGTTTCTGCATCAGTAGCATACTGTTCCTGGTTAGAGAGGAGGGTTAATAAAGAAGATGGGGATATATCCCTAACTGTCTGTTAGTGTAAGGGTCATACAGGTTTCCTTTGGGATCAAACCCCAGGTACCTAGCAACATTCCTGTGCTATAGTATGCAGACTAGGGTTATTCACAAAAGTGTGGCATTCAAGACAAATTCAAAGTGAATTTCAAATTCAATGTCAAAGCAGCCAACCTGGAAACAGCTGTGAGCTGTACTTTCAATTCACATACTCTGGCTTTAAATTTGAGATTTACTTTGAATTCTCCTTGAATTCCTACTTTAGTATATAACCCTGTATATCTCTATTTTAGGGATAGTTGTCTTGTAGTGGAGTTTTTTGTATCTGCCTGTAATCTACTACTTGCTGCCTGTTTCCTTCATGTATATGAAAGTCATTTAATTGCAATTATGGAGTTACTGTTTACCATCTCTGGCAGCCACCCATCCCACCTCTTTCTACATATTCACCTTGCTCACACACACACGCACACACTGTAACTGCAGGGGTCTCTGGCATACAGCTAGTTGTAGTAACTATCTGTTTACCCCTGGAGCAGTCTCAGATTTAGTCTGTCTGTCTCTGGCACTCCCTCCCTCTTGTGAGAGTGGCCTGTTCCCTTGAGGCAAAATTTGCATGAAATTCTCATAGACTCTTGTAGTATTTGATCGTTTTTACATGCCTGCTAAGCAGGGAAATATAATTAAAAGATTGCATATAAAATATACATATATACATGTATTTATTTCGACTTTTTTTGTGTTGTAGCCTTATGCTGCAATTCTTTAAAATTTACTTCCAGTTCTGCATAATAACTGCGCAAACAACAGACTTTTGACACCTTTGCAAATGTATTAAACAGAAGAAAATTTTATATCACATTGACATAAGTATTCAGACCTAGACTCAGTGCTAGTTGAAGTACATTTAGCAGTAATTGCAGTCTCATGTCTTATTTGGTATGATGCGAAAAGCTATGTCCACCTGATTTTGGGTTTCTGGCATTCGTCCTCTCAAGATCCTCTCAAGATCCTCTCCTCTCAAGCTCTGTCAGGTGGGAGAGCAACTTTTGTGGACAGCCATTTTCAGGTCTCTCCAGAGACGTTCCATTGGGTTCAAGCCCAGGCTCTTGCTAGGCCTTTCAAAGATATTCGCAGGGTTTGCGTTGTCATGGCCGTGTGTGTATGCGGTCATTGTCCTGTTGGAACGTGAACCTTCGTTCCAGTCAGAGGTCTAGAATGTCCCTGGACAAAATGTATTTAATGTGTTGTAATATATAAAGTTACGCATGTAAATACAAGATATTATATTTCAGAAACTGGTGCTCAATGCCTGTGAGTCGGACCATCTCATGCCAAGTTCAAAATGGCACCTTCTTGCAGAGAGTCTATCAGACCTGTCACTGGGCAGCAGGCTGCTCCGGAGGAAGGTGACTATAAAATGTCTTAAGTGTTTATTTTTCTCTGTCACCTTTTTCTCTTTCATATTCAGTTTCAGTGTATTTAGTCGTTATTCTACCATGTTGTAAAGCTGTCCTTATCTCTGAGACTCTGGTGTTCATACATCTGTTTTTGTGCTCAGTTGCTCTGTAAACATCTATCTGCTTTTGTCAGTCTCTTTGCTTTAGTTTCTTCTATATATCAGTGACCCGTAGACCCTGGCACTGTTTTACTCATCTTTTTGAACCCCACTTTTCTTATTCAGTCTCTGTTTCTTGCACTGAGTGTCTCTGGGCCCTTTCTTACATTCAGCTCCTGGTGGCATCTTTCAGTTACAGGACAGTTGTTAGACCAACTTACAGACTCAGCTACAAGATGGTAACAGCGCTGGAATGGAGATGCTGTCCAGGATTCAGGGGGCTTAACTGTGAGGAGGGTAAGAATCATAATATTTTATTTATTTACATTTTTATTTATAACTTGTTCCAGATTAGATCACAATAGCCAAAACTACATGGAAGAAAAAAAAATCAAGCAGGTGTCAAACATTACAATGCAGTAGTATGAAAAGCAAGTAGAACAATGTTTGTTTTTTAAATTTAACTGGTTTAGGAAAAGTCATAATTAACTAGCAAGTAGAGTGGCACTTTGGAAACTTTGCTATGACCATGAGAAGACCCCATTTAGGAAAGCAAGAGGGAAAGCAGAAGTGGAGAAAAAAAGCTAATAGAGGCAATGCCATTTGATTTATTAACTTATCCCTATGGGAATGGATGTGACACGTGCATGTCCATGGAGCAAACCAGACCATCAGCTAATGCCCATTGCAGGGGCTTTATATTGGAGCAGGTAAAATGCCAGATACTCTGACAGTGCAGAGTATTATTTAGAGAAGGGCAACCACTGCCCAGCATCCACGTATAAAGGCAAACAACATATTAGATGTTACAGATGCAGAGATAAGACCCGACAGAGGGCCGAGGATGAGAGGTAGGTAGATTGCGTTTCCCACCAGAGCGACTCTGGCATATACCATGATATCGAGAAAGATGGTGATGCCGTGGAATTTTACCCTCACATGCTTGCTGCTTGGAACATAGTGGTCACCTCCATCCACTGCTCAATCCAGGAAGAGGCATGAGCCTGACACTTTAGGCTGACTGCACACTATAGGTGGGAGGGATAGATTGTGCACATCAGGGAGAAATGTCAGCCACAAATCTTTACCTACAGTTGCTGCTAATATTGATCGCAGAGGCCTTCAAAGACTTCTAGGAAATTGCAGTGGTGCAGAGAGGGCCTGTCAGGTTCCTCGGGAGCTTCGGCATCAGGCATATGGGCATAAGTGCCATCTTGTGCATGGTCAAGTAGTAGTGCACTTAGATGCCACAAAACATGGTCACATCCAGGTGGAGCTAGGGGAAAAGAGAGTTGGCAGTTAGAGTATTATATACCAGGATATTCCTCATCAGCAGAAGGGGGCATGGAGATTATAGCAAAGGCCACAGACTATAGGAGAACTATGGGTGGAGAGAATGGACACCTCACTCACATTCATGTTACCACATGGGCCGCTAATCCACCCAGAGAGAGTTCCACCAGAAGCTTCCAAATGCTGAAACTCAGTATCAGCTGGTTTCCTACAGAGCAAAGTTGGTTGCAATTCCTGAGGATACTGCCAAGGAATCTTCAAAAGGCAGAAAAGGTACTGTTGTAGAATTATTAGACTTCATAAAAATTGTCTTAAAGGACCACTCTAGGCACCCAGACGACTTCAGCTTAATGAAGTGGTCTGGGTGCCAGGTACCTCTAGGATTAACCCTTTTTTTTATAAACATAGCAGTTTCAGAGAAACTGCTATGTTTATAATGAGGGTTAATCCAGCCTCAAAATCCTCTAGTGGCTGTCTCATTGACAGCCGCTAGAGGCGCTTGCGTGCTTCTCACTGTGAAAATCACAGTGAGAGCACGCAAGCGTCCATAGGAAAGCATTGTAAATGCTTTCCTATGCGACCGGCTGAATGCGAGCGCGGCTCCTGCCGCGCATGCGCATTCAGCCGATGACGTCGCGATCAAGATGGAGAGGAGGAGGAAAGCTCCCCGCCCGGCGCTGGAAAAAGAGGTAAGTTTAACCCCTTCCTCTCTCCAGAGCCCGGCGGGAGGGGGTCCCTGAGGGTGGGGGCACCCTCAGGGTACTCTAGTGCCAGGAAAACGAGTATGTTTTCCTGGCACTAGAGTGGTCCTTTAAGAGAATGCTTTGTCAGGAGGAAATGTGCGTCAGCGGAACAATGAGTTCCTGTAGAATGAAACATTGTGGCCACTGAGCAACATGTAGGCCCTAAGAAAGTATGTGTCAGCTGAATAATAAAATGTGTATTTACTAAAAACCTTGAAAACTAACCTTGAAACTAACAGTGCCAACTACTCAAAATGGCTGCCGAAGCACCCCTCCCATCGAGTGAGCACCTCATGCTAACAAGATGGTGCCTGCATCTTGTGTCCACTCCTGTGTCAAGAATGTCACCACCTCTTGATGGGAGGGCATTTAACTAACCACTTAACACCTAAACCAATTAATAATGTTTACTTGTTGTTATCTTGAATTCTTTAGTGATGTAATAATGCCTTTATAAGGGTCTGCGCACCCACTTTTTAAGCCAAGCCATTAAAACTTTCCGAAGTTCTTTCATTAACCTGAACCCTGTGTCTCAGTGTGAATTTACTTCTGCGTGCACGCAACTTTATTATTTTTAATTTGGAAAGGAACAGATAGTCATTCAAACTTATTGGTTTGCATAAAAGAATCTAGTACAGTAGCTGTTCTCGTGTATTTTCTAATGCTTCAGTCTTGGCTCCCTAGTTCCAGTGGAGGGACAGATTAACAATTCTGTATCCAATTGTATGCTATATGTCTAATGTTGCTGGAACAGTTAATGGGAGTCCCTTTCCTGTTTCAGTTTCATACACAAGCAAGTTTCATGCAGACATGGTTTGTCAAGATGTCATGGTGTAGAGTAACTTAAAGAACCATTCCTAGCACCTTAACCAAGACATCAATTGTAAATAATGCAAGTTTGTGCTCTGATTAAAGTGATTTCAGGCCAGGTATTTTAGAATCATTTCAAAACAGCCAAGGTTTCTAAAGTAAGGACACAAAAATCACTGGAGATAAAGGGCACCCTTGCCAGTACTATTTGTTATTGAGGATGACCAGAAGAGGAAACCAGAATTATATTCTTTTGCTGAAGGGTGTGTATGTTCATGTTCCCGCAATCCCAGGCGTCTCTTTGACACCTTTAATTCTCTTCTTCGCCCTGCTGTGGCCACCCCTCAAACTAACCTTACTGCTGATAACTTTGCATGTTACTTCACTGACAAGATTGAACAGCTAAGGAAAGAATTCTCCCCTCCTTGCCTTTCTGTTTCTCAACCACACATAGATCATGCCTTTCCTACCCTTCAGACATTCTCCCCAGCTACTGACCAAGAGGTGGCTGCTCTTCTTTGCTCCTCTCGCCCCTCCACTTGCCCACTCGATCCTGTTCCATCTCACCTTATCAGATCTCTCTCCACTTGTCTCGTGCCTTCTTTAACACACATCTTCAACTGCTCGCTCTCTTCTGGCAAGGTCCCTGCTGACCTTAAACATGCCACTGTAGTACCTTTACTAAAAAAAAATCCCTCGACCCATCCACCCCCTCTAACTACCGTCCCATATCCCTGCTCCCTTTTTCCTCAAAGCTGCTGGAAAGACTTGTCTTTACCCGTGTGTCTCATTTCCTCAATTCCAACTCTCTCCTTGACCCCCTTCAATCTGGCTTCCGCCCTCTCCACTCTACAGAGACTGCCCTTATCAAAGTTACTAACTACCTAATCGCAGCTAAATCCAAAGGCCACTACTCCATACTAATTCTTCTTTACCTCTCAGCGGCCTTTGACACCGTTGATCATGCTCTCCTTCTTCAAACTCTTCAATCGCTTGGTCTCTGTGACTCTGTCCTCTCGTGGTTTTCCTCTTATCTCTCCCAACGCTCATTCAGTGTCTCTTCCTTGGTCCCCTTCTATTTTCTCTTTATACTGCCTCTCTTGGCAAACTTATTACCTCTTTTGGATTCCACTACCACCTGTACGCCGATGACACCCAGCTATATCTCTCCTCCCCGGACCTCTCCCCTGCTGTCCTGCAACGTGTCACTGGTTGCCTTTCTTCCATCTCTGACTGGATGTCCTCCCGCTTTCTGAAACTCAATCTATCAAAAACTGAGCTCCTTGTCTTTCCTCCTCCTAATACTGATCCTCCTCTTTCGCTCTCCCTTCAAGTTTGTGGTACCAACATCAGTCCATCCTTGCAAGCGCGCTGTCTTGGCGTCATACTTGACTCTGGTCTCACCTTTGAGCCTCACATCCAGCATGTTGCCAAATCCTGTAGATTCCATCTTAAAAACATAGCCCGCATCCGCCCCTTTCTTGCACCAGATACTGCACCAGATACTACCAAGGAGCTTGTCCATGCTCTAGTAATTTCCTGCATGGATTATTGTAACCCTCTCCTGATTGGTCTTCCCAATAGACATACTGCACCCCTACAGTCCGTAATGAACGCTGCTGCTAGATTGATTTTCCTCTCTAGTCGTTTCTCTCACACATCACCCCTCTGCCAGTCCTTACATTGGCTTCCTGTATGCTATAGGAGTCAATTCAAGGTACTAACTCACACCTATAAAGCCCCTCTTATATCTCCTCACAGATCCATAGGTATGTCCCTTCTCTGACTCTCCGCTCTGCCCGTGACCACCTCCTGTCCGTTGTCCGCACCCGTACGGCCAACTCGCGCTTGCAGGACTTCTCGCGGGCGGCTCCCTTCCTATGGAATAGCCTGCCTACCGCCATCAGACTCTCCCCTAGTTTTGCATCTTTTAAGAAGTGCCTTAAAACCCATCTCTTTAGGAAAACTTATGGCCTCCAAGACTAACCCCTACCTCATATACCTGTCTCTTGCCCTCTCCTAAAGGGCAGCCCACCTTATTTGATTGCAAATTCCTGTCCTAATGTGTTTTACACCCTACCTCCTATAGAATGTAAGCTCGATTGAGCAGGGTCCTCTTCAACCTATTGTTCCTGTAAGTTTATTTGTAATTGTCCTATTTATAGTTAAATCCCCTCTCATAATATTGTAAAGTGCTACGGAATCTGTTGGCGCTACATAAATGGCAATATTAATAATAATAATAATGTAGCTATGGCCAATATAAATTTATATTGTTATGTTGAGTAGCTAACATGTAAGACATGCAAGCGATCAAAGGCCTTCTCAGCTTCAAGCACCAAAAGACGGCATGTGGTTTAGGTAGCTTAGCAATATAAATCTGTGTGTATTGTCCCAGTTCTTCTGTATGTATCAGAAATGCCATTAATGAGTTTGATGGGATGCTAGCATGTTAAGAGGTTAACAATGAGTTAAGATGGGATGCTAAGGGGATAAGTGCAAGTGCCCATGATAGATTTATATAACATTTAATGTAAGTGGTCAATATAGCTTCCTAAGTTAAGTAGTAATTTCTGAGAAACAATCAGGGCTCAGAGATTTACGTTTTTTGAAGTTAATGTATAGCCATAACAATCTTTTATTGTGAGATAGGAGGATGATAGTATTTTTTAAAGACATCTGCAAATCTATTTCTGAATGTGGATGTGTTTGTATTTAATGACAGATTATATGGATACTTGTAGACTTGTGCTAATTAATTTACCATATCAACTGGGTAATGAAGAATGGTCCCCAACCTAATGTACAACAATGTGGGGGTTTTGGGTTTTTACATTTTATAGTTGTTGTGCCCTCAGTCTATTAGCAAGAAGTTTTCAGCTCTATTATCTTTAATATAGAATACATGTTTGTGCTTTCATAATGTCTTTTCACGATGTTGAAACATCAAGGATATTATAGCTAATCGAATATTAGTAATCGTTCTACCTGGTTTGTTCAAACAATATTTTTTTATTGCAGATTGTAAGGAAGTGGGAATTTCATTGAGGTTCTGGATAAAAAAAAAATTTGATGGTGGGAGCACTATTGTATCAGGAAAATACTCTCAAAAAGACTTTCAAGAAACTCATAGATACTTCACTATTATCATTACCTAGAAAATATTTAAATTATATTATATATATAAACAATTACAAAGAATGTAGCATTAACACTATAATGTATAATGAAGTAAAGGACTCGTAGCTTCCCTAACACAAACCTTATGGTAAGGATCTGACAAGATTTGTGGTCATTAGACTTATGGAAAAACCAAAGCAAAAAAAGACAAGAAAACATTGTAGGAAATAGAGTTGGATCCCAATTATGGAGCCTGGTGATAGGCCCTTGGATATGGCATAGAATGACCTCACATTTATGTGTGATCTGTGAAGAGGTCTGTAAATTGGTAAACAAAAAAAAAAGTAGGATGTTCTAAGGTAAAAGATCAGTATATAAAGAAAAATGTTGAAATTAGATGCACTTTTTAAAGCAAATGTACATAAATAAGAAGAAACCAGCATGCTCTCTGGATTCAAAGGTTCTGGGAGTTGTATGAGTTTTGAGCTCTTAAAGTTTTAATATTCAAGACATGTTAACTATTTTTAAGCATTGTGGTCGTTGAGTGATGAGCATATAATGAAAGCTAAGAGCAGGGTTGAAATACTAAAAATGGAATCAAGTAATCATCTTGTGGTGTGGTTTTCAGTGACAATTTTGTCATAGGCAATCGTTTTGTCTTATCTAACAGTAAATTATGATCTATTGCATGAGGCAAAATGGATGTGAAAAAAACTTGCAAGTATATAGTGAAGTCCCATATGAGACTTTGTTGCATCACTCCCAACCTTCCAAATCAATAGGGTAGGTTTTTGATTCCTTCGAGATGATTAAATCTGTTAACAAGCTCATTGTGAGCATCTCTCTGTGTTCTAGGATGTCAGTGTGTGAACCAAATCTCCTACAAGAGACCCACTTCAATTTTCAGTAAATCTTCCGGTGGTATTAAACACAACATTTGTTGCATAGAGTAGTTTTTACTCTGATGTCGTTGCATTGGATATGCTGATACGGACCTGCCTGAGTAAGAGTGTATTTCAGAATCAGGGAAATATCTGCATACGATGATTTCAATCATGATGCTGGTTATTTGCAGACTTGTACTTATGTGCAAGGACACTTTAGGATTATGTGATTTCTTTAATCTGTGGTTTGACATGAACTATGGGCTTGGTGTGCTCATGTCTTTGAGCTCCCTGATAAGATACGTCTTTAAAGTGGCTGGGGATTTAGTTGAAGCCTAATTGTAGCCAGGAGCAAGGTGTTAATCTGTCCCTGACTCTGAACAAACCATAACCCCACAACTTTCATACTTATTAATATATTATCGGCATTATGCGTCTTAAACTTCACTTTCAGGTTTTTTTTCTAGTGATACATATGTGCAAACACATTATCATTTAGTACACATGTATGCATGATGGAATCTCAGTAATGCTAATGTATGTATGATAGAAACTCACACTCTGAGGGGGTTATATAAAAAGAGTTATTCTGGTGCCAAAATTGTAAACGTGGAACATTCATTGTGAACATTCCTTTGGTTTCCCTTGTGATTGCTCAATAAGCAACTGTAACCAAAAAATTATCTGGGATGGAACTTATGCACTTAAAAGAACTAATATATTGACATGATCTTCAACAAGTTTTGTTACCTCACTTTTTTAACTATGTGAAAAGTGATACACAGTGTCTTGGATCATATACACATATTTGTTTTGGAAACAACCATATCTATTTTGGACAAAAAACAACTAATTATTCATTTTTGAGACAGCAAAATACTCGAGAGAATGGGATTTGTACTGTAAAAATGGGAGTTGTACACTAAATGACAGCATCTGTAACTCTGTATCTGACAGAAGGAAGATGTAAATCTGCAAAGGTTATAGGCCTCTCTAGTATTTGACCTTCACCCTTCTTCTTGGATTCCATGTAGAATTTGTTAACAAACACAAGTAAACTCTAATTTCTCCTGGAGAGAAACAAGTTGGTAGCTCAAGGTTGTCCAACCTTGGAACCTCAAGCTATTGTTGGACTATAATTTCCTTAATTACGTGCCTGCCAACAGTGAAGAATTAGTACAAGAGATAATCATCACACCAACAATTTCACTGCACATTCTTTCCTCTATTGCTGTTAAGATGTATGTATCCCAAGAATATTCGGATAACACTAAATTTCCTTATCTTCTCTTTTCAAATATAGCTCCTTAGGTTTGATAAGTTTCATTCAGGATGAGATCCTAAGCCATGTCCCTATTGAATTCAATTGGATACAGACTGATTAAGATTGCATATAATTCTTATTTGTCAACTGCTAAATTGTCCTGGTAGATCACAGCAACCAGGAAAAAGGCTCATACTGAGCCTGCGTACTTCAACCTGCGATTTGCCTTAGCGGGAGATTGAGACAGTGTATTAAAGGATCACTATAGGGTCAGGAACACAAACATGTATTCCTGACCCTATAGTGTTAAAACCACAATCTAGCCCCCCTGGGCCCCTCATGCCTCCATAAATATAGCAAAATCTTCCTGTATTCAAGCCAGAAGCTGTACATCTGCATGCTGTTTGCCTCAGAAAAAAACAAGCAGTCTGCTGACATCATCAGAAGTGGTGGCCTGATCCAATCACAATGCTTCCCCAGAGGATTGGCTGAGACTGACAAGGAGGCAGATCAGGGGCAGAGCCAGCATGATTCAAACACAGCCCTGGCCAATCAGCATCTCCTCATAGAGATGAATTGAATCAATGAATGTCTGCATGCAGAGGGAGGAGATGCTGAATGTTTGGATGCATTTTAGGCAGCCATGACCCAGGAAGAATCTCTAACAGCTATCTGAGGAGTGGCCAGTGAAGTTATCACTAGGCTATAACATAAACACTGCATTTTCTCTGAAAAGACAGTGTTTACAGCAAAAAGCCTGAAGGTAATGATTCTACTCACCAGAACAAATTAAATAAGCTGTAGTTGTTCTGGTGACTATAGTGTCCCTTTAAACTGTGATTTTGTTCTATGCCAGATACATATTTATGTAATTTTTATGTGAATTTCCGATATATAATTGTTCATTTAAATGACACATACATTCATTTATATACAGAATAATGTTATGTTGTAGATCATGTGTCTGGCTTTTTAAAAATGTGTTATTGCTTTTTCCTATAGTTTAACATGCTTTGTTGTGTTCGTTGTGGTTTCAATATAATGCCATATAATGCCTTCAATTGCATATATATATATATATATAGCAGTACTTGCTATCTATCTATCTATCTATCTATCTATCTATCTATCTATCTATCTATCTATCTATCTATCTATCTATATATATATATATATATATATACACACATATTAGGGGTATAGGGCCCCATATCCCCCTTATGGCAGCCCTGGTTAGATTACAAGATTAGAGGGAAACAACCAGTCCGGGCTCCCCAGAACCACCAGGCCCATGACATGTGCACAGTCGTTATTCGGCATGTGCTAACCCGTAATTAAATGACACTCAGACACCAATTTTTCTGTTGGATTATAAAGTCCACAGCTTTATTAATTATAAATATAAATATATAATTTAACAATTTAGGGTCATTGTCACAAGTACTAATTACTTCCAACCTTCTTGCCCAATACCCCTGACAATGACCCTACCAAATAACAATAATGAACATTCCAATAGTGCATAACTTTTTTACACGTGGCCTACCAAAGAGGCCCCAAAACCATATGTTTAACTGTAGGTGTGTACCCCAGACACACCTACACCCCCAGGTTCGTAGCCACCAACGAGCTAGAACCTACCAACCACTTTTTCCTTCCGGCCTATTCCAGCCTAGACCTTGGCCTATCCCCATTCTATTCCACCTAAATCCAATTTAACCCACGCCCTATTCCCGCCGCTGTGACCAAACGGGAACTACTACAACCAAAAGGGAGGGTGGGAGGGACAAGTAACAAGTAAGTGATTTTGATTAAGATGGCCACATTTCTAAAATGGCTGCTATTTAAACCCCTACTCTCCACCCCCCAACTGCCTATCACTTTAACCACACCTCTTGAACTTAATTTCACCTGCCCACTCTCTGGCCCTGTCAAGGCCCACTCCCCACTGCGTTGCTCCATGGGCTTCATGACATCCGCCACAGTTGTCACGCTCTGATGGTGGCCCTGAACATGAGTGACATTCCCTTCCTATGTTACTCTAGCAAAGTGCCAGAGGAATTATAACAACTACAGACGCCACATGTGCTGTAGTTGCTGCCTCCCAACATTAGGAGGTATGGAATCGGGATAGGAGGGTGGGGTTGTTGCTATGACACCTGTAATTGACAGGCCTGATTGGGAAGGGGACGTGCCCCTCCACTGAAGTGGCAGTCGTGCTCACTAAAGATGCGCTAGTGAAGTTCTGCCAAGGAACAGTTCCCTGGCGACCTAGATGCAGGAAATTAGGGAACTAAATCGGGACTTAACCCTAAAATAGA
The DNA here is from genome assembly GCF_036172605.1 of Pelobates fuscus. Classification (NCBI taxonomy): domain Eukaryota; kingdom Metazoa; phylum Chordata; class Amphibia; order Anura; family Pelobatidae; genus Pelobates; species Pelobates fuscus. Next base: position 175,043,166 of record NC_086321.1, read on the forward strand.
AATTCTGTTGTTTTTAAAAAGAAAGAAAGAACTTTTGCTACTCCAGTTTCTAATAATCCTTGGTATACATGCTATGCTTCTGACATAGAGAGCTAATACGCAGAGAACTGATGGGCATGAGAAGGAATGGCCGATACATTAATTTAGTTATTATTAAAAATCTCTTTATTTCCTAGAAATTCTGCTACTATGATGGAGGGAGGCAATAGTCTATGCAACTAAAAATATTTAGAAATGTAGGTAGGGATCTAGATAGGGACATAGAGGATTAATTGACTGTCCACTAGGTTGTGCCTTTACACACCTGGCAATACCCTTTTAATGCCTATGCCTATATAAAACTATATTTCATTTTTTACATTTTGTCCATTTTGTTAAAATGTATTTTACTAAACAAAAAAGTCACCAGTTGTACTTTGCATTTTATTTCTCATTTTCTCATTTTTTCCTAAATGTTTAATATATGCCTTGTTATACAAAGAGTTTAATAGAGAGGGAGAGCTGACAGCCTCTGATAAGTAAAATATGATATATGTAACAACAGCTTCATTAAAGCTACTCTGGAGGATTATATACTACAGGCTAAGATTACAGAGGGTATTGTGCACTTTAATAAGATTATAAATGTGTACCTCTCCCCCAGTAACACGGAGGAACAGCCTATATTATTAAATAGGCCGAAGCACCTCCCTTGTCTCCATCCCAGCAGATTTAGCCTCTTAATAGATGGCACTGACAAGCGTGAGAAAGAAACTCTCAATAATATATCTGTCCTGTTGCCATCTTGGGCTATCTATTTTTAGTTCTTCTTAACTGTCTCTTTTTATTCATATTTTCTATACTATTTTATGGGTAGTAAATAACTAGAAGAGATTCCCAGTGGATGTGATAGCAGCAATCACAGTTCATGAATTCAGATTTAACAATGATATGCACAAGTCTATTCCTAAGGAGTACATGTGAGCTTTCAGGTAGATGGGTCATGTGTGGCCTCCTTCTACTCTCAAATAACTGATCAGTGACCTGTAATTTCCTAATGACTGTTCATATACATGATCCAACTGATGGTTTAATCTGTATTCATCTGCTCTTCTGAATTCTTTCATTCTTGCACATACACTCTATCTTGTTCATACACTCAATCTGCAATGTAACAGATGTGTAGTTCAGCTCGCTGAACATAGGGAAATGAATCACAAAAGTTTGTGAATCAAAAAAGAGCATAGAATTTTATGCTGTAAACATTTTTTTTCACATTATCCAATCACACGTTCATCAGTTTCCACAACTCCCTTACCTGCTTAAGTGAGTGAGAATAAAAACAAAATCATAGCAGTTTTTTCTCTAAACATTAAATTGTCGTGAACGGAAAACATAGTTTAAAAAATTTAGGCCAAAATAGCCAATCTGTGACTATAGCCAACTAGAATAATTAGTTTTTTTCAGCTCATGTATTTTTGCCTAACTTGCAATTCAATTTTCAATTCATGACCGTTCAGAGTTTCAGTGAATGCTGGTTTTATAATGTGTTTTATGTATACAATCTATAGACATGCTTGAGCATCTATCTCCTATTACAGATACAGGACCCTTGGCAGAGGCACAGGAAGCTCCAAGAGTTAGTGCTTCCATTCGGAAATTGCCCCAGAGGGCCGGGGGGAGCTTCTCAGGTAACCTAGACTTGCCCAAGTTCATGTTTGTGGGCGCAGGAATCTCTATTACCCTGTTTGGGATAAAATTAATAAGCTGGCCTGGTACATTTCAAAGACTGTTCAGTTGTGTGTACTTAGCGTGTATTTGAATGAGTGAGAGCAGATCTTGCAATTAATCTTGATGCAAAACACATCATTTTTGAGAATGGAAAAAAAAGTTGGCACTGGAAGCTCCCAATCCCTGTATAAGTGCAGTGTGTGTTCTTGTGTTTCTAGTTGTAGGTTATGGGAGCGTGTCCTCCTTTTACCCTCCCTGCTTTCAGTGTTTTTCCTTAGGTCAGGGGGGTTAAATGCAGAGTTCACAAACTGTGCCAAGCCAGCTGGGAGAGAGCGGGCAGCTGTGTGGGAATCAGCTGCCACAACGACTAACCCTTTAACTACTGCAGGGAAGCCCAATCCTATAGTAACTCTTTCAATACCAATTTGGCATTGACACATGCCTCTTCTCAGTAGTTACGTGTAACCTCCGTAGCTGGAAAGAGGTTAAAACAGATGGGAGATTGAAGATTTATGCTATCTTTTTAGACTTTCATTTGCATATTCTCACAGAGCTATCCAATAACAAGTAAGTGCAAGAAAAGCTTAGTGACATCACAACATAAAATAGGTCTTGGCTGTTACCCATAACCCTCTAAGGGTTGGCGTGAGGAGACTCCCTCCCAGTGCTGTCACTGCACAGTGTGATCGCCTTGTAACCATGGCAATCGCTGCAATGTGGCCTGCAAGAAACAAAAGGGAAAAGGGGTGAGGGTGAAAATATAGCAAATAAAAAAGGCAGAATGTATTTTATAAGCATATGTTGATAGTTATTTTTTTTTTTTTTTAAATGAAAGACAAATTGTTATTCATGGAAATGATATAAGGCAGATTAATGAACAAAGCAATAGAATAAATTATTGGCAAAAAAAAAGAGATTGCGTCAAAGTTGCAAAATAGAAATAAAATAGGTAGTATGCTATATAAATGCCATGGAATATGCAATAAAGAGGCTTACCAAACAGAATGAATTAAAAATAAACAGTGGGATGGGAACCACATAAACAAAAGAAAACTGTTAAAATAGGATAAAATATAAAAATGGATGCTTGGGAAAAGACTAGATAGATAAAGTGAGAAAAGTACAGTGTAACAGAGAGGCAAGCATCGACTGTAAGAGTAGTAGAGAGAAAAAAAAAATAGAAAGAGTGGAAAAATCACAAAAAAAGAGGGCTAGAGAAATGGAATTAAAACCATATGTGTTACTGTATGACAAAGAGACTGGGGTTTACACAGCTCTGTAATTATGTTTATATCACACAGGCAAAATTACAATGGCTTCTATTTATCGGTTTGCAATGCCAGCAGTGCACATAGCCCTGTAATCTTGTACCACAGGTATATATAGCCAGCCGCCTGGTGTCTGGTCTGATGTATTATTGTATCTATAGTACTCATAGATTAACATAGACCTGTTTTTAAAGCTTTGTTATGTTAAACGGACACTGTAGGCACTATAACCATTTCATCTCATTAAACTGGCATTAATTTGGCTTGGAGTACCCTGGCACTGTCCAAGACCAACCTGTACTGGAGGTATTGCTATAGCCACTTTAATGAGACGTAGCACTTACAGGGTTATTCACTAAATGCAACGTGAATTCAAAGAAAATTTCCAATTTAAAGTAAGAGTAGTTGGACTGGAAGCAAAGTAAAATTAAAGAGTTTTTTAAATTATGATATTTTGACCCTAAAGAAACAAATGTATTGCTGACACTATAGTAATAAACTAACTATTAGGATCCTTGGCCTTTCTTAGATCTTAGTAAAACTGTGATTTTACTCAAATTTTTCCTCATGGTTTGCCTGTCGCGCTGCGGCTGGCTCTGCCTCCATGGCTTAGATCCATGCAGAGCGCAGAGACGCAGAAGGCACCTCTAGTGGCCGTCTGAGTGACTGCTATTAGAAATGTTCTTTGGGGGCGGAGCCTGACCGCCAAGCCGACTGGACGTGTAGTAAACAGGCTCTGGCACGGTCAGCTACAAACAGGGAGATCCACCCGGGTACTCAGCTTGAACACAACTACTTATGCCCCTATCACCCGGGGGGAGACCCGCTGAACCGAACGACACCAATCCCGACCCAATCCGTGTCAGAAAGCTTGCAACGGAAATCTGCGGCCTACCACAGACGGAGCTCAGAGGAGCCGGCTGATCCCCTGACTCCACAACCTACCCTGTGTCAGCCAAGCTCCAACCCCCCCCCCCCCCTCTGGACCGGTGGGGGTGATCCCGGTCCCCGCTGACCTGCTACCTGGAAGCGGCAAGGCAAGGAGGAAATCACCAGCCTCTCCAGCGAAGATCCTGACGAAATGGCGGACGCGTCCAAGCCTCAACCCAGCAACATACAGTGGCAACAGACCGACTGCTCCAGAGGCCTCCGCTGCACAGCGACATCACTGGAGGCTATATTTGATGCATTTTGGGCCAAACTGAGGGAACGCATGGCTGCTCCCACCCAACTACCTACTCACCCGCAGCGCCTGGAAAACGGAGCCAGAAAAAGAAAGCGGGAAAGGCCCCCTCCAGACACCAGCTTCGAGCACACTTCTGTACCACGCAGAGAATGCCCTCCTGAATCGAGGGCCATGAGGGGACTACCCCTGATGCACCATCCACGGAAGAGGAGGCTCGCCGGCCCGAACCGGCGTCGTAACATCAGGACCTCCTGCAGCCCCACGTGTGAGAAGGACTTGGACTCACAGAGCACCCGAGTCCATGGCTTAGTGGTGCTGGCCCCTACAACGATCCAGGGCTGGAGGGAAGTCAGCCCCAAACACTACCTGGCTACTCACACACAGGTGCCACCCGCCATGGAGAAGGACTCTCCCCCACAGCCTCTATGTGGAGTGGGCTGAAAGCTCCTAAAGGACACCCTAGCAGACAGGCACCACAGAGTTAGATTACTCCATGCCTGCATTCACTCCCTACCTACCTAAAGCAGTACCCAGCAGCACTTATAAGCTGTCCAGCACACTCTCTCATTGTTGTCTTACCTAGCACATAGACCGTTAATCAGTAAACCTGGCATGTACACTACCATACATACAATGTGTTACTCAGGTGCGCTGGGGGCTATATGGGGAGACATACTCTACTGTATCCCTCGCCAAACTTGCCCCCACTTGGTACCTAGCAATTACCAAAGATATGAGCGCCTAGCCGGGTCTGCTTGGCCTGTTTACTTCCTAGCTTAAAACCAAACTGTGCAGGATTATAACATGCATTGTTCAGAATCAGTATTTTGTGTTCCTTACATACTTACCTATTCAATTTCGTTACTTGCCTAGCCTGTGTCTTATTACTTACCCTAACTATAAAATGGTGCAAGCACTAACGTATACCTTATTGTTAATGATGTCTGAAAAAAGCATGAGGATTGCCGTTGGGGTACCTCATGTGCATGTGTTAAGTTTATATGCACTGCAAAAAAAAATGTTCTTTGGCATCAATGTAAAAACTGCCTTTTCTCTGAAGAGACAGTGTTTACATTAAAAGGCCTGCAGGGTCAGGATATAGACACCAGAACCACTACATTAAGCTGTAGTGGTTCTGATGACTATAGTGTCCCTTTAAATTTGAAATTCACTTTGAATTCTCAGTTTAGTGAATAACCCTGTGTCAATGCCTACAGTGTCCCTTTAAGAACAGTGTGTTAAACTTACCGACTGGGATTATATGTCATGCCTTAACGTGAATAGCTGCATGTGAGTAAGTCACCTTTAACCCACAGCCAGCCTGTGCTTGGAAACTGAACATTTTCACTTGAGTTGATTTAAAGTTATAGAGATGATTTCATTTCTGCTACATATAACTCCAATAACTAATGGAAAGATGCATGACACTACATTCTAGATCACCTTTTTAACCATGATTATCCATGTTGATGTAGGATGCTTGAACTGTAGCCGCATTCCCGAAATGACTGAGCGGCTGAACTCATTGGAGGCTAAGGTATTGTGCTACACAGACTATCAGAATGGGTGATTTATAGTGGTACCTACATTCAACTGTCTACACAATTCACTCTGATTCTTTTTACCAATAGGTGGCAAGGATCATACAGCTTGACTCATCATTGAGTGAAGATTTTGGTTCTCATCTCCCCCCCTCCCCGCTATGGGGAAGCCCACAAGCACGAGGTAGCCCTGGAGAGATTGGCATAAAGGGTGAGAAATATGCAATTTGTACAGTTGCGCTTTTTTTGCTAATAGTGTCTCATTTGGTTTAATTTGATACTGTTGGCATCAGTCACTTATTTATTGTGACACTCGTTCTTTTTCATTTATTTGTTTCTATGTCCATCTCGTTTTCATTTCCATTGTGCCCTATATGCCATGCCAATCTCGTGTGCTTTCGTTTGTTTTCTACGTGATTCGGATCTATTCTGTCTATTCCATTTTGGAATCTTAACCTGTATTGTATGACTTCGATTTATTAGGCATATGTGTCACAGGACACAGCATGTGTGATAGGGGAAGGAAGTGGGGACAGGAGAGGTCCTTGTCCATCCTGTGACGCCACTCAGAAGTTATAGGACCTCACCCTTGTCTCTTAACTGTTTCACTGGCAGAGTAGCCTGCATGTGTCATTTCTGGTTATTCAATGATTCCACAGGCTGCTTGCTTTCAAATCAGTGCTCAGTATCCTGTTACTATCATATTATCAACATTGATCGTTCTGCTCATTTTGCAGGTTCAGCTACACAGCTTGCAAAAGGTTCCTACCTAAATCAAGATGGTAGGTGATATTGGTTTCTCTTAGCTTTGTGGTTCATGTTTAAAGGTGAACTGTGACTTCTCTGGAGCTTATATAATTGAATAAGATATTGCAATGCATGAAAGATTTAGCAATTGACATCACAATGCAGTTCAGCCAGGTACAGTCAAAGTACACATTGCATTGGAAGACAATAAACCAAAACATTGTTTCTGTGTCTCTTTTTCTCTGTATGTTCTCCATGCTGATTGACAAGTGCGAAAGTGCGAATTCCAAAGGCATTCAAAGTGAATTTCAAATGTAAGGCCAAAGCAGCCTGTACCTGGATGCATATCTGAAATTGATCATTTTCCAGTTCAGCTATTTTGCCCTTAAATTTGGAATTTACTTTGGAAATCACACTTTAGTAAATAACTCTGATAGATTAAAAATTTTAAAAATTGACAGTTCTACTTTAAGGTCTGGGCACTACCATGTTTCCATATTTAAGCTCTGACATTTGTTTCAGGTATTCCTCCAAGAAATGTCCCTCAAGGTCCAGTTGGGGGACCTGGAAGGCAAGGGTCACCAGGAGTAAAAGGTCCAGCTGGACCTCCAGGTGGGATAAAGTTTCATAAAATATTTTAGAGTTTGTTACTTTACTATTTTCTCTTTTTAATTAATCCCTTTTTTTGTGTCAATCTTTCTATTATTGAGACAAATGAATTGGGATACAAAAATAAAAGGGAGGGAAATGTGCAATATTAAGTACACGTTAGTCATATCACAACTGCAAATAACATTTCCTAGATAAGTGTCTCATTTTTAAGGGTGAGTGTAACATGAACATGCTGAACTATTACGCTTAGCGCTTATGGTGTAGTTAACTATACAGGCTTATCATGATGGAAGGTATACGGTATGTAATCTTTGTTCGTGTTCACCGGATGTACGGCATGTGTCCATGTCTAGCTGGGCAGAGAGCCTTTCTAAATTGGCATTTCGCGCTGAATGACTGCTCTATCGCCAGGTATGGTGTTAAGGACTCTCTCATAACATTTATTGTGGTTCTACCTAATCTGGTCAGCTCGCTTGGACATATGAATATAACCCTGTAGACATTCTATTCACAGGCTGAGATATAGGCTTATCTGGTCAGACGTTTTAGGCTGAGCTGAGGCTAGTTACTACTGCACATGTAATAGATTGGTCATAGTGAACAGGTAAGCTTCCTATTTTCATGCTAAAGAAAGTTAAGCTTATTATACACTACAAGAGTTCTACATAGCAGTAGGCTGTAACGGGCTATTAAGTAAGGTATGGAGAACCCTAGTCCAACAGGGTGCAGCCAATATAGGCCAATATAGGCTGGGTTTGTGATCGGCAGGGTGGACAGGGTGGGATTTCCGCTGAGCAGTGAAGTCCATGGCTGGAAGCGGCTGTATGTAGGTCCCCCCGACCTTTGTGTCCTTAATCAGCCAATGCCCAGGTGAGATGTGGGGGTACCATGCGTTTGGCGTGACCTCTGGGGCATTGTGGGATGCGGATGTTTGGGGGCCGCCTTCTCGCCCCAGGCCGTGAAAAGGGTCGGCGCCTGCAGCCCACAGACTCGGGTTCCTTTTGAGGCCGAGTCTTCCCTTTTTTGGGTGCCCAGGAGTGCCTGGTTGTTCTGCCGCCGCCAGCGGCGGTCGGGCCTCGGGCAGTGTGGACGGCGCCTTGGAGATGTTCTCCGGTTGGCCCTCGGCCAAGGATGGCCTGTAGAGTGTGGGGTAGTTGCGGTTCCATGTGTTGTGCCTGAATGCTTCCCCTTCCGATTCCGCCTCTCTTTCACCTCAGCATAGGCGTGGGGCCTAGACTTCTTGTCTCTCCAGAGTTCCCTTCGGATGGAAGTTTTGACTATCAGGTGTCTCTCAGTGTGGGTCCTCTGTTTGGAACGTAAGCAGATTTCCATGGCTGCTCTCTGGTTGATTCGGTGCCAGAATTTGCGGCAGACGGCCTCAAACCTGGCTTCAAATAGGGCCCTCCATTGAGTGTGTGGGCTATCATGCCTGGCTTCCCGCGTGGCGGCCATCTTGGGCTCGCCGCGAGGTTCATGCTGCAAGACACATCTGCCTTCCGGTTCAGCGTGTTCGTATCCCCTTCCGTGGGTAGTTGGTGGACCGAGATAACCCCCATCGGTCCAGGGGGGGGGAATCGGAGTGAAGTCGGTCCGCTTGCAGGGTCTGAGCTCCGGGAGCCTCTCCCTCGACCAGGCCCCAACAGGTTGCCTTCAGGCTCTCGGGCTGTCATCAACATTGGTTTCATGGTAAGTGTGATATTGTGTGCCCGGAGTCTCCTGAGTATAGTTTCTGCCAAACTTTTTGTGTATGAGCCCAGTATTTAAGCTCAATATTACAGTTTTCCTCTTTTTCATGCAGGAGCTCAAGCTGTGCATGTCTGCTTGCCTTGGCAGTCAGGCTCCGCCCCTAATTAATCTCTTTATGTAACTTTTTTTATGCGTTATTTTTTCCATTTCTATTAATTATTATTTTTGTATTAGTATAATAAACAATAATAATATCGCACATACTATTTTTTCCACTTTACTTCCAGTTTACATATCCTCTTTTATGCTTTTATTTAACACTTTGTGCCAAAAATTGCATGCTTTTTTCCTCTCACTCCACTTCATTTTATGTTAATGACACAACACCCTATTTATAAAGCTCTACTAACATGCTAATTCAGCAGCATGCACATTTTTTTATTTGATATATTTTATTTTCAATATAAAAGGAAGGTTGTAAAACAAAAAAAGAATGGAACAATTGGGGCTACAAGACAAAGCAATAGGTCCAGTGGTTTGGATGGCAGATTACATGCTGAGATTAAACATATGTGGTCCAGTATCATGCTATCTTGCCTCTACGTTGATATTCCACATGTGATTTCAATCAGTTAAATATATATGTATGATTATAAACACATGTGAACTACCAGTCATTTATTAGGGTGAATTGCAATCTCTCGTGCATTTTTCCCATGATTCACAATAGAAAACAGAGGAGCTTGACCATCTAATTACATGTTGTGTTGTGTGTGGTGTGTTCTGGCTGTATGTTATATTTGTGTGGTGTGTGCCTACTGTATGTGATGTGTAGAGATTGGGTGCAATACTGTTATACAAATGTCATATGTAGTATTCTTGGAATTTAATGCCATACTCTAAGTAAACTTAAGCATAGGCATGTGCTTGGGTTTATGTGGCATAGTAAATCTAAATATTTTAGTGATTAGCAAATTCACATCACACCTAAAGTATCCTTATTTAGGAGGGTAGTCACTATTTTGGATCCAAATCCCTCCGTCCCTCTTTTCTATCCTAGCATCCCTATTTTATAGGAGTTCCATATGGTTGGTGTGTCTAGTGTATAAAAGAGCTCCACACTCCCCACACCCATCACCCTTATACCTCCTATAATACAAGCCCTTATTCCCTCTGGGGCTACACAATGACTCCTTCTGCTCTTTCCATTCCATCAAAGACACAAGATACTTCAAGCTTGGCTCGGTCGTAGACACTAATGCCCTGGTCCCACTTGCCAAGCTAACACAAGCAGAATGACCCACTGCCCTACAGCACTTCAGATACGCTCAGTTATTGCACTTTCTGAATGCCGAACCGCACCTATTACAAGGACCTTGCCCACTCACAATATTTGAAACACACTGTGACACACACAAACTCTTGACCAAACACCTATTTACCTTTTAAAGACTACTACAACTCGACCCCAAAGATAACGTACCTACCTTTACATCCTCTTGGGCTCAAGAGCTACACATTACACTTACATCTAGAGACTGGCAGAGGATCTTCGCATACACATAAAATTCGTCTATCAGCAACAACATACAAGAAAGTAACTATAAGATAATTTCTAGGTGGCAGTATTCCCCGGCCAAACTTTAAAACCTATTCCCTTCCTCTTCCGACAAATGCTGGAGATGCACTGAGACGGGAGGCACCTCAGACCAATGTGGTGGACCTACCCGACCATCCAAAAGAATTGGAAAGAAAAAAGTAACACTTCTCACTGCAATTATGGGCCTCCACATATCCCATATTCCAGAGACGTTGTTATTCCTACTACATCCTCATCCACTCACCAAACCCCAAAAGCACCCTCTATCTGGGAATGGATAACAACGGTAAACTCGATCAGAACGATGGAAGAAATACGAGCATCACTATCTAACAAATACCCCCTCTATAGGGCAATTTAGGAACCCTGGCTACACTTTCTTGACAGACAACAGGACGCACACTGACAATTTACAATTACTACATCAACACACATTATGATGATTCTCCCCTCCTGTGAGCCCCAGAGCGAAAGCAGCAACCGACCCCTCTTGCACTCTCCTGGACCCGTTTTGTCCAACATATATGATTTGTTCATAACCACCGATCACTCGCTTCTATGATGGATGCAACCACGTTCAGTCCTTCACAATCGGGACACTATTATTGCACCCAAATGTCACAGATTTGTTATTTACAATAAAAAACAAAATCAAAAAAGTGTTCAACTTTATATACTAGCCAGTACCGGCAACTGTTACTCCTATATATTAGACAAGTAGATATCGTCAAAACACCTGAGAACTAAGGTACTGACGCATCCATGGTCCTACTCTGCAATGTACTGGGAATTTCTGTAACCACGCCTGAGAATCCTATTACTGTAATCTGTGTTACTGTACCAACTTACTGAACACTTCTTGTCATAGTTATGCATGTTATTGTACCAACTTACTGAAAACAATTAAAAAAAGAGCTCTACAGCAATAATACTAACAGTTATATGTCCTTAAATTACAATAAATCTGTGTAATTTAGATAATTGTTCTTGCACCATTTTAAATTTTAGCTACTTAAATGGTTATTACTAAGTCACCTAAAATTTGTCAGAACAGTCACACCGCTGGCCACATCCCCCCCACCCCCAAGATCCCTAAAATTAAAGTGCCCCTATTTGCTCATATGAAATGATGGTAGGTATGCCAAAAGCTACGTAGTAGATGTCCACATCGAACATGCAATATATGGTTTTCGCAGATCGAGACTTCTGGAGTTGCATGTTGTGCCTTCAGAGATCTCTGCAACCTCCATTACTATGAGCTGCACAGCATGACAGAGCATTCAAAATCTGTGCATGTCCAGATACAAACTGTTTTTCATGACTGACTGGCACCAACCGGTGTGCTGTAATGTGGTGTGCCCTGAATTATCACAGTGGGCCAAGAAAACATTGAGACTGAGGGCCACCAGCCCATGCACAAACTCATACAGTTCTTGCCACTGTCAACAGACATCCCAAAACATTTCCTACTATTTTAATACATATAAGTATGGGGTGAAACTGTAGCCCAAAAGCACTGTATACAAGTAGCATGGAGGGTAATTGCCCCCTTTGTCAGTTCTCCCCTGCCACCACGTACAGAGCATTGTTCCAGGTTGGTGGGAGCATCACCAATAATTTGAAGAAGCCATTCATCTCATTGCGGCTTGTTTGACAGGGACCATATGCTATCACAAGCTTTATATGGCAAACGCATGCCTCTTATTTATTGAAATTGTGTATTTTCCCTGTGCTGTATGACTTTCTGTTTTAATTTGTAAAAACTGACTCCTTCCCTACATTTTTAATATCTAGAGGCTTTTAGTATGTAGAGGCTTTGTGTAAAAACAGCTGTCAGGCTTCAATATCAGGAGTGATTTTTTCATGACAATCTAATTGTCTTGACACAAAATAATTTCAGTTACAAAGATTTAAATGCCAAGAGTCCTGGACAATGACAGAGCTATTTGCTAAACTAGTAATTTTATAAATTAAACCTGAATGGCAAAATGGAGGCAAAAATAGCTGATCTGTAAAAATTACCTAACTCTGCTATAATCACAACATGTCAATGTCGGCCTTAGTTTTGCCATTTGGATTCATTTTGCAAAATTAGTTTTATGAATTAGCCTCTGCCCTCCCATAGTTTCTCCCTTTGTCCTAGTGTGTGTTTGGTGTGTGCAACCTGTGTGCAGTTTGTGCTGGCTGTGTATCATGTGTGTGTTCGGTGTGTCCTGGCTGTGTGTAATGTGTGCGGTGTGTGCTCACTCTTTGTGTAGTGCATGCTGGCTGTGCTTGGTGTGTGGGGGCTGTGGATAAAGTGCAGGAGGTGTGTGCTCGCTGTGTAAAGTGAATGTGCTTGTGTCGTGAATGCTGGCTGTATGAATGTATGTGTGTGGTGTGTGCTAATTATATGTAATGTGTGTGTGCTGTCTGTATGTCATCTGTCCTGGCTGTATGTCATATGTGTGTGGTGTGTGTTGGCTGTATGTGATTGTGATTAGGTTATGATAGAATTTATGATACAAACACACATACACCGACCTATACACAGACATACTGCACGCTAACACACACTCATTCACTGATCTATACACACAAAAAGCACACATTCTCTGACACTCACAAACAGCACAGTCCCATTAAGTATCAGCAGCTGCTTTGGTGTCTTTTTATTGTTCAGCAGTGGGTGTGCAGCCTGTTCCATGCCCTTTTTTTCTGTCCTTTTTAAAGGAACACTCCAGTCACCATAACAACTGCAGATAAATTATGTTGTTATCGTGCCAGGAGACACTTTCTTACCTGAAGGGGTTAATCCGTTTCCCAAAGTTGCCTTGAGAGACAGATCTTCAGTTTCCCCAGTGGCATCCAGCTTCTAAAACTGAGTATCAGTAAGTGTGCAGTGCTGCCAAGCAGGGGTGCCACTTATTGACTAGAGCAGTCAGCTTATGCTTTAAGCCAATCAGAAGCTCCCCATTCATAAGAAAGGGTATGCTAGAGGCAACCTTTGTGGTTAATCCGTCCTTGAATGGTTTATCCCCTTCAGGTAAAACAAAACACATGAAGTCTCCTGGCACCATAACAATTTCATTTCAATTAAATTCTTATGCTGACCGGAGTGTTCCTTTAAGCTTCTGAATGGTATGCTTTCCATACTTCCACAGACATATGATGCAGCAAGGATAGCACTTACTGGCTTAAAGGTTTATATACTACGCTCAACTCCCCCAGAGAGCCAATCTGGCCCTACACCTACTGGAGGTACACACCTTATGCTACCTCCCATGCACTGATACCCCAATATCATGGCTAAATAATAACTAAAAAACTTCTTGCCAAGTGCCCGGAACTGCATGTACTGGGCATCAGCAGTGGTGTATCCTGGTTTTGTGCTGCCTAGGCAGGACAAAACTCAGGCGCCCCCTCCCCCCACCCAACCCTTCCCCCCGCCCCGCCTTCTAAATACACACACATTCACTGACAGATACGCATACACTAGCTAACAGAAACACACACTCACTAACAGGCATCACACTCACAGACACACACACAGTCAGACACACACACACACTAACAGACACACATTAACAGACACATACAGTCACACACACACACAGTCAGACACACACACACACACACACACACACTAACATTAACATATATATATTTTTTTATTTAACCTACCCCCCAGCCTCCTTACCTTTGGGAATGCTGGGGGGGGGGGGGGGTCTCTTTCTCCCTGGTGGTCCAGTGGCTGCCTGGTGGTCCAGTGGTCTTGTTGCAGGGCGGGCTGCTGGGCTGGCGGGCGGCGCTGGCAAAGGGAGCTCTTCCTCTGAGCACTCTGCTCAGCTCCCTTGCGCGCCGCCCGCAGAGTGAGGCTGGGAGCCGGAATATGACGTCATATTCCGGCTCCCAGCCTCACTCTGCGGGCGGCGCGCGAGGGAGCTGAGCAGAGAGCTCAGAGGAAGAGCTCCCTCGCCAGTGCCGCCCGCCAGCCCAGCAGCCCGCCCTGCAACCAGCCCGCCCAGCATGTCTGTTAGCCGCAAGGCTAACAAGACATTTGCCCTGGGCATTTGGGGGCGGCGGTTTTTGCCGCCCCCTGGAAAATGCCGCTCAAGGCAAATACCTTGTTTGCCTCACGGCTAAAACGTCCCTGGGCATCAGGTGATATTAATTCCACACACCAGGCTGTAAAAAAGGCTAATGTAGTCATTTGTGAGAACAGTTTAGTTTTCCAGTAGTGGTCAATCAGATACAGGAGTATCAGATCTCTCTTTGATCTGTTTATTTAGATGTACTATGGATACGATTTCTTCTAAGTGCTTGTCTTTTTTCCTATAAATCTTGTTCCTAGTCTCAAACAGTATGTCTTTTATCGCCTCTCTTGCCATCTCAAGTTTCCAGGTTACCAGGCTTTCTCTTGTGTAAAGTAACATCAATTGCCTTTCCCACTGCATGGCTAATGGCAGGCATAATTGCCTTTCCCACTGCATGGCTAATGGCAGGCATAATTGCCTTTCCCACTGCATGGCTAATGGCAGACAGAGTTGCCTTTCCCACTGCATGGCTAATGGCAGACAGAATTGCCTTTCCCACTGCATGGCTAATGGCAGACAGAATTGCCTTTCCCACTGCATGGCTAATGGCAGACAGAGTTGCCTTTCCCACTGCATGGCTAATGGCAGGCATAATTGCCTTTCCCACTGCATGGCTAATGGCAGACAGAGTTGCCTTTCCCACTGCATGGCTAATGGCAGACAGAATTGCCTTTCCCACTGCATGGCTAATGGCAGACAGAATTGCCTTTCCCACTGCATGGCTAATGGCAGACAGAATTGCCTTTCCCACTGCATGGCTAATGGCAGACAGAGTTGCCTTTCCCACTGCATGGCTAATGGCAGGCATAATTGCCTTTCCCACTGCATGGCTAATGGCAGACAGAATTGCCTTTCCCACTGCATGGCTAATGGCAGACAGAGTTGCCTTTCCCACTGCATGGCTAATGGCAGACAGAATTGCCTTTCCCACTGCATGGCTAATGGCAGACAGAATTGCCTTTCCCACTGCATGGCTAATGGCAGACAGAGTTGCCTTTCCCACTGCATGGCTAATGGCAGACAGAATTGCCTTTCCCACTGCATGGCTAATGGCAGACAGAATTGCCTTTCCCACTGCATGGCTAATGGCAGACAGAGTTGCCTTTCCCACTGCATGGCTAATGGCAGACAGAATTGCCTTTCCCACTGCATGGCTAATGGCAGACAGAATTGCCTTTCCCACTGCATGGCTAATGGCAGACAGAATTGCCTTTCCCACTGCATGGCTAATGGCAGACAGAATTGCCTTTCCCACTGCATGGCTAATGGCAGACAGAATTGCCTTTCCCACTGCATGGCTAATGGCAGACAGAATTGCCTTTCCCACTGCATGGCTAATGGCAGACAGAATTGCCTTTCCCACTGCATGGCTAATGGCAGACAGAGTTGCCTTTCCCACTGCATGGCTAATGGCAGGCATAATTGCCTTTCCCACTGCATGGCTAATGGCAGACAGAATTGCCTTTCCCACTGCATGGCTAATGGCAGACAGAATTGCCTTTCCCACTGCATGGCTAATGGCAGACAGAATTGCCTTTCCCACTGCATGGCTAATGGCAGGCATAATTGCCTTTCCCACTGCATGGCTAATGGCAGACAGAATTGCCTTTCCCACTGCATGGCTAATGGCAGGCATAATTGCCTTTCCCACTGCATGGCTAATGGCAGACAGAGTTGCCTTTCCCACTGCATGGCTAATGGCAGACAGAATTGCCTTTCCCACTGCATGGCTAATGGCAGACAGAATTGCCTTTCCCACTGCATGGCTAATGGCAGGCATAATTGCCTTTCCCACTGCATGGCTAATGGCAGACAGAATTGCCTTTCCCACTGCATGGCTAATGGCAGACAGAATTGCCTTTCCCACTGCATGGCTAATGGCAGGCATAATTGCCTTTCCCACTGCATGGCTAATGGCAGACAGAATTGCCTTTCCCACTGCATGGCTAATGGCAGGCATAATTGCCTTTCCCACTGCATGGCTAATGGCAGACAGAATTGCCTTTCCCACTGCATGGCTAATGGCAGACAGAATTGCCTTTCCCACTGCATGGCTAATGGCAGACAGAATTGCCTTTCCCACTGCATGGCTAATGGCAGACAGAATTGCCTTTCCCACTGCATGGCTAATGGCAGACAGAGTTGCCTTTCCCACTGCATGGCTAATGGCAGACAGAATTGCCTTTCCCACTGCATGGCTAATGGCAGACAGAATTGCCTTTCCCACTGCATGGCTAATGGCAGGCATAATTGCCTTTCCCACTGCATGGCTAATGGCAGACAGAATTGCCTTTCCCACTGCATGGCTAATGGCAGACAGAATTGCCTTTCCCACTGCATGGCTAATGGCAGACAGAATTGCCTTTCCCACTGCATGGCTAATGGCAGACAGAATTGCCTTTCCCACTGCATGGCTAATGGCAGACAGAATTGCCTTTCCCACTGCATGGCTAATGGCAGACAGAATTGCCTTTCCCACTGCATGGCTAATGGCAGGCATAATTGCCTTTCCCACTGCATGGCTAATGGCAGACAGAGTTGCCTTTCCCACTGCATGGCTAATGGCAGACAGATTGGGGAATTAATTGTAGATAATTTACAAGTAGGGCTGCAAATTTTAGTCTAAAATAGCCTAATAGTAAAATATATCCAACTCAGCTCTTTTCTGGTTTGGTTATTTTGGCCTAAAATATGTAATTTCCTTGTCAATTATCTGCTATTCCCAGCGTTTCTTTAAACTTGCCATGGGAAGATTTCTGTCTTCTTGCTAATGGGAAGTCATTGTTCTGATTTTTTATTTTCTTTTATAAAATCCAATTGTTTAATAGGGCACCATTATAGATATACTGTTTAAACAGCGTTTGTTTTTTTGTCTTTGTTTTCTATTTTCTATATTAGCTACACCTAGGGGCTGTTTCTTTAAATGTGTCATGTTATATGTAGATGTTTCAGTAGGGAGTTGTTGTCACCTTTTGATCTACCAAGAAGACCATTAACACTTAGCTTGATGCTTTCAGACAGAATTCCAACACTGAGCCTAGGCCAGTACAATGAAAAAGAGTCCAAAAGAGTGGAACAGCTGTCCACAGCTGGCATTGCTTCCATGAAATCCTAAACTATGCCCTGCAATAATCAGATGTGTGTTATAAAGCAGCTCACTGTAAATGGAAGTCTGGCAACGCGGTCTTTCAGAGCTACTTCACACTTTTTTCAAATTGTCTTTTATGTAGATGTTACAACACAATCTATCTGTCCACCCAGGATAGGCTGCTGTACCATAGAGTGTAAATCTCAGGTGTTGCTGTATGCGTCACTGCAATAAAATGTTTCTTCCAACAAGTATCTGATTTTAGGATGTGGAGCGGTTCTCTAGATACGTATATCAGCTGGGGAATTTAATGCCTTCTTCTGGTGACAAAATCCTATTTAATGCCATGAATTGATGTTCAGTATCCGCATAGAGTAAAGTGATTCTAAATAAGTATATTCTTTTTATTAAACAGAGTTTGTGTAAACATCCTAATAAGAAAAATACCTCATTAACTTTTCTTTAAAAGAGCACTGGGGCCTTTATTCCCCTGAATAAACCACTGGTTGGCCCATTCTTTTATTTTAGGTTTCACAGTGATCAATAAGAGTTACTCGTCTTAATCATTGCATTAATGATATTTCCAATACATTACGATATATGGCAATCTGACATACCATTCCACATATCATTTGTCACCGTTACAATAGACTTCATATGTATTTTCAACACCATGCCATATAGTACGTCTCCTCTTCTCCTCCAAATTTGTCATAGTAAGCTACAGGATGGCTCATGCGTGTATTCTTTAACAAAGAAAAGTGCACAATTACTAGCGCTATACTGTGCCTTGCTATTTAAACTTGATTATGTTTGTTGATCATGTCAGATTTTTATTTATTTTTTGTTTGGCTTATTCTATTAAAATGAACCAATTTACAGAGTATAAGAAATGTGGGTGTGGCTTTTCCTTTCTACTATGAGTTGATACAAGCATTGCAGGTTTCTGAAAAAGTGTTGTTTTTTTAACACCATTTATTTTGTTTCCTTCACCAGTATCTCTCTCACATTCCTTATTGCCATTTTCCTCCATGGGTATCTGGATTATCTTAAGTTTCCTATTTTACGTCAGGTATGTTCCCTTTCATTCTTTGTGATGCCTTCTCACTGTTTTTGCCTCTTCCTATAGGTCCTCCTGGGTCTCCAGGCCCCCCTGGCAAAGATGGAACTGTGGGACCACCTGGTGAAAGAGGTCCTCCTGGTCCCTCAAGTCTGCCCGCACCCGTGATGCAAAGACTGTTAGATCAAGGTGAGCGCAGCTGATGCACGAAGTAATTACAGATATCATTATTAGTATTGCTTATGTAAATGTCAAAGCTGAGTTCAGTAACTGGTTACCCTTTGCCAAAGCAGTTAAAATCATTACAGTCTGCTTATTTCAATTTTTAACATTAGACTTGTTTACATGACATGATCATTTCCACAGTGGCAGATGTAGAATCGCAGTGTGAGCTTGTAGTATTATAATTATCAATTACTGCTGTATTATGATTATTTGTATATGATGAAAAATAATATTTTGCGTTTACTTAAAGGAACACTATAGCATTAGGAGCTCAAATGTACATTCCTAATGCTAGAGTGCCATGTTAGCAGTATAGGTGCCTGGTCCCTTCCTCTGTCTGAAGGAAATTAAGGACTTTGACTGACCTTTTCTCCCTCGCAGCACAGGTCTCTGTGCTGCCGTCCCGCCTCCAATAGGAAAGAGACCATCTGATAGAAATAATCGAGTTTTACTTTTTCAGATGAAGCTAGAGGCATTTAAACATTGGTGTTCCTGCAGAATGGCAGTGTTTTACATTGCAGGGTTAAACAGACAGGGACACTGCACACAGACCACATTATTGAGATAATGTGGTCTGAGTGCCTATAGTGTCCCTTTAAAGTGGCATGGTAGCCAATTTTTAACTCAAGGATAGGTGAAGCAAACTATGATTTTGATCCCCAAAGATCTTATGTTTTTAGCTCCTTAAGTTCTATGTATTATTCACATGCTGTGATTTTTTTTTTTTAGTTCCTTTTATCTAGTGGCAGCACTGGCGCATACATGCCTGCAAGTATTAAAATGTTGGTAGTTACACTCTTGGTCAGCAGCTGCAATTTGCCGGAAAAAAATCCATCTTGGTTCAAAGTGTTTTGGTATGATAACATTACGTTGTACCTTCTCATTTTGAAACTCAGTCTATGCATAACAATCATAGCTGAAGAATTTCAAGATTATATATACGTATGTATTTTTTGCACATTTAACCACATAAAGGGTTTACCAAGTATGTACGGCTTACCTATATGTTTTTTTCCCCCATAACTCTTACATGTGTCTGACAAAACAATTTAAAGGAACACTGTAGTGTTAGGAATACAAAGCTGTATACACTGTAGTGTCCCTCTTCTCTCCCTCCCTCGCACTCTCCTACCCCCGTTGGAAGATAAAGAGTTAATAACCCTTTAAACACTAATAAACCAAAGTCGCTTTATGCTGAGTTAGGCTCCTCCTCCTTTGGCATCAGCCAATGGGGGAGACTAATGCACATGCAGCAAGTGTCGCACACGCATTAGGCCTTGCCTATAGCAAAGCATTGACTTGTTGCTTTCCACTGGGGTTACACACTGGACATCTTCATGCAAAGCTTGAGGATGTACAGAGTCAAACTGTAGACTGTAAGCTCGTTTTGGCAGGGTCCTCATCTACCTATTGTTTCTGTATCATTTCGTGAACGTCTCATTTATTATTAATATAGCGCTGCAGAATAATTTGGCGCTATATAAATACCAATAATAAGAAGAAGACGACTGCAGGAAGCACCTCTAGTGGCTGTCAGGAGACATTGCATTTTCTGTAAAACTACAACAGGGCTAAAGGGACAGGTCATGTTTATGAGACATACAGTTGCAAGAAAAAATATGTGAACCCTTTGCAATGATATGGATTTCTGCACAAATTGGTCATAAAATGTGATCTGATCAACATCTAAGTCACAACAATAGACAATCACAGTCTGCTTAAACTAATAACACACAAAGAATTAAATGTTCCCATGTTTTTATTGAACACACCATGTAAACATTCACAGTGCTGGTGGAAAAAGTATGTGAATCCCTAGACTAATGACATCTCCAAGAGCTAATTGGAGTGAGAGCCAACTGGAGTCCAATTAATGAGATGAGATTGGAGGTGTTGTTTACAGCTGCCCTGCTTTTCACAAGAAGCATTGCCTGATGTGAATGATGCCGCGCACAAACGAGACCTACGATTAAGAATTGTTTACTTGCATAAAGCTGGAAAGGGTTATAAAAGTATCTCCAAAAGCCTTGCATTTCATCAGTCCACGGTAAGACAAATTGTCTATAAATGGAGAAAGTTCAGCACTGCTGCTACTCTCCCTAGGAGTGGCCATCATGTAAAGATGACTGCAAGAGCACAGCGCAGACTGCTCAATGAGGTGAAGAAGAATCCTAGAGTGTCAGCTAAAGACTTACAAAAGTCACTGGCAAATGCTAACATCCCTGTTAGCGAATCTACAATACGTAAAACACTAAACAAGAATGGATTTCATGGGAGGATACCACAGAGGAAACGACTGCTGTCCAAACAAAACATTGCTGCACGTTTACAGTTTGCACAAGAGCACCTGGATGTTCCACATCAGTACTGGCAAAATATTCTGTGGACAGATGAAACCAAAGTTGAGTTGTTTGGAAGAAACACACAACACTATGTGTGGCGAAAAAGAGGCACAGCACACCAACATCAAAACCTCATCCCAACTGTGAAGTATGGTGGTGGGGGCATCATGGTTTGGGGCTGCTTTGCTGCGTCAGGGCCTGGATGGATTGCTATCATCGAAGGAAAAATGAATTCCCAAGTTTAGCAAGACATTTTGCAGGATAACTTAAGGCCCTCTGTCTACCAGCTGAAGCTCAACAGAAGATGGGTGTTGCAACAGGACAATGACCCAAAGCATAGAAGTAAATCAACAACAGAATGGCTTAAACAGAAGAAAATACGCCTTCTGAAGTGGCCCAGTCAGAGTCCTGACCTCAACCCGATTGAGATGCTGTGGCATGACCTCAAGAAAGCGATTCACACCAGACATCCCAAGAATATTGCTGAACTGAAACAGTTCTGTAAAGAGGAATGGTCAAGAATTACTCCTGACCATTGTGCACGTCTGATCTGCAACTACAGGAAACGTTTGGTTGAAGTTATTGCTGCCAAAGGAGGTTCAACCAGTTATTAAATCCAAGGGTTCACATACTTTTTCCACCTGCACTGTGAATGTTGACATGGTGTGTTCAATAAAAACATGGCAACATTTCATTCCTTGTGTGTTATTAGTTTAAGCAGACTGTGATTGTCTATTGTTGTGACTTAGATGATGATCAGATCACATTTTATGACCAATTTGTGCAGAAATCCATATCATTCCAAAGGGTTCACATACTTTTTCTTGCAACTGTATATTAAACCAGAATAGAATTAGACAAATAGATCAATAGACAGACAGATAAATATTATAATGTAAAAGCAATTGTTCTGGCAGATTCCACAATACCCTATATAAAGGATTGTATATGTTTATAGAAAAGGGTATATACAGTAAAATAATGATCAAATACAGTTGTTGCAAAGAAAACAAAAATCTTTGCTTCTGGATATAATATTGTATATATGCATATGAAAATGAATATATAGAGAATATATATTTATTCCTTTTTATAGTTCAAGAATAAAGACACTTGTGTAAATGGTGAACATGGTGTACGTTTGTGGTTTAACTGTGTAATTATGTGTAAACCTATCTCAGGTAATAAATGCAGCCCTTTTTTTTAATTTGGCCATTTCAAGCTGGACTCGATTACTTGGGATAAATGGTACCACTGTTTGTTTTCTATGTATTCTGCAAAGGCTGTAAATCATTGTGGTAATATACAGAGAATATTCCCGTAGGCAATGTAATCCAGTTCTTTCTGCTTCCTTTATGCCATTTCCTACTTTTGTTATAAATGAGGATGGGAAATTGTACGTCTTCTAAGGAAACTATAGTGACACAGTTTGCTCTTATAATTTAAACCAGTTTGGTTATTTATTTATTTTTACATGGAAACTCCAATACTGGCACATATTTCAAATTGCATGTGATTCATTTTTTTTTGTAGGGCCAGGGAAAGCAATTTCCTCTGCACACTTCATTTCCTGTCATGTCACAGCATCCTCCGGCTTGTAAATGCAGAGGAAGAACATAAAATAGAAGTGTAATGTAGGAATGCTTCAACCAAGTTTACCGAAAAACATACAATTTTTGTTATCTTGTATTGTGCCAAGGTCTGAAATTGTATTTTGCAATTCTTAAAATGTATCAAACGCAGCTGTAAGAACAGAAAGCACAGACAGGTACACGGGAGCTCCTTGTACCATAACCACAGTAAGGGACGTAAGTTCTTCATGGTGCTTGGAGTGTCCTTTTGATAACCTTTTCATTTTCGGTCACGACATTATTGTCAAAGTGTTTGCATTAAGACAGTTTTGTAAAGCTATGCAATTGTTTCATTTCAAAACAATTATTAACTGGAAGCCAATGATTAAAAGAACTATTAGGTCAAACAATTGAAATGAATAGGAAGTAAAATCACTTGAGTCTTGACCATGAATAGTTTTTTCTTTTTTCTTTCATTGGGTTGATTTAAAGGGGAAGTGTCACTAGTTATAAAAACAAGCTAAATGATGTGTCATTTGTGGAGCTTTTCCTGTTGGATGAAGTAAGGACTTCTTGTGGGTTTCTTTTACTATACTTTGGGTTTCTTGTACTTTTTATTTTTTTTACAATACAGGGTAAAGACATAAATAGACCAATAAATACAAAATACAATTAGAGAAGGTTCAATAAAATCAAGGCGTACATAAAATGTATATTTCATATGGTAGCTTACACACATTTGGGGGAAAAAAGAACATTAATAGGTTTATTTACTAAAGTGAAAATTCAAAGGGAATTTCAAATTTAAGGTCAAAGTAGCAAATAGAAAAATTCTCTAAGTCAACTATGCTTCCAGTTTTTCTACTTTGGACCTAAATTTGCTATTCATTTTGAATTCACTTTAAAATCCCACTTCTTACAACAATAAGACAGTATGGTATTGTACATTATATATCAGTCTACCAGAAAAGAATAATGCAATTATGGAAGGTCACCCTTAGAATATATACTCACCATAGGGGGTTGTTATCTATCCTCTTGTGTTAGAGCCATAATATCCAAATGTGTTAATAGAGAGAGGCATGTTTTCTTCCTTGATTCCTGTATGTGGTAGAAGATGTTTCAATGGGAATCATTCAGTACGTTAAAATGAGGCCCATTGTCTGTTTTGGATCCCATGAGGTAAGTACGCATTAAAGTGAGACAATTATACCATTTAGCAAAAACAAATTAAAAAAAACTTTTTTACATTTGTCTTTATGAAGTGAGGTTTCTAACCAATTTAACCCCTTAAGGACACATGACATGTGTGACATGTCATGATTCCCTTTTATTCCAGAAGTTTGGTCCTTAAGGGGTTAAACAGAACAGACTCTGCAATTATTTGAGATGTAAGTAAAAGACAAGGGAGGAGATGAGATTAAAGGGCCACTTTAGATCCCTAACGTACTTTAGCTTGATATTATTATTATTAGCTTGCTTATTATTTTCATTTTTTTTAAAGTGCAGATTTTAATAGAAATTGAAACTTTTATAAATTAACTTGGTTACACCCCCCCCCCCCCCCCCAGGCAGTAAATCAGACAACTGGTCTCTTACTTCCTGGTTGTTTTGCTCAGTGGAGCTAAACTCAAGAGGCAGTAACTGCCCAAATCACCTGTCTTGCAAAGGCTTCTCATTGAGCTGCATTGGGAAGTCTGTGATTGGACAGCCACACAAAGTCTGGGCGGTGTTAAAAGGGAAGGTATTGTAAAGGCTGCAGACAGAACTATTTTTAGATATACCCCAATTAAAAAGTGCATTGTTAAATGTGTGCAAATTTTCATTTGGGGAATATCTATTAAACAGTGATTTCTATTTATTTTGTATTTGGTCAGTTAAGAGACCCTTTAAAACTATTGTACAGACTACAGCTAGTGAGTACAGTATCACCTGTGACCCATTATAGTTTAATGATTCATTGCCAATGTGATGTATTTAAGCACTTTGCCATTTATATGGTGGCTGCATGCTGTTCTTTATGGGGTATTGTAGGGTGATGACCCGCAAATCATTGTGAAACGAAAATACCCAGACTTTTATTTGCTCTAAAAACTGCCTAATTTATCAACAAAATTAAAAAGTAGTAGGCCACCAGTAAATAAATAACATATATGACTTTCTGCTATGTGTGCCAGTCTTATTTTATCATAATTCATAGCTATTTTTAAAAATGCAACTTATCTTGGCTGATACATTGCCTTCCTTGGTGATTATAAATGAAAAAGTATGTGAATTCTAGCATATTATTGTGTTTTTTACTTTAACATTGCAGGTTTCATCACAAAAAAAAACAAAACTTTTCCAATTGTTAAAATATTGAATGAGTCACCTAATGGAGCACTAGGCAGACGGCACTCACTCTCCTATCTTCCATTCATTCCATTCAACATCTTTAATGATCCATACAATCGGGTGAATAGATTGCTTTAGCAAAACATATAAAATGTATATTGCTTTAGAAGAATTGCTGCCTTGTGTTATAGGATTCCTTTCTTTATAGGTATCACAGGTTTGATAAGAAATCAAGCCCTTATCAAATGTTATGACTGAGAGTTCAAATGATGTGATTGTCCACTTATTATTTTAGATTTATGAGTGCTACTTGCTAAATCTTGTGCATGTACATAGTTGTAGACTGCTTTCTTACTGTGCCCAGAAATACAAATTACAAATACCAAAATTTGGGTTAATGTACCTTGGATTGCCTTATAAAATATTTTTGTTACTAATCCTGTGTTTAGCAGAATAGCCATTTCTTAACCATAATACAAAATAATATAGAGGTAGGCGCTCACTATTAATAAATGTAGCAGCACATCACCAACAATGAGTTCCCTCACCCTTGTGACATATAAACCAAAATAAACAAAAAAAGGTGAACAGCGCTAGAAACTGGTAACAATATACATACAAAAAAAGGACCAACTGAAAACAAGAGACAAATAATGGTGCAATACAGTAAATAAATAGAAATAGTGATGGATAAGAGTCAATGGAACACTCACACTTTATAGAGCAATATAAGCTCTATATTTGTAGGCCTGGATGGTAAATTCCCCGTCTATGGATATAGTGCAGGTCAGCAGAGCTTATTTTCAAGTGGATGTGGCCATCATATAAAAAGAGAAACATAAAAAAATCCAGTGGTATGGTATGTATATAAAAATTAATTTAAAAAAAGGATAATATCCTACTTACATAACTTAGAGCAAGAACCTGTTCTAGTATGAAGAACTTTAGGTGGAACAATCCTAACCTGAGGATGAATGCAAGAACGAGATAAATAGCAGGAACTGGATATAGGTAAGTACTCAAAAGACTTGTTAAAAGTATTAGAAAAATATTTATTGTATTGCACCATTATTTGTCTCGTTTTGTTTTTAAGATATACAAACTAGAAGTTGGTCCTTTCTTCGTTTGTATATTGTTACCATTTTCTAGCACTGTTCACCTTTTTTGTTTATTTTTATTTCTTAACCATACCTTTTTTTGCAGACATATTTAATTCAAATCGGTTTGCTGAAAACGGGGGACACCAAATTCAGGGACCTCAGGGTCCCCCGGGACCAATGGGTAAGTTGCAAAATAATTCATGAGCATTATAACATCTCTGGTGAATTACCATTTTTAAAGTTCTTAATTATATTAATATATACCGGTTGTTTCTTTAGGACCACCTGGACTTCAAGGGCAACCTGGGCCTCCAGGACTCAAAGGACAAAATGTATGTTTGTTCCATGATCTCACAGTCCTGTTTTGTAATCTACTCCAAACTACAATGTTATTAGATGTTAATCCAGCAGCCATTTATTTCAACCAGATGTAATTATTCCTTGCTGCAGTAGATAACGTCACAATGATCTCAGGATTTGAACTGAAATCAGTGCAATTTTAATATGCCTTGAAATTGGCTTAATAGTGAAGTGGGTGTGAGAAGCTCTTTTCAATCTGCAAAATTATTTAAGATAAATTGGAAATTGGTCAAATTGTCCAAGCTAATAAATAGGCAATTATCCACTCTCTAATCTATGTCTCTGTGAGCTTTTCAGCCTTAACATTCATATCAGAGATGGAACAATCGCTTAATCTCAGAATTATTAATTATTCTTTTCAATCATTGTAGGTTTTTGTAGCTAGTGAGGTACCCAGTATCTCCACTGTCTAAAAAATATACATGGACCTGCAGATGAACATCCCTGTTCTTTATCCATTTTTTTGTTTTCTCAGCTGTCACATATTGAGAAATTGCAGCAAGTGATGGATTGTAAACAGTTTGCTTTGTCATGTTTTCTAGCTATGTTTTCCCACACAGCTGTGATGCATTGTCGTTGTTTGGATTGTTTTCCAATATTTTTTCTCTCGCACAGGGTTTGCCGGGCCCTCCTGGCAAAGATGGCATCCCAGGAGAGAAAGGAGACAGCGTGAGTGATATATTAGACTATGACCTTATAATGTTTAATAATAGTGTAGCACAAATCACAGCTGTTATCTTGCAGTGTTTAAAAATAATTATTTTACATTGCCATCCCAATGTTACACCATATTACAATTACATATTTTCCACTGTATATCAGTTGGTGGAATAACAGATAGTATTTTGCAATGTATAACAAGGTTTGTAAGGCCCACAGTGTTTTTTGTAATGATACAAAGTGTAAAACAAAGGCTGTGTTTTGCATTATAGGGCCCAATAGGTCATCCTGGGGAACCTGGGGCAAAAGGGGAAATGGTAAGTGTGTTTGATGTAATATACATACATCATACTCTTCTTATCTCTGTCTGTCCTGATATTTTCTGTTTTCACTTTCTTATTTACATTTTTGTATCCTTGCTATAATTTACCCTCCTCATTTTCTTTTAATGTATGCTCTTTCGATTGCCAGGGATCTCCTGGACAAAAAGGTGAACAAGGAGAGAGAGGAGAACCTGTAAGTATAAAGACTATTTCCTGGTACATGACACCCGCCCCCACTACAAAACCAGTAACACCTTGGGATAACTTCAACCTATGCCTTTACCTCAACCCAGCTTCTCATGAACTGTAACAGTATACAGTAATGTCTAACAGAGGAATACAAGCCTATGCCATGGCTTTGTCTTTGTACACCAAAGATGCATGCCATCTTTACCATCCAGTTGCTGTTAAGCTCCATATCACTGCCAGTCACTTATTAACACAGTCTTTGTGGAATTGTTCTCCAACAGCAGATAGAGGGTGCAGGCTGGACAGTTCAGTTCTAGATGATACCTGCATCCACCTTCAGACAGTCTAAACATATTCTATTTTCCCATCCTTTCCTATGTCTTAGCTCTATGCCTTTTCTATCTGTTTAGTTCTTTTTAAGTTCGACTACCCGAATCACGTTCTTTGTAAATGCCTACTGTTTTTCTCTTCAGTGTTTCTCCCCATTTCTCTCTTGTATCTTTTATCTTGCTTTCCTCACATCATGACCCCAAGTACTAAGCTACAAACACCCTCTCAGGAAAAACTTTACACTCCCAGTACACAATAGTGTCTGTTTACCTTGCTATTACTTTTATTAACTGGTTGATGTGAAATCTAATGTTTGGGGTAGATCCCATAAATGATGTGGTTAATAGGTCTTTGAAGTATGGACTGATACAGCTGTGGGGATTTTCTCCGTCTCACCCTCTTCTTCCTCCCCACAGCCTCCTATTTAACACTTTCTATGTTCTTCAGACCTTACCATGTAACCCTTTTCTTAATAAGCAGCAGCATGTTAATATTATTAACTCTGAGAACACAGATGTTTAACAAAAAAAATACTCTTCTGAATTAGATGGGATTAGTAGGTTATCACTATTAGCATGTACTCTTGTAGTGCCGTTTTAGATGTAGGCATCATATTAAAAAGTCTGGTATGGGATGGTTCTGCCTTCAGTAAGGATTGGACATGAATTAGATAGAATTTAAAAACACCAAGTTCCATAGGTTTGGTGGTACTGTGTCCCCTGAAACTCCCTTTCGTGGTGATCAAGGTGATTTACTGTTGGGGAAGAGCAAGACCTCATCTTTTTTCCTCACAGGCCTCCAAAATACATTCACCAGATGTGACAACATGTTAGACAACTTTATTCATTCCCCTGCAGAGCTCTGATAAAAAGAGCTCTCCCTACTCACTCCTTGACTGTGTATCAGTAGGAATATCTACATCCCAGACTGAACTCAAACTTTCCTCACCAGCACAGTTATGGGATGGAGAGGCAACAATACAAAATGTATATAGAAAAAGACAGAGATACACATTAAAACAAAGAATGAAACACACTGGGATATTCAAAGTGGCAATTTCCTGTGTGTATGGAAAATAAATCTGTTGATGAATGGCAGTTCCAAAATCTGATATTTTTTGTGATCTGATTAAAAGGTTTTAATCTAGACAAGTCATTGGGGTTTATCCCAATTCGAAAATAACAAAGATATGTTTTAATGTGCTCTATTATATATAGGTTTTTCTTGTGTGAATTTTCCTTTCAATGGTGAATATATTTATTTAAACAGTGCCTTAATACATCGTATCTTAATAACATCATAGATACGTCTGTGCACTTGGCCTTTGTTACTCTATAGCAGGGGTTCCCAATTAGTTTTTCCCGTGGAACCCTTTGACATAGTGTGTCAACATCGTGGAACCTGTGTGTGTGTGTATGTATCTGTGTTTGTATGTGTCTGTGTATCAAGGTGTGTCTATCTGTGTTTGTATGTGCCAGTGTGTATGAATCTGACACACAGATACACACACTGGCAGATAGTGACACACAGATACACACACTGACACAGATACATTGTGTATCTGTGTGTCAAGGTGTGTGTATCAATGTTTTAAAGTGTGTGTATCTGTGTTTGTATGTGCCGGTGTGTGTCAAGATGTGTAAATCTGTGTTTGTATGCGCCAGTGTGTGTATCTCTGTAAATATTGGTAAAGAGTGTGTATCAAAACCACATAGGGAGGGATAGTCCCAAAAACAAGTGTAGTGGTAGTAAACAACCATAAAATACAACCTGAACGTAGGCAGATGGCAGAATCTTATCTACAAGATATAAATATAAAACATAACATAGTGTATACTGTGTAATACATATATGTACTGAATAAAAATGGACTACCACTCACATTTAACAGAGCCGTACCAGGCTCTGTATAGCAGGCTCAAAGGTGCCAATTCAGGCTAACGAAACTCCAAGGAATGAATGGAAAAATTCCGTAGTGAAAAAAGTATATATTTATTTAAATAAAGGTAAAATAAGCAAACTCCTGGTTATAAGGGGGTGGAACCCAAATGTAAGTAATAAAAAAAAGGGGGTATCCACTTACCCGAACAGTATTAACCATAGGAGTAATATAAAACAAATATAAAAAACAATCAAATATTTGGATAGCCCACTCTTTACCAATATTTACTCTGATTTAGTGTCTGGGAAACACTGCTGTATCAATCACTGTTCTATATTCACCTTTGCTTCATTTTGAGAAGCGCCTACTCACTATCTCCTATTTTGCATGTGTGTATCTCTGTGTCAGTGTGTATCTGTGTGTGTGTGTGTGTATTTTTCTGACACACAGATATACACACACACACTGGCACACAGATACACACTGACACACACATCTTGACTCACAAATACACACACTCATATACACACAGTGACATACACACACTTGCACCCACAGATAAACACACTGACACACTCAGATACACACACACAGGCACATACAAACACACTGATACACACTGGCACACACAGATACACACAGTGACACATACACAAACCTTGACACACAGATACACACACTGGCACGCTCAGACACACATACTCTTTGACAGACACACATGCACTCTCACTGACAAACACACATACTCTTTAACAGACACACATACACTCACTGACAAACATACATACTTTTTGACAGACACACATACTCTTTGACAAACACACACACTCTCACTGACAAACACACATACTTTTTGACAGACAAACATACACTCTGACAAACACACACTCTTTGACAGACACACATACACTCACTGACAAACACACATACTCTTTTACAGACACACATACAAACACATATACACTTTCACTGACAATAATAGATACACTCTCACACACTCACTGACAAGCACACGTTCACTCTCACTGACAAAAACACATATACTCTTTGACAGACATACAAACTCCCTAACAGACACATATACATTTTTTTTTTACATTTTACTCCACCCAGCCCCCCTACCTTTAGGAGTGCTGGCATGGAGTACCTGAGGTCCAGTGGGGCTGCTGGGCGGCTGGGCGGCTGGCGAGTGGTCCCTGGGATCCAGTGAGGTGGCTGGCGTGCGGGCGACAAGGGAGCAGTGATCTCCCTGCTCAGCTCCCTAGCGCGCCTCTTAGTAAAACCGGAGCCAGAGTGACGTCATATTCCGGCTCCAGCATCACTGCTGTGCGGGTGAGGGAGCTGAGCAGGGATATCACTGCTCACCGCTCCCTCGCCGCCCGCGGCCATTTTATTTTGAAACATTTTGGCAGAACCCCTACACCAATTGGGAAACGCTGCTCTATAGCTAGAGAACTGCAAAAGGGAATTGCAAATTTTAGCACAAGATAGCTGAGATGGAAATATAGCTAACTCTGTAAACATAAAGATAGAAGGTATGCTGTTGCTTATCTCCTGAGTGGGGGTTAACCTCTAGTGAAATTAATTAACTAATAATGAACAAAAATATATAGCTAACTCTGGGAAATTA
This sequence comes from Pelobates fuscus, assembly GCF_036172605.1. Classification (NCBI taxonomy): domain Eukaryota; kingdom Metazoa; phylum Chordata; class Amphibia; order Anura; family Pelobatidae; genus Pelobates; species Pelobates fuscus. The sequence goes on from NC_086321.1 coordinate 175,074,686, forward strand.
GTCTATTCAGAAATACATTTTGTAATTGCTGTGTCAATTTTCCTCAATCCCTGGGTTAGCGAATAAACCACCTTGTGCTTGTGTCCCTATGAGATTCAGATGATACTGTTAAAATCAGCGTATTCACTAGTACTACTCACATAAAAAGCACAATTATAAAACCAGAACGGTAGAGTTATTAATTACACTTTTTTCTTTAAACATTGTTTTAATTTACTCAACATCAATGGGATTACTATAATTAATTCTAAATGAAGTTGATCTCATATCAACCTTATGCATGAATCCTTTACAACTGACCTGTTAACTCTTAGTATGTCAGCTTCAAGATGTGTTAACCCCTGATGGGTTCTATGAGGGTGGGAGGGGGTTAATCCCTTACAGCTGTGTCTGTCTCTTGCTTGAACAGGGGGAGAGAATGCTGCAGATCAGAGAAGCACTGAAGATTTTAGCAGAAAGAGTTTTAATATTGGAGACAATGATTGGAATACATGGTACGTATCAAGGAGAGATTGGGAATGTAGAGAAAAGTGGGGGAGTGGTGCAGTAATTAAGCAGAATTATTTGATTGCCATCAGGCAAATATGGATGATAATACTGGGTAAGGCAGAGATGTGGGGGGAATCAAGACAAGCAATTAGAATAAATTATAGCTAAGTTTTAGAGAATACGTGGAGATATATGAAGGTGTGTGTCAGCCATAGATATACACATGTGCATTGTTGGAGTAAAATTTTGAATTCAGTGCTAGCAGTAATGAGAGCATTGCTAAATCTGCATTCTATGAGTTCACAATACTATACATGTAAACCATCATCCATTCTAAGATGATACACTATGGGGCATGACTAGTAAAGTGATAATTCTGTCAGCTTTTTGTTCCCTGGCAGTAATCCTTGCTATTATGATATTGCTCCAAAGCGTGATGGTTTTGTATAGCAATAGCTACTGGGTTACATATCTATCACTGTGAGTGTTGACAAGAGACTAATAGATCAGTACAGCTATGAAAAAGTGTAAACAAAAGATAATCCATAGTAAAATCATAGATAGATATTTAAAGGAACACTCTTAAATACCATAATCATTACCTACCATTGTAATGGTCATTGTCGCTGTGCTATATGTCGAGGGGTCCAGTCCCCTGTTTGCAAGGTGTTTTGGATCTATGAGCCACCCCCTCTTCAGCATAACACATTATCAAGTGTGACTCAAATTAATTGACCTAAGTGTAGAGATTATGCTGCTTACAGTGGTCCTTTAATAAGACGTTTCCATGACAATCATGACAGAGGCTTATTTGGTAATGCTAATTATTATAATAGTAATTTTATCTTTAAGCTTTTGTGCTGGTCAGTTATTTTCCCTACTGTACCTAACAGTACACTCCACTGGGCTAAACTAATGAGCTTCACAGCACAGGAAAAGTCGGTTTCAAGAGGAATTATACAAAAGGATAGGCACAAAACTGCTTGTATCCAGCAGTCAGCTTCACACAAGTATTTTTTTTAAAAGAGTAACTGCCACTTTCCTTGGAATTGTACCGCTGAATAAAACATTGAAATTCCCTTTGTTATTATGTTACTTTTATGTGATCCCATGTTTTGTTTTTTAAACATGTATATTCCAGTTTTAGCGATAGATATCACAATCCAGTTCAGTCCAGTTACAGATAGGACACACAATGCAAATGAGTAAGATAGGACACATTGGGAGTTATGCATTTTCTGGTGCTGTTTTTGCCAATTTATTCCATTATTTGGTCCAATATATTCCTTACTGCTTATCTTCATTTTATTCTCTTGTTCCAAATTGGTTCTTTTTCAGTTCACAAATGTGATGCTCCCTATGTATAAAAAAAAAAAGGAGGTGCAAGAGTGAGCTTTTTATTTTATTTGCCATATTTTTGCTACTGCCAGAGTGGTGGATTTTCTGACACAGATAAGCAGTATCCATGGTCTTCCTTTTTGTTTAACCCCTTAAGGACCAAACTTCTGGAATAAAAGGGAATCATGACATGTCAGATATGTCATGTGTCCTTAAGGGGTTAAAGGAATGTGTCCGCCCCATAATAACTTCATCTCATTGAAGTTATGTTGGCAGGAGTGAAGTTGGTCTCCTGGCGCTGCCAGCACTGCCTCCCTTGATCCTCCTCCAGCAGCCTAGGCAAATCATCCTGTGACAGGAGGCAGTGCCGGTGTTAAACCATTCAAAATGGTTTATACCTTGATGTTTAGCCTAGTGACACTAGCCTCCATAACAACTTCATGGAGATTAAGTTGTTTTGGAAACTGGTGTCACCCAGGAGTGTTTTGTTGTTGTTGTTGTTATTTTTTTTTTTTTTTTTAAGGAATAAAAAATCCTTCAAATGGTAAATGTGTCTTTCTTTCCTATTGATATTACTTATTTGTCTCATGTTGTGAATGTAATCAATGATACCCCGTCTGTGGTGTTAGAAGGTGAGTTTACAATCTTAATGATCCAATCCAATGTAGTCCCATAGGAAAGCATTGGGAGGATATTGTGAATACGTGTCAAAACACCATGCTGCGCCATTCAGCACAGCTTTTCCTTATAGAGATGCACTGAATCAATGCATCTCTATGGGAAACGTAGGAAGCACTGAGACAGGAAGCGTGAGCAGTGAGTCCTAGAGGTGTTCCTAGGCAGCAATGTAAACACTACATTTTCTCTGAAAAGGCAGCATTTACATTGAAACCCTGCAGCGCTTCAGGAGCGCCATAAGGTGGCCAGCCAGCCCTATCCTGGGCCCTCTGTGATAGACCATTGGCCCACTCCTCTTGATGTTCCGCACCTTCTTGAACCTAGGTGCAGTACACCCCGTGTACCTGCCCAGGATCAGCCCTGCATGCCACGGTTTCATTATTTCGCCAGTAAACCAGCACCCCCTCCCCAGCAGTTACCGTAGTTATGGTAAGAAATACAGCCTCACCACACCAAATGTCTTGGTAATATGGCAGCATATAGATTGTATTAGTCCAGTAGACAAAATCCCAGAGTATTGCAGTATGCAGTGCTACCTTTTTATTGGACTAACATAATACTTTAATACTTAAAAAAAAAAAAAAAAAGCTTTCCCCTCTTCTTAAGGTCTTACGCTTGTCTTTCAAGTATTAATGTATTATGTTAGTCCAATAAAAAAGGTATTGTTGCATACTGCAATACTCTGCTACTATTCAGGAATAAATAATGTGCTATGTATGTATTCTGAAACAAAAATATATTTAAACATTGCTTAAATATTAAGAAATACTGGAAAAGGGATGAGTTTAGAATGTAATCTGCACTCATTCCTCTAGAGGGCATGCAACAATGAACTGGTAAATTTTTGCACGAGGTTAGCAACTCCACTGGCTGGTGAGCTAGTACCGAAATCAACACTTTTGTTGCAGTGCCCTCTAGTGAAATGAGTGCACATTACATTCTAAATTATTATACTGTTATTTTAAGGTTTCCCCTTGAAGTGCAGGACATATTGGAGCATCAAATGGAAGTGATATTATTATTTTTTTACCATGATCATGTCTGTTGCTCAGTATCACATTGTCTAATATAAAGAATGGAATTGAGAACAATGTTTATATTATTTATTTTTGGCAAATTCCTAGGTTTCCATTTCTTTCTTTTCCTTTTTCTTAAGGTATCTTCCTATGTATTGACTGTATATTGTCCTTCGCATATATTTATCTTCCTTCAGTATTTCCATGTCTTTTGTACTACTTACCTATGAATTTTCTTTTTACAACCCCCCCATCCTTCATTTCTTATCCTAATTGTTGTCCATTTTGTTTTTGCCATCACGCCCTTCATTCCATTCCCTTTGGTCCACTGTCCCATTCTGCTATTTTCGGTCTGGCAGGTGGTCAGCTTAGCCTCCTTTCTCCAGCTTCAAGAACAGCTGGAGCTGCTGGTTAGAAGGGTCACTCTGCTTGAGTACATTATGTGGCCAGGTAACAATAGTCTTACACTGCTTCATCCTGTCCAAAAGCAAGGCTTCTCTAGCAATCCCCTGTACCCACAGGGCTGTGAATGTAACATGTTCCCAACAGCACCAAGTAAACAGCTCTATGGGAGAAGGCCAAAACACTTTGTTCTGTTATATAGTTACAACTGTAATCAGATACACTTTAAATCCTATTGGTCTTGCACAGTTAAGATTATAGGAACAACCAATACCTCATGAAGATTTACCACTTAATGTATTAAATCTGGCCAAATTATTACCTATAGAGTAATTACTTATGGTCCAGGGTTTTGGCAATATTAATGTACATATTAAAGACCTTAACCCTCCTGCAGCTTTAACCCAAAGGCTGTGTGTGGAATGGACTATCATTACTGCTTTAAAGAGTTGTCACATTTAATATGCATTTTGTAATCCATTCGGGGAAAAAAAAAACGGTAACTATTAGTCATGTTATCTTTACACATGTCTGTGTTTCATTTATTTGATTCATTTTACTTTTGACATCCCATCTTCTTTCTGAAATGACAGATGTGTTGATTAAGGCAAATCGCCTTAAATTTCCTGCACAGTTAAACTGTATTATTGGTAAATGAACATTCGGCTACATCCAGTAAAATTTACATTTCTGACAATTTTAAGTCTGTTGCTCACCTCATCTCTGGCAACCTTACAATCTTGCTGACACCATTTTATGGGGAAAAAAGAGGAATTGTGGGCACATTAGACTGCTTATTATAAGCACTGCTCGGTTCAATCATTAATTTTAAGTTGAACCGCTTTATATTGTTCCATGCTTCAAAAAAAATTCTGGAAAAAAAGTGTTTACTGGGATGAATGCACTGTATAATGTGACATCTTTGAGGCTCCATATCATCATTCATTCATTGTTTAATGCCTTTGAATCCCACTATAACAATAGGACTAGAACATGTTACCTTTATAGCCCTTATAAAGTCCTCTCCAAGCTAGAAGCTAGATGTAAAAGTGTGCATGCTACCTGTGCATTAGTGGTGCATGAACAGCAAATGTGCACGAGGCATGAATTTGTAGAGAGAACTGCACGTTGTCTTTGTCTATGATTGTGGTTTTTTAAAAAACTGCAATCATTGGTTGAATTTTCTCTTCTATACATTATGAATATAACAAACATGTAAGTACTAGGTAGTCTTCTAGAAAACAAATATTACAAACTGACTGCACCAGATTTGCTTGAATTCTGTTTTTGGATCATTTGATCTCATTCAATGAGTTTGATGAAAGGACACATGTAGACATTAGGGACTTTGCTGGATGGGAGGCTGCATTCCAAAGCATTCTCTAAAGGATTTATTTGGGGGGCTGGCTCTTTTCCATTCTTCTATAGTATAACGTTTTTAAAGAGACACTCCAGGCACCCAGACCACTTCTCCCCATTGGAGTGGTCTGGGTGCCAACTAATTACCTTCCAGGGTTAACTCCTCCTTTAGTGTCTGTCTACTAGACAGCCACTAGAGGGCACTTCCTGCTTCATAGCACAGGTTTTCTGTGCTATAGCGTCGCTGGACGTCCTCACGCTGTGTGAGGACCTCCAGCGTTGCTAAAATCCCCATAGGAAAGCATTTTCAATGCTTTCCTATGGAGAGGTCTAATGCGCGTGCGCGGCATTGCAGCGCATGCGCATTAGGTCTCCCCCGCCGGCTGACGTGGTGACGGGGAGGAGCATGGGCGGAGGAAGAAGCAGCGACGAGGGACATCGTCGCTGCCTCTGGTAAGTCACTGAAGGGGTTTTCACCCCTTCAGCAACCGGGGATGATAGGTGGGAGGGAGAGGGGACCTGCAGTGCCAGGAAAACGGATTGTTTTCCTGGCACTGGAGAGTCCCTTTAAGCAACCTACCCCAACCGTACCATTTTACTCTATTACCTAATCATAACCTCTGACCTTAATGCCTAACTTTATTCCCTATCCCTAAATGTAACGACAGTCTACACTTTACCTCTAACTTTTACTCTATTCCTAACCTTAACCCACACCATATTGTCAACACTTAATCATAAATTCTTATGCTGACCTTAAGCCTTCACCTTTTTCCTAACTTTAACTCCTCATGCTAACCATTATAGAACTCCATTTCTCACCCTTACTACTTACCCTGTTACTTACCCTGTTCCTAACCCTAACTTCCTCCTCTATTCCCTAACCTAACTACGAACCCATTGGCAGTTTTAAAACAACCACAATCAAATTGCCATCCTCCAGCCTCCCTGTCTTTAAAATTCCATAAATCCATTACACCACGTCTGGATCAGGGATTTCCTTGGAAACTCTGACATTCAGCTGAAGTTGCTACAGCACATTCAGTACTTTTCCTTTTTACTTGTTTAGACTAGAAACTCAAGGAAGACATCTGTGCTATAAAATGATTCTTGAAGTGGGACGATTTAAAAATATTGAGTTAGTGGTGTATAGAAGGAAGACCTATCCATAGTTCTGATAATATAATGTTCTCTGCTTATTTCTTGTTTAGTTACTATTTCCCATCTGAAATGCATTGTTGGGTGACGTACATAGAAAATGGATTATATAATTTTAGACACACAGATTTAGAACATACTAAAAAAAAAAAACTTAACCTTACAAATGATTATTTCCAGTTAGTTCATTTAACTTTGGACACTTGGTCTGCAGATTGTGTGGCATGCTTAATATGAATTGTTAGATGTAATAGGAAGGGTGTTTCCAAGAGTTCACCAGGTTTAATATAGTAAATATAATGTAAATGGGGATTATGAATAATTTAGGATTGTTGGCAGGGGTTAGATGGGTTGAAGGGACCAATGATGCGTATGGCTATGTTCATCCTTAGTACTATATTGACAGTATTTGAGTTAAATATCTAACATATTTACAACTATTTGGATTTCAGAAGCGGACTCTGGCTCAGGAAGTGGACCCTCCCCAACAAGTTCCACTGGATTCTATCGTGGAAGGCGCCAAGGTCCTTCACCTTACAGAGTTGTACAATCACAGCACAATGAGGATGAGGAAGATGAGAGCTTCTGATGATTCCCAGCAAAAAGCCATTGTCCAAACAAATTTGGCTGTACCCAGTCTTCACATATGTGTGCCTTGTTACTCTAACTACCAAGCATCAAAGATTGCCAAGTGGGTTGTTGGAATAGATTAATCTTTTCACAGTAACCTCTTTAATTGAAACCTCCCACTGGCAAAAGAAATGTTTACATGACGGTTTGTTCTATAAAAGTATTGGTTTTATTATGGAGATATGATCTTATTTAACATGGATTTGATACCCCCCTCTTGTGTTCATGTTTTTCTTATAAAAAGGTAGTGATAATGTCATTTGTAGTACAGGTGCTGCACTGTAAACTTAGACTCAGTATGGCCACATTCCTAATTAGTGGACATTCCAATGCCATCTGTATGAGTAATATGTAAGACGTAATGTTAATCACTGCAAAGTATGGGCATCCCGCAATTCATTTCTGGCAGTTGTGAGCACTTAAAATGGCAGCAGAAGGAGATTGCTGCTATAACCCCTGCTCAGTTGTGGGACTGGGATTTAAAACACATTAGCGCCAGTAAAAGATGATAGCTGATGAGTTGGTGTGGTTATCATAAGAGGATATGTAACTGTATTATTTGTTTGTACATGTCTTATTATATGAATCCTCTGTGTGAGGACCAAAAACACTTTGTATAAATAAAAAGATTTTTTCTTTTTAAATTGAAATCTTTGTTAATTCTTTTTTTCCCCAAGATTAATTTGTACTAAATATGTTGTTTCTTAATGTTGGTGTCTGAGGCTGGGATAATAGTGGGAATGAAAAAGCCAATGCTTTGTTTAAAATGAGGTAACAGAAGGTACCAAGGCTTATCTAAAAACCTAGATCTCACCTCAGACTTGAGTCTTTGAATGGATCTGTTCTGTGCCAAAGTTAAACATTACTCTAACCAAGTTATTAAAAATAAGTGTCCCATCCAATCACCCCTTTTGTCTTGGGTTGGATAAAGTCTTGTTAGCAGAGTAGATCCTAATTTTACAACACAGGCAAGATGTGTAAATGGCTCACTCTGGTTTCAGGGCCGTTGTTTCTCTTTTCAACGAGTCACCTTGTCTTTCACTGGTTACCTTCATGTCTTCCCCGACCCTCCCCTCTACAAGCAGGGACACTGCTGTGTCCACCTTGCCAGTTGCTGCTAATGCCACCACTGCAGGACCTGTAGGGAATCCCATTCGCTCCAATTGCTGAAGCCTGGGGGGAAAAAAGAAAATGGAATAAATTTTATGTCAAAACTAAACAGGAAACATGAAGATGGTGAAAGAGAGATACAAATAATGTGCAGACAAAGTGTATAACATGTCACAAATAACATAGCCAAACAGATATTAGGGGCAGGTCACTGTTTTAGCAATATTGTTCCTGGGAACTTGCTAATGGCAACCAATTTTTTTTTTTTTTTTTTTTTATTATTTTCAGCAATCTTCTAACTTCATGCAGTTTTCCAGTGTTTGGTACTCATGGAGAGAGCATTTTACAAATTGCTGTCATACAAGATTGTATTTGAGCCAGCCACAGTTTCTACTAGACAGAAGTTATGGAAATTTTAACAAGGATAGCAATATCGATATACCATAATCTGCAATTTATTTATCTGCTATACTGTCTTAAATATGACAATCCCAATGGTTCTACTTTTAAAATATCTAATTTTGAGGAGTAATTAAGTTAGAGACTAATGCAGGGTTTGATTTTGTCATAGTTGGTTTGCGCATTTCCAATAATTTACTGGCAGCCACTTGCGCACCTGAATGTAGAAACGCTGGACTTGTGCAGAGTGGGTTCACTCATCCTCTGCTGCTCATAGTCCTGTAGAGATGCCTGGATCCCAGCTTTCAGCATTTCATTTTCCAGTTGTTCTGGATCCTCAAACAGAACAGATAAAGGAATATCTCTATGTTCAGCAAAGAGTGGAGCATGGATAGAAACGTTCACCAAAGGCACATCTGGATGGAAAACTGTCTCAGACACATCCCTACTGAAGAATGGAAGCCTGAGAAGGAATACAATGCACAAACTATTATAAATTTGCCTTGCCCATTTGCCTTTTGCAGCGATTTGTAATGCACAGTGGCTTGCGGAAGTATTTTTCCCATTCTATTAGTGTCACATTGTGTTGTAATAATCTAAACTAAATGTTTCAAAATAGATAAAAACGTTAGACACAACAATGGCTACTTGACAAGCTTTGTAAAGAGAATCGTGAAAACCATTCATATTTCTTTTTAAAATGAATGTTCATTAAGTAGAGAAGGGACAAAATTAAAAACCCAAGTACAATAAGAGATACAGTTGAGGAAGGAATTATTTGTAAATACAGTATTTTTCGAAAAAAAAGGGACAATGTTTAAAAGTAATGGTGGGGGAATGCTACTTCTTACATAGATGTCTGCAACATTTCAATTGAGGAAGCAAATGCTAAATTAGCAAAGAAATGTAAAATAGATTGGGATATATATAAGGCTTTCCACAAGACCTTATGAGTAAAGTAAAATAGATCGGAGAATAAAGTGCACATGAGATAAGCCAGTTGATTCATATCTGTCCCCATGATTTGCATTGTTTCTGACTAACAGAGTTTATTTGGGGTATGGGGTTAATAACATTTATCACTCACCTTTCTACTTTTTCTCTTTCATCTGTACCTGGTGGCACGGTTTGTCTGTTTCCCGATGGTATGAACGATGCAAGAGCAACAGACTGAAGAGTACCACATAGACGACTTCTCTCCAATGTGCGTCTCCAAGGTTCTAACCACTCTACACTTGAGAGCAGTACTGATCGGGCTACAAATTGTAGGTAAAGGAACACCAACTGCAAATTTTGTTTTACTAAGACACAGACACAGACCTACAAGTATTGCTGATTGGTTTTGAAAGCAGAGTCACACAGATTCACAACTAAGAGTGTAGAATGTATTTGGATAGACTACTCTTGGCTAAGTTTACAGATTCATAGAAGGTACTAGTATACTGGAATCTGCGAGCTGCTAGGGCACTTTGGTTTTTCCAGTTGTCTTTCCTAAAATCAACACAGAGACTGAAGATAAATGCATGCAGAGGGATAAATTGAACAAACATTGAGATAACATTGTAATTGCCAACTGCACTGGTAAACGCTGTGCTCCGCTGGTGATGTACAGCTTTGGAAAATCCTGAATATGAAACTGGATTCTGATCTAATGAGTTACAGGAGTGATGAGCTGGAGATATAAGGAACATCTCACTTCCCTGTGGTACTCTATAGAAACTATGTGAAAAGTGCAAGAGACTGATCAATAGCACAAACTGAAGATTTAGATCAACTGAGAAACTTAGACCACATTATGTACTAGCGGAATTTAGAAAGGCAAATGTAATAGCAACAAAATTACAACCTCTTTCTGAAAATATGTCTTAATTTAACATTGTGTAGTTCATGCTGCACTGTTGGTCCCCAGTCTAGTATGTGCTTTTAATAGATAATTTTTTAACAAATAACATGTAAAAAAAAATAATTATAATAACCCATACCTACCTCTAATATATGTAGGTTAATGTGTATCTTCTTTTTACATACATTTCATTTACAAAACCTATTTCCTTTTAAAACTTGATAAAAGGATTATAATATTGAGAAAGAGGACTATAATATCTAGGCTTTTTAAAATGCATTTTATCCACACATGTAATACTAGGTAAAAATAAACAAACAACTAAGATCGTTCATTTGGATGCACACTCCAGATATTAAATAGAACTCTCCTGGCACTGACTGCAATTAATAATGACACAGGTCATATTGAGATGTGGATAACAATGACTGTCCTCATGGCACCTCATGTGTAAGGATACAGATTAGGCCACTGATTACCCCACCTGTGTGAAAAAGTAGAGGAGATTGTGGGCTCAAAATATGGGTAACAATCAGAATACCACAAGGCAGGAAAAATGTCATCTGTCTGCCAAAGCGACATGGCAGTCGTGGATGTTGCACCATCAACAGAGCCAACTGTGTGCCAAGGTAGCCGAAAGCGGGTGCAGGTGACAAAGATAGCAACCAGGACATCAGTAGATAAAGCGTGGCACAGCACAGAGTACACATGCAGGACACATACAGGTAGCACAGCGTGCCCAGTTGCTCCTCCAGTTGCCAACACAGCAGGAGGATAATAAACAGGGAGACGAGGAAAAGACTGATGTCGGATGCACACAAAATGTGTGTAAGCAGCCGATGACCTGAGTTTAGGAAAATGAACAAACATAAGATTAGGGTATTGTAATATTTCACAATAATCTGTTTATTAGTCATAACATAAGTAATAAATATGGAAAATGATGGGGAAAGGTATAACAGGATTGGTACAAGTAGCTCTGCTAACCCAGGCAAATCACAATACAAATCTGGGAAATAAATCATCAAGTAAGTCATCAGTCAGATCAGAGTTTCAGTGCCATACAGCAGTTTTGATATCAATTAGGAAAGAGTTCCGTTTATTGAAAATTCTGAAAATTCTTAAACAAGGGAGTGCAGTGTCACCAGCCAAATGACACTGCTTAAAGACGGTATACAAGGTATAGAAGTGTAAGAGTGTCACCTACTCAGGCTCTTGTTCAGCTGTGGGAAAACATATTTCTATTTAATGCTTATGAGAACGTAATACGTTTGACAGAAAAAGAAATTGGTATATTTACATCAACTCTAATTTCTTCCAGCTGCCATCCCAGCGTACAGCACACCTGGACCATGTTAAAATGTGATACATAAAGCCCTAAGGGTCATGCAGTCACACATTCACTTAGGTAAATCAATAACATAAGCTCCATAAGGCTTATATAGTGATCTCTTATGTATGTCACTACCACCAGTTTTAACTCTTGTCTGCAATGAGTAGATTCTACAAAAATGTAATTTTCGTTAACTTTGTCTTGTATAATGCGGAACGTTCCGATGTCAGATTTTTGCACAAAATGACAACTTACAGAAAAGTTAGCTATGGACTAACTTTTAGAACTTTGCAACATGAACCGCTTTGCTGGTTTTAATTGACATTGTATACCTGATTCTCCTGCATATAATTGTAGTGTCTATACAATATATATATATTTATTTTTTGCTAATTTTTATTGATTTGGTTTCCGGATATGGACTTGACATGTTCACAAATACAAGATAATTTATTAAAAAGGTACAACAGACACATCCCCTTTTGGCATACATTATACAACTTGACATCCATATGAATAGTATTACAAAGTGAACTTGTGTCTTAGAATACAATATTACTTTATCCGGTGGGTTTTTAAATAAAGTGGTAATTCAGGGGCGGACTGACCGGTCGGGCACTTCTTCGGACATGGTCCGAGGGCCCGGCCGGGAGGGGGGCCTGCCATCAGGGGGCCCGGCTGCCCCTTTAAATGCTGCAGCCGCCTGAGCGCTCTCTTAAGAGCCTCAGGCGGCTGCAGCTTCTCACCTCCCCTGTAGCGTGACCAAGCTGCACTGCCCCCCATACACACACACTGCCCCCACACACACCATACACATTTACACACATTGCCTCACACACACACACATACACTGCCCACCCATACACACACAGCCCCCCATACTAACATTGCCACACACATACACAGCCCCCTCATACACACATTGCCCCACACACCCTACACATTCACACACTACACCCCCTCACACACACACTGAACCTTTCACACACACACTGCACCCCTTACACATTGCACCACTGCTCCTATACCCTACAACAGCCTCATATCCCAGCAGACCCCAGGTAAGTTGTCAAACTGTTCTTAAACGGTTTGACTACTTACTCTGGGAGGGGGGCCCGGCCCTCCTTGCACCATAACGACTACACAGAGCAGTAGTGGTTATTGTGCATGGATTATTTCTTTAAATAATCTCCAAGTGCCCCAGTAGCCAGCAAGCCAGCCAGCCCACAGGCCACCAGTTAGGCTTACAGCCAGCAAGCCCACAGCCTGCCAACCGCAGCCAGCACGCCACAGCCGGCCAGCCAGCAAGCCACAGCCAGCAAGCCGACAGCCTGCTAGCCGCAGCCAGTAAGCCCACAGCCTTTCAGCAAGCCCACAGACTGCCAGCCAACAACAGTAATTAAGGTAAGAGGAGCCAACTTGGCCTAGGTATCAGCGAGCTATGTTGTGTTGCTATATTGTGAATAGGAACCAGAGTGTTGGAGAGACCCCCTCCAGGCCCCATTAGACTCCATTGTAGTCTCTAATGGGACCTGGAGGAAATTCTTTCTAACACACTCTCTAAAGGACACTGAGATAGCCTCTGCTAGAATACTCCCCCCCCCCCCTCCTCCATGGCCCATTAGCCCTCAATTGTAGTCTCTACTGGGGCCTGGAGGCGACTGTTTCCAGCAGGGACACTGAGATGGCCTCTGTTAGAAAGACCCCCTTCCAAGCCTATTAGACTCCATTGTAGTCTCTAATAGGGCCTGGAGGGGATTCTTTCTAACACACTCTCTAAAGGACACTGAGATAGCCTCTGCTAGAAAGACCCCCCTCCATGGCCCATTAGCCCTCAATTGTAGTCTCTACTGGGGCCTTGAAGGGATTATTGCACTTTTGTTCCTTGTGTCTAAAGATTGTGTAGGGTGTGGCTGGAGGCGGTGCATGGAGGCGGGACATGGGTGGCGCTTGCTGCGGAGTATGGGTGGGGCCTGTAAGGGGGCCCTTGATTTATTTTGCCCGGGGCCCTGAGGGTTCTCAGTCCGCCCCTGAGTGGTATATTATAGGCAACATTTTTAACTGTATTCAAGTGAAAACTATGGTTCTGGGTATACACCTTTTACTATGCGTTTTTCATGAGAAGGGCCAGACAGTTGTATGCCAGAGGAGTAAGTACTCTTTATAGATTTGATGCTGCTTATAATGTTTTAACATGTTATGCCACATTTAATATTTTTTTATAAAATTGTAAAATGATTTAATATCATGAAAAATATTTACATTTTGCAATGAGTAGCAGTTTATCCAAACATATTAAATAATTTGAAAAACGTATCTAACAATACTATATTAACGCTATAATTGGCAGTATACAGGACGAAGGAATTCGTAACGTTTGCTAAAATGTTTAGACACAAAACAAATTATATGGAATTGAGGGAGAGATGTGGGGGAGATAAGGAAGGGAAAGATGTGGAGAGACATATGGAAGAGAAAGATGTGGAGAGAGATATGGAAGGGAAATATGTGGAGAGAGATATGGAAGGGAAATATGTGGGGGAGATATGGAAGGGAGAGATGTGGGGGGAGAGATATGGAAGGGAGGGAGAGATGGAAAGGAGGGAGACATGGAGGGAAACACACATAGACATGGATGGTCGGGAGGGGAACAGAGACATGGATGGAAGGGAGGGGAACAGAGACATGGATGGAAGGGAGGGGAACAGAGACATGGATGGACGGGAGGGGAACAGAGACATGGATGGACGGGAGGGGAACAGAGACATGGATGGACGGGAGGGGAACAGAGACATGGATGGACGGGAGGGGAACAGAGACATGGATGGACGGGAGGGGAACAGAGACATAGATGGACAGGAGGGGAACAGAGACATGGATGGACGGGAGGGGAACAGAGACATGGATGGACGGGAGGGGAACAGAGACATGGATGGACGGGAGGGGAACAGAGACATGGATGGACGGGAGGGGAACAGAGACATGGATGGACGGGAGGGGAACAGAGACATGGATGGAAGGGAGGGGAACAGAGACATGGATGGAAGGGAGGGGAACAGAGACATGGATGGAAGGGGGGTAAAAGCGAGCAGAATGGAGTGTGCAGCCACACAGTACTCTGCCTGGAGATTGCAGAGGGACTAGGGAGCGAACAGAGCGGCCCGTGCAGCTACCTACCTGGCTGAAACAGCAGTTTGCAGAGGGACTAAGGGAGCGAGAGGAGCGTACGCTCCAGATAGTGGCATTACTACTGAGATAGTAAGTACCTTAAGGTGAAGCTTTTGAGTGGATTATATATATATATATATATATATATATATATATGTACCCAGGATTACATATTGTTTGCATGAGAACGCTTTTTTTTTTGGCGGCCCACATAGACCTAAACTTTGTTTATTTGGCCCGAGTTAGGCTTTGAGTTTGTAATTCTTGGACTATGGTATTTGGATGTCGGAAGGGAATTAGGAATGTATGAAACAGAAGATGTACTCACCATCCCAAACATCTTGAATACTATCCAGATGTAGCTCCACTTGTTTGCATGTTGTCAATAGTCCCCCACAAGTCATCACCAATATTAAGAGGCAGCAGCCTAAAGGAGGCATTCGTCCCATCGGCAGCCATCTCAATATGTCCATAAGGGGACTTGAAATCGTTAGTTCCCACTATTACCTATACAAAAAAATATATTTTTTAGATATATGTCCTGTGCATCACCTCACTAGAAATGAGGAAATAATTCAAGCAATAACTTCCTCTCCAGAGTATGAATTCTCATATTCTGCTTTTTATTTTCTGTTCCCTCATATTTTACATTAGCTTTGATGTTCAAATGCAAGAATGCCCATCTAAAAGTGCTATAAAAAAAATGTACACACAACTTTACATAGGAACACACAATCTGAAACAATATAAAAAAGTTTCATTTATTTTATAACAGGGAAGGTGAAGGTTATATGTTAAAGTCGTACTACCATAATGTAAAACTTGATACACAGCATATGAATGTAAGCTCATTGAGCAGGGCCCTCCACCCCTCTGTTCCCGTACGTCCAGTTGTCTGGTTACTATTACATGTCTGTTAGTCCACCCATTGTACAGTGCTACGGAATCTGATGGCGCTATATACATAATAAAATAATAATAATAATAATAATATGCATTCGGTTCCAATTAAAGGGTTATTCCAACCACAATGACCACTTCTGCTTCAAACGCTAAGCATATCATGACATATTCACCTTTGTGCTAGGGGCTAGTTGCACTCATTTTGGGCCCAAATCCCTGTGTTCCTATGTACTTTTAACATGTACCTCTTTTCTAAAAAAAAAAAAAAAGGCCATATTGTAGGTGTGTCTAAATGTTTAGCATAACTCCACAGCAACAATAACAAACAGTATTGCGTTAACATACTTTTTCTTTTCCAATTATTTTTATTCAACAATGTTGATGAAAAAATATGTTAATAACAATGTAGAACATAACAATAAAGAACAATAGCAATAAAATAATACGCAAAAGTTATATATTTAATGTTTATTGAGACATAAAAACATTACTGGTATCTCAAGGTAAGTGACAGAAAGGCAGTTGGAGATATAGACTTTGCAGTACAAGTAGTGGATAGTATACATCCAAACAGAACTAACCATAGATGGATATGTATTGTAACGTTGTGCACAAGTCAATCGGTGATAGCATAAGCTTATGTAGTCATACTTCTCAACCTCACTTCCAAATGGCATATGTGAACCAAAAAAGGATAGTTGACAGATGAGAGAAGTCAGTAAAGAGGGAATGGAAACCTGGGAGTGGCTGGGGGAGGGCTGTAGGTGATAAAAATCAAGAGTGTAGAAATGCAAGGGGAGGATAAGGGCAGTAATATGACTTTAAACAACAATAAATAGTGTTTAAAAATTGGTTGTTATGGTTCAACATTACATTTTACTTGCATAAATTCTTATTAGCGAGTCACATAAAATTTGTCATAACAGTCTGCACATGGCCACACACCACAGTCCTAAAATTAAAGTGTCCCTCTATGTCCATTTGAAAATTTAGACGATATGGTTGCACCTCTGGCAAAGATGACTTTGGCAGCTCAGTTCTCGATTCCAGGCTGCCTAATATCAATTTCGTGCAAAAATTACATTCGTTGTCACAAGCACGGTGTGCTGGCGACAGATGTAATGAACGTTTCTCTCTGCTTCCTCGCACTCTCTATCTGTTAAGGTGCCCTATCCACCTGTCTATACTTACATACCTGCTATCTGTCTGTTTGTGTGTATGCTTTCCTGCTAATGTCGGCTGCTAGTCTCATAGCAATTCTGCTAACTCAGTACTCTCAGAGGCTAAGTAGTGAACATACACCGATAAGGCACGGCTAAGAATCATAGATGCAAACATTTCCCAAGTTGCTGGGACAGTAACGCATTTTGGGATCCTGTCCAGGGATCCCAGGCACCTATATAGGTACCACATTTTAAAATCTGCGATTGGGACTGGGCAGTAGGAACATGCACAAAGAGCTTCAGCAGCACTGCATGCATGGTCTGCTGGAGGGGCACTGCATGCATGGTCTGCAGGCATCAGACAGCATGGTCATCCTTGATAGGTGGGGCAAGCTCAGCCCATTGATGGACAGACCTGCTCCCTTTGATTGGTGGATCAATTCTTTTGCTGGATGGACCCACATTCTTTATGCCTTTTCTCTTCCCTGTATGAGAAGGCAGGTTTATGAAGCAGTATTCTGCAAACCTTTTTTCTTGTTGCAACAATTTGAGCAAAGATTTGAGCATGCAAAAAATATAGCAAAACATTAAATGCATGTTAATATTTCAGGTCTATACTGCTATTTGATCCTTCCAACAGTAGGTGGCATGTGAATACTGTGATATCCACCAAGCTAAGGCATAATAACTTCACAATATGGATGAACCTTCCAGAACTGAAGGAACACTATAAGCACAATAACCACAACAGAGATTAAGACCATGCAGGCCACAATACAAGATTCCCAAACGATGGTATTACAAGCCCAAGAAGGCATAACCGTAAAATTAGCAGAGCAGAAGGACAGGAACCGATGCAACAGTGTTAAAATATGGGGTTCAATTGGTTGCAGCCGAACTGCCTCACTACTTATGCCACCTGTTTTTCAACCTGCTACCGTCTAATAGAGCCAAGGCTATTATCCTAGACCTAGATGGCTGTTACTGCATCCCGAGGCCAGGATGCACAAGGGATCTCATTGTACAATTTGTGTCATCTTTAGACAAAATGACGGTTCTAAGCTCCTTTACCTGTGAATTTGAATCAAACACGCTTACCTTCTACTCCAATTTATCTTGAGCTACTCTGCAGTGACGCTCTCTCCGTCCAGTCACTGGCACTTTTATGGAGAATAGTGTTTCTTACCGATGGGGTAGTCCCTTTTCCTTACAAGTTACTAAAGATGGATCTGCAATCGGAGATTTGTCAACAACTGCATGGCAAATGAAGATAAACCGAATGCATCCGGCAAAATGTATATTCGGAAATTAGAATTCACTTACAAGTGAATTGATCATTTGAAGAACTATTTGCCCACTGGTAGCGCTAACAGCCAGTGGGCAAATAGTTGAAAATCCTCAGCAGCGCAAGAGTTAATTATGTGGCCATTTGAAAAAAAAAAAAAAATCCTATGGGGGTATAATGGATATATTACTATAATGGATGTTGTAAAGCTCCATATGCTTCCACCTGCCTGATGGCATATCTACTAAATTTTTAAAACTAGTGACGCTACCAAAGGCCCAATCCCATGAGCATAGGGCCTGTGAAATATTGCAGATTTGTACAAGATTTGTGCTAGTCACATACCAGTAAATCAAAAGGAACCGTTACTCTCACACAAAATTCCTCACCTTCCTTGTCAAAAGCTGGTATTTTGACATTTTTGAGTGGAAAGGGTGCTCATGCCTTGTAATAGGTAACTAATTTTAGTAGTACCCTGAAGTATTAAACGTATCAGATAGATCTGCAATGACAGTGATTGGCAAACTGAAAGCAACCTTTAGGAGACATGGCATCCCAACAGAAGTCGTTGACAATGTACCCTTTGCCAACGCTGAGATGAAGACAGTTGCTGTAAAATGGGGTATATAGTTTACTCCTTCTAGTCCTTGCTACTCCCAATCAATGGACTGGCAGAAAGAACAGTAAGAATTGTTAAACTCATGCTCCAAACATGAGAATTACGGGAAAGATCCTCAAATATGGCTCGTGGAGCTGCACAACACTTCAAACACTGGAATGATATTCCCCAGTACAACTTTTGATGGGTCAGATACTAAGAACCAAGATACCAGTTGTGGCTGCAGCATTAACCCCTTAAGGACACAGCTTCAGAAGCTGGACATACCCTTAACCCCTTAAGGACCAAACTTCTGGAATAAAAGAGAATCATGACGTGTCAGACACGTCATGTGTCCTTAAGGGGTTAAAGCCCCGGACCCCAAAATTTCTTGTAATTGAAAGAGGAGCAGAGTCAACAATCACACTAACTTCAGATTCAGAGACTGAAGTAACTAATTCAGAAGGAGACCTGGTCCCTACAGAGTTTGCAGAAGCTGGATGCAAAATATCATAAACTGGAAGGGTGATATGCTGTCCTGAGAAACTGAAAGATTATGTCATAGGACATAGGATAAAGTATAACTAACCATCAAACCATATTTTTATAGCTTCTCAATTATTAGGCAACGTTGTATGTTAAAGGGAGGGAGTTACTATACTGCTACTTTAAAAAGGACCACTGGAACTGTTTGTGGGGGAACTCTATGGTCAGTGGCCATTTTAAATGTAGTTTTGGTTATCCGGTTGTTTCCTTCTTGATTGTATTGGAGATGAAAACAGAACTGCTCTGGGTACCTACTGTGCAGTGGTGCTTGTTCCTGCTCTCTTTGCACAAAGAAAATATTACACTGCCGACGGTTTTACGGTTTGTTTGTTTTTTATAGATCTGCCAGTGGCCAAACAGTTTGGATTGTATTTAAATCTAGGCCCAGATTTAATTAATTATGTCCAGATTTCAGCCGTCCAGCTGCATTCTGTCCAGCTGAAAACTGGATCAAATTCAGGCCCATTCAGAGACTGATTTACACAATCTGCATTGATGAATTCTATAAACAATGTCAATATGTTGCAGTAATAAACCTAAGAGGTTTCCCTAATACAAACAGGGTTATTCACTAAAGTCCAAATGGCCTCGAATGGGGCAAAACCATCCGGCTACATATAGGACTATTCGGATTTTAGTGAATAAGCCTGGTTATAGAAGGGAAATTGCTTAGGTTTATTACTTATCGTGCAGGAAATTGCTTAGGTTAACTATTGCTGCTCTGACACAATAAATGATGCTAAAATATGAAATTGTAACAATTATCAATGCAAAAAAAAAAAGACTTGAGGATACAGGACAATATAATAATGGAGCTGTACCTGGAAATATGGGATAGTCTGACAGTATGCTTCACCATATACAGGTTAGTGGAACTGCACTCAAACCCTTCTCCCAGGAATCCTTGGGTGCTGACCGAAATCGGTCCCAGTACTACAAGAACCAATTGTAGAGTTTAAATGTGGAAAGTAATCCAGGATCTCCAATTTTGGAACACTTTGGAGTGCCTGGATTACGTTCCACATTTAGTATGCTTCAACAGACACACATAAGGTTATTTACTAAAGTGAGAATTCAAGGTGAATTCAAAGTGAATTTTACATTTAAAGCGGCACTATCATGGCCGCATCCTTTTTTTTTTTAACCCCCTCCCGACTGCAATACATTTTATTGTCCCCCTAGCCATCCCCAAATGACCCTAGACTTCCCATTTTACCTTTTTTAAGATCTTTATTTTATGCCAGGACTTAGGTCCCCGGCGCTGCCGTCCCCGTGTGGGCAGATGAACAGATGAAGGCCCTGTGGGGCACGTCATCTGCCCACACTAGAACACTTGGACATTCGATACTGTCCGAAATTCAGACGGGAATTTCGGCTATTCATTCATCAGAAAGACGAATGAATAGAAATTTCAAACAAACGAAGAAGACCTCTTCGTTCATTGCGTTTATTACAAGGAGGGAGATACCGGCTCGAGGCTCCCTTCTTGTAATATTTCAAAATAGAATGCTCATGCCCCCATCATTCTATGAGGGTCAATATGACCACCATATCAGCATAAGAGAGATTAAAATCTCCCAAATGCCAATACTCGCTATGCCGTGAGCAGGGGCATGTCTACTAAACAGTAAGCAGCCAGTGGCTGACCCTCACCCCTGGAGTTCAATAAAGGGCACCCAGCACAGGTTCCCCATGTCCCCATGGTGGGGCATCTATTAAAATAATAAAAAAGGAGGAAATAGTGTTTTCCCCCAGCCCCCACCTCCGCCTATGCCCTGTGAGTGGTGGCTATTCACCTAAACAGGGGACCTACTGCCTTCCCCCACCCCCCACCCATGAGCGGTCGGTGGGGCCCCTAAGTAACAAAAGGAGGGGACCAACTGCTTCCTCCCCTGGACCCCCACCCATAAGCGGCGGCTGTTGGCCCTAAGTAACAAAGGGGGAGGGTGGGGGACGACATCTATTGTCCCGCCTCCCCACCAATAAGCGGTGGGTGGGTGCCCTCAGTGACAAAAGGGGGGGAGGCGAACTATCAGACCAACCAGAGTGCACTGACAGCTAAGTCTTAAACCTTGCAGGTAAGGCTCGAGATTTACCTGTCAGAGCGTTGTGATTTATGGATTTTTATTTGGCCTTTTTTGGGGGCTGAAAAAATAAGACATCTAGTGCCAAGTATGATTTTTATTATTTTTATTTATAGGTATTTAGCTTATTGCTTCCCCCCCTCCGTGTTGAGGTGAGTTGGTAGGTAGGGTTTTATTTTATTTGGGGGTAAGGGGTGACTAGGTGCTTAGGGACCCATAGTCACCTGGGGGGGGGGGGTATTTTTAGGTAGATCCCCCAATTAGTTTAGTAGCCCCCACTCGCAGGGCACAGGTTAAGGCTTGCAGGGGACACTGTGTTAATTACCTGAATAGGTGCCCCACCATGGGGCACATTTTTGGAGTGGGGGAGTCTTTTGTTTTTTCTTTTCAACAGTGAACAGCCACAGGCAGCTCATTGTTTAGTATACATGCCCCTACTCGCGGCATAGTGAGTAGGGGCAAAAGATTAATGTGGGAATTAGAGAGCTATCTATTAAGCGGCTGCAGCCGCGGAATGAATCGGATCGGAATTTCATTCATTCAAGACCCTCTGTGTCTCTCCCCCACCCCCCTCCCCTTCTGTGCCTGCTGACTTCCATGTAGCATGGCTGAGCGTACTGCAAGTAGAGAACTGACAGGAAGTTGTTTGTTGATCTCAGTGAGCACTTCCTGTCAGGCTGGTTAGAGAATACAGAAGATCCTCTACCTGAAGTACGTTCAGCCATGCTACAAGACATGTTTAGCAGGAGGAGGAACGTGGTGCTGTATAGCGCTCTCTGGGCCGGTGTGCCCTGGGTGGCCATTCACCAACCCAAATATATGCTGTCCCACCAGCAAATTTCCCAGTATCCCGATGGGACAATCCAGCCCTGTAGGTGCTTCAGGAGACAAAGGAACAGGTGCCCGGCAGACCTCAGGTAAGTTGTCAAACTATGTGCAATAATACAAAGTTAATATTGTTATATTGCTTTGATAAAAAAAACATATTAAACATAGGGTAATGGTCAGATAAGGCAAAATGGGATGGTTACTATAATGAGAGCCTGCGTCTATAGAATAAGTATGGATGCATAATGTATTCAAATTTTATGTATGGTTTTCAGCTTGAAGTGTCCCTTGAATCTTTTTTCAATCTAATGAATTATTTATGAAATTCTAAAAATCCTTTTAACCTACTTACATTTTCACTGATTTAGAAGACATGCAGGGCATGATATCAATGCAACTTTAGTAAGGCAAAATAAACCTAAACATTGCTTCCAATAGACATTTATTTAAAAAAATTTTAACAATATTAAAGGGACACTATCGTCACTACAACAACTTAAAGGTACACTATTGTCACATGAACAAATACAGCTTAAAGGGACATTACAGTCACCAAAATAAGTTTAGCAGTTATGGTGTATAGATCATATTCCTGCAGTCTGCAATCCCTGCAATTTAGAAATTAAATCACTTTGTTTATACAGCCCTAGACACATCTCCCTGCATGTGACGTACTTAGCCTTCCTAAACACTTCCTGTAAAGGGTCATCTAAAGTTTACACTTCCTTTATTGCAAATTAAATTCTGAATAATTTAGAATTTCTTATTCCCTGCTCTAATAGCTCGCCAGATCCTGCAGGAGCCTCCTGTGTGTGATTTAAGTTCAATTTACAGAACAGGAGAGAAAAACATTATGTATGTTGCATCTGACTGAAAATGAAACCATTTTTATTT
Organism: Pelobates fuscus; assembly: GCF_036172605.1. Classification (NCBI taxonomy): domain Eukaryota; kingdom Metazoa; phylum Chordata; class Amphibia; order Anura; family Pelobatidae; genus Pelobates; species Pelobates fuscus. The sequence goes on from NC_086321.1 coordinate 175,097,910, forward strand.
TCATGCAGACAATGTAAGTCACAGCCAGGGGAGGTGTAAGAAAACTGTATACCTAACATTAGTGTTCCTCTGCCCCCTTCCTCTATGCCGGCAAATGAAGGATTAGAAACTTTTTTTATTTATTTTTTTACACTCACCTTATTCCTTGAGGTCCTTTGGTGCTGGCTCCATCTCCGCCTCCATCAGTGCCGAGGGAGAACCTTATGAGCATGCATTGATTCAAAGCTTTCATATGGGGAATTTGAAGACGATGGATGTCCAAATGTAAAGCGTGAGGACGTCCAGCATCGTTTCTTGGAGTCATACTCCATTAAACAGCGGGAAGCACTTCTAGTGACTGTCTGGTAGAATTACTTTTTCTAGGTTATAATATGTAGCCGATACACTTTCACAGAAACTGCTAAAAGAATCACAGTTTAAAAGGAAGCACTATGGTCACCAAAACAACTGAATTGCATTTGATGGGTTTTGGCCTCCTATTCATGCTGTATTATTTTTCCATATTATTTTTTTTTTTAATTTTGTTAAAAAAAAGAAAAAGTTTTGCAGCTTTCTGCTGTGTAACTCTACCCCTTTAGCTACACTCCATCTTTTAACAAACAGCTCTGTCATCCTCTCCTCAGTCAAAAGATATACTAAGACAAAGTAGGGACTACTTTGTCTCAGTATTTTTCCTCCGCCTGACAAAGCTTGTCAAGCTTTCCATTTCCCCCAGACGTCACCAGTGATGGTTGTAGGGAAAAACAATCTCTGTCTACAGAAGATCCTGTGGCCTCATGGGACCCTCCATAAATCCACACTCGTTCATGGGTGATTGTACAGAGCTGTTGTTGACTCCTGAGAGCTGAAGTGACAGGAGCTGAAAAGCCCTTAAGAGGACTGGACTGAAAAGGATGGTGGTGCAAGAAGGGACAGGTTCAGGAAAGTAAAGCTACCTTTCCCTGCCCTCTATGGCTACCAGAGCCCAGATGGTGATGTCACCATCAGTGGTCAAATTATGCAAGACCTTAGACAGTGACAGAGCCGCTTTAATGGATATATTGAGAATACGTTAGTTCATCCAGTGAGGTCATTATAACTTGCTGACATAGCTCTGCCTCACAGACAATCACTGTCCTCTTATCCCTTAAGCACAGCAATGAAATACTATACAGATGAGAAAAGCACTCCAACAGGGCATTTGAGTTGCACACCCAGTGTATGAGGTTATAAAACAACGGTCATCAAATTTACATCGATATTGTATTTTTTATTTTTGGTCTGTATTTTCTCTTTTTTCTATTTTTGAGGGTGTTGATGCACACATCCATGGATCTTGGGGAATTTCCCCGGAACCCATGGGTCTGGTATCCCACACTCTCCTTTGCTATTATTATTTTTCTTTTCATATTTTATATTTATTTTTTTATCATTATATTTTCTTATTATTTTTATTCTTATTTCTTTTTATGTGGGGCCCTATATGTTCACTATGTATAATATGTGAATTATTTATATATTATTACATGCTAATATTGTTTATTCCACTATTTCCTGTAATGGTGTATTATGGAAGATGTATAATATGTAATTTGCTGAAATTATGTTATGTATGTATATTGTCCTACACTGTGTACTATGGATTTATTATAATGTGGGGTATTTTGTATAATAGTGTTTGCAGACATTCTGGGGTAATCTGGTTTAGACTGCATCATTTTTATATATAGCTGACATTCTGCATATACACAATGCCCATATGGTGTGCTACAGTTGATATGGAATGTACCATTCGTTTGATAAATCTTCAAATAGCCGTTATGCACTAGAAGGATTTTCCCCTTTGATTTATAATAATTTTGGCCACTTCATTCTCCTGTAGTTACTCTGCACCACCAGAACATGTGGCCACGCCCATACGCAATTACGTCACTTGACGCACGTGCGTCATGATGTCATCGAACCCCGGAAGTAACTCCCGGTATTGTGCAGAGGATTACACACATTATATAATTAGCAAGTACCTCCCTTTATCCAGCTCATTGATTTTAAGTTAATTACTTTTAATTTATAGGATATATAAGTGGGAATATAGATCAGTCAGTGAGAGGTCCCCCAGATGAAGGCTGCATAGCCGACACGTTGGGGTTTTCATTTCTCCTGCTCTTGGTCAGTATACCTTTCTAATGGTTGTTTGTATGTAGCACTTTATTATTACTGTGGTTTTGGTTCTATAAATTGGTTATGCACTTTCTTTCTGTCAAGATATTTTGATGTATTCTTTATGCATGAATAAACGCTTTTTTATGTGCAAAACCTTGGTGTGCCTTGGGATCATTATTATTTCAATTTAATTTTCTTAGTCACATATTGTTTTAAAGCATCATATATATAAAAAATTTAAATTATGCAAATAATAGGCTAAAAAATAATGCAAACAACATCACATAAGTTGTCCTTTATGGGCACACAAAGGATTTCTTTGAGATGCAGTTAAGAGTTACTGCAATTACCATGAACGCCTGGAGTCTGTCTGTGCAGTGTTGAGTATTAAACACTGAACATTCAAAGATTAACCCCTCTGTGGCTGGAGGTGTTACTCCACCTCCAGCATCATTATTGGGTTGTAAAATGTCAGCCTGAAACCATCATTACGTGCCGAACAAGTTTTTGAGTGTTTAGAAGAGTTTGTCCTATTTTTTCATTTTACAAGTACAGGTTTCAAAATAAATGGTCAGTTTAATAAATTAATGTGGTTACACCCCCTGTCTAGCAATCAAATAATCATTTAAAACCACTTCTTTCACTTCCCTCAGTCCAGCGCCGATGTCCCTCAGAGCTGGCTTGGGCCAATGGATCGGATTTGTTGTTCTAGCACATCTCACAGATGCTCAATTGGATTGAGATCTGGGTAATTAGGCAGGCAAGTAAACAGCTTGAACTCTGTCATGTTCCTCAAACCATTCCTGAACAATTTTTGCAGTGTGGCAGGGTGCATTATCCAGCTGAGAGAGGCCACAGCCACCAGGGAACACCATTGCCATGTAGGTGCACGTGGTCTGCAACAGTCTATAGGTAGGTGGTATGTATCAAAGTAACATCCACATGAATGCCAGGATCCAAGGTTTCCTAGTAAAACATTGCTCAGAGCATAACACTATATATGTCAACCTGCCTTCTTCCCACAGTGGATCCTGCTGCCATCTCGTCCTCAGGTAAGTGATGCACACGAACCTGGTCATATACCTTACCTAAAAGACAACCTTCTTCCATTGCTCCATGGTTCAGTTCCTACGCTCACCTCCCCACTGAGGGCACTTTCGGCAGTGGACGGGGGTCATCATGGGCACTTTGGCTGGTCTGCGCCCCATACTTAGCAATTTGAGCTACAGTAGTTCTTCTGAGTGAGAGGCTCCCCACATGCATCAATGAGCCTTGGGCACACATGACACTGACCCCAATTCAGTGGTTGACTCCCCACCAAAGATGTTCTCAAGGACTCAGGGTAGTATTCACCAAACACTGCTTTGATTTTGTCAATACAATATATTAAAATGTACAAAACAAAATACAATAAAATAAACAGAAAACAAGTTTTGTTCCATACAGGAATAAAAATGACTCATCCGGTTTATATTCAGCAACATCCTTTTAGTGGTATGACGTTATTTAAAGATGAAGGTATCCATCTCTTACGAGATCTGCTCCTACAGGACAATAGGTTCACACGCCTCGACTTGAAGGACGTTTATCTGTCGGTGTTGTTCATACTCTCCAAAGCGGACTCGTCCACTGGGGGTCCATGCTCAATGGAGGAAACAGGATTACACACTAATTGCCAAAAACTGATCGCAGGCTCATTTGCGATGCGTAGTCTAGCGAAACACAAGTCTGACTGCTGCATACTGCTCCGCATGGACAACATTTCAGCCATCCAATACATCAATTGCTTCTAAGCACTACTGATGTTTCCGCTCCTATTGTCCAACCCCATGGGGGAACCACATCCTCTCATCCTACAGGTTTGCCTGGAACTCATGGCTTGGGTGGTTTCAGGGGGTCTTGTAATGTTGACGGCTTATCGCAAGCCACTAAAGACCTATTGTGGGACTCATGGACTCCCAGCACTAGAAGGAGTTATCTCGCTGTCAGGAACAAATGGACTAGCTGGTGTGTGGAGAGGGACTCCGATCCTTTTACTGCACCTCTTCCAACCATACTGAACTTTCCATTAATGTTACACATTTGGCCATTTGTGCCGTGCATGTTCCGGTTCTAGGTTTGCTGGTAGGGCAGAATCCGCTAGTTTGTCTGTCAACTTCTTTGGAGTAATCGGTTATCACGTCCATCCGCTCCGAAATACTCTTGACTCTGGGACGTGTATGTGTTTTTTTGTTTTCTTCTAGATTGGCCGGATAATCCATCGTTGTCTTTGCGGCACTCTCTGCAAAGCGGACCCTCCTACTTTGCCTAGTCTCTTTTCGTCTCGGACATTTGGGCCTTTGATATTAAAGGCATCTCATTTCACCAGAAGGGGTTTTGTTTACTATCTTGCATCGGACTAAAACAACTTAAACTAAGTTTTTTTTCATCCGTTTGGTCCATTGGATCTACATATCTGAATAGTTTTGATGTTACTCCACTAGGAGTAATCCGACTAGCCAACTTCTCATCTTGTATGTGCAACCACATAAACAGGTCTCCCCTATGACCCTTGTGAGATGGGTTAGATGGTTTTTATCATTAGCCAGGATAGACTGTTGCTTCAGAGCGCACTTGATTAGGGGCGCCACTGTGGTGCTGGTTTTTTCGTTAGGTGCCTCGTTGGCTGATATTATGTGTTCCACCAACTGGTCGCATAAATATACTTTTCAATTCTTTTACTTTTGACCTACTTCTCATACTTTCTTTGCTTTACTTCGTTAGAATTAACATGCAAAATATAAAGCCTCCTGCCATGTGGTAAAATTACGTTTATGTTGACAAGACACCATTACGCTCACCTTACACGTGTTTCTGTTCTTTTCAGTGTGAAGCATTTGACATCTGGTCCGGTTGGATTTTCTCCTATACGTCTCCTTCATTCTATTGGAAAGATCAAGTGAATTATTTCTACGTTCTGGTTTTACCTGGTTCTATTGACTACTGAACTGTTCTCTCTCACACCAGTATTGGAAATTAATAATAAAAACCACCACTGGTGTGCATGTGGAGCACTTACAACACCAGTGGTGGTTTTTATTATTAATTTCCAATACTGAGTGTGCACTTCATCTTTTTTGTACTAATCTATAGGGTAGAGAGTCCCTATTTGTGTGGTAGCTGCTATCATTCTATTCAATTATTAACTGAAAGCGCCTTGAAAACACACAAATTCTTATTTCTGTAAACTTGAAGATTAGCCCACATACGATAATGTATATTCACACTTACCATGAAGAAACGTACCCAGTCAGAAAATCATCTGGGAATGGAAGGGAGGGATAATACTTGCTTCCATGTCATTAATAAAACCATGACTTTAAGTAATGTAAATAGTAAAATCTGGAAATTTTATTTAGAAGCGGTGGCTCCTAGTATGCTAGTTTAAAGCTGTGAAATGACCGCTCCTGCAAAATGTTGAATCAGTTTAAAATAAAAATCTCGAAATGTAGATTCCGATGACCAGTCAGCAGCTCGTAAAATATCATCTAGTCGGCAGCTGACTGCAGAAGCTTTAGAAGCTATAGCACCACACCGAATGTGGTGAGAATACATAAGGATCAATGCTGGTTAATGTCATAATCCATCTGACCCATTTGGCCAAAAAAGGAAAAGGACAAGCAGTTGAGGCATCAGAGGATTCCGTAATGAAGCTGTACAAAATGTGTATTCCCATAGGCAAAGTAGGGGTCTCTCTAGAAAAGCCAGGTAGAGTACAGACTTGTAAGAGGTCTTGGTCCTTCTAGAGATGTCAAAGAGAATGCCTTCCGGGAAAGAGCGCCCGTGTCAAGAGCTCGTACATCAGAGACTCTTTTGCATGAGATGAGACAAAAAAGCATGACTACTTTTGCAGAAAGTTGTTTGAGGGATAACGAAACATTATCTGGCCCTGACTCCAGAAATTTGAGGACAAGAGAAACGTGAAAAAGTGAAGAATAACGTGGTAAAGGTGGGTGATAAAAAAAGAAACCCGCATAGGATTCAACAGACAAAGGGGTGTCGTCCCATAGGGACACCATAGACGCCCAGGTGTCCTTCAGAAAGGTTAACCATGCGATACACTTTCCCTGCCTAAAAAAAAAAAAGTAAATAAATGCAACATGGATGTTAAAAGGAACCGATAAGAGATCTCTTCCCAGGCACCAACCATTCCATGCATTTCAAGCAGATTTATAAGCTTGTCTCATGCTGGGTGCCCATGCATTCTCGAGAGGTCTGAGAGTTGAATGCGGAACACCAGAGATTGACCAAAGTTCCCTGAAATCAGCCAAAACCATAAGTCGCAGATTTAGCGGAGGATTAGTGGGTTAAATGGTTTGTCCGGGTCTTGGAGGAGAGAATCTCACAATGGAGAAGGCGAGGCAATTGATATGTGGCGTTCATTCTAGGTCTGATCATCTGCTTCCTGTGGAGGTATCTCTACAACGTGCACCCCAACCTTGTAAGCTTGTGTTATAGAATTATTAAAGTCCTTAAATCCTTATTAAAACTTCCCATTAAACTCCTAAAACATTGATTTACCTAACAGCATTTAGAATATTAGGAAAAGAATGCTTTTCTAGAAGGTTATGAGCAGCACCGGAACAGTCAAGTTCCTGTAGTATGAAACATTGTATACCATAATGAGATCATGAGAATTGCACTAATAAAATGTCTATTTACTAAAAGCCTTGAACATAACCTTGGATATAACAGTATTAACCACTCAAAATGGCCGACAGAGTTCCTTCCCATCAAGTAAGCCTCGTGCTACTCAAAATGGCGCCCGAGCCATCAAGTCCACACCCGTGTCCAAGATGACGACACCTCTCGATGGGAGGACATTTAACTAGCCATTTAACACCTAGACCAATTAATAATATTGATGGGAGGGTATTGACTTAACCACTTAACACCTAATCCAATTAATATAGTTTATTTGTTGTTATCTTGATATTCTATGATGATGTAATTTTGCCTTTATAAGGGTCTGCGCACCCGCTTTTTAACAGATGCCATTAAATTTTCTCGAAGTTCATGTGGTAGATTGCAGCCAGAGAGCTGGCGTAGGTTATTGACAGAAAAGAAAGGCAAGCTGTTAGACCATAATTTGCTACGTACAGCAGAAGCTTGGTACAGAGTAGCGAGAGCTATTCAGCAAGAGGGATGGGTTGAGGAAGAAATTGATCACAAAGGTTTAAAACTGTATGTATATCATAACAATTATGTGGATGGGGGGTTCCCTCAGCCAGCGCCCTGTCATGGCGCCCAGAGGATGTCCACTCCCATGGTTCATCCAGCAATGAATGACGTTCAACTGACCATGGCCCCCACCCCTAACCCTCCCGACCCCCACCCTGTCATCGCCTCTGTCTACCCAGTCCTGAATTTTGATGGATCCCTATTCTCCCCCCCCTCATCTCTACAACTATCATCACCTTCATCCATTCCTACTCTATCTTCCCTTTCTAATCCATCTCTTTCATCCGCCATTTCTTCTCTACGCTCTCACTCCGCCTGTTCCCCTTCCCTCCCACTTGCTCCTGCCCCGTCCACTAACCCCTCCTCTCTTGCTTTCACCCTTCCTACTACACCCGCCCCAGTCCCTCCTACTATACCTGCTTCCGTTCCTCTCACTCCACCCATCCCTCCTCCTACTACACCTTCTCCGCCTACTCCTCCCGCTGCCCAGACATCCGCCTCTTCACCTCCACATCCATATTCCGGATATCCTGCCTACGTACCCAATCCCCATCCAACTATCCCACTCTTCCCCGGTTCCGCTCCAAATCCTGCCCAGATGGTCTGGCCATACCCTTACCCCTATCCCACGGCCCTGCCCTATCCAATCAATCCCTACTCCCCTTCCTTAACCACACCCCAGGCCCCACTCACGCCCACCCCAACTCAGTCCGTCCCGGATGTGCCCACATCCAACATGGCCGCCACTACTTCCCTTAACCCTAACGCAGCTTCCTTCTAGGCCTCCAATATGGCGGCCCCCAGTCACCCAGCGCCCTTAATGCCCGTACTCCCTAATGATTTTTCACCGCATGCTCATAACCCAATGGCCACCCCAGCGTCCGGGATCCCCTCATATCCCCCGGTCCTGATGCCTCAAACGGCTCCCCCTCCCACGGGGCCCCAAGTCTCATATGAGGATGAGTATGATGCGGATAGTAATCCTAGTGTTCGATTTCCACAAGATGCCGCAGAGCCCCAGCCTCGAAGTTCCCTCAATGATCCTTTTGGATATATGGGTCGGGGAGAAAAGTCTCCCATAAAATATGTCTCTTTTAATCCCACTCAAGCTAGTGCTTTAATGAAATCACTCCCAGACCCAGAGAAACAACCAATGCCTTTTTACCGAGGGTTAGTTCAGATCCAGAAGACTTATTCCGCCGCTTGGCGAGATTTACTAAGCATTTGTGCCATAAAAGCCGGGGATGCTTATTGGCCTAGCATCGCCCGCCACCTCAGCACAGATTTGCTTGAAACTGATACAGATTATGCTTCTGGGATATCATTCTGTAACCAGCTAAAGGCCTGGGCTAAGGACAAGCTTGCAGATCAGGCTGCTGGCCTCACTGATATTGTACAGGAAAAAGGAGAATCAGTGGAAAGGTTTCATGCTAGACTGTTTCAAGTGTTCTCAGATTTGGGATTTGATCTTACAAATAAGATTCATTCTCAAATGCTTTCTGGTGCCTTTGTCCTGGGCATCAAGGACTCTATACGCAAGGGTATCATTGCAGCACGCCCTGAATATAGAGTTGTTCCATTGGATAAACTACTCCTAGTGGCCAGAGGTCTGGAGTCTGCACAGAATCCTAGAAAACCCAACTCAGCTCCTCTCATGGTGTCTCGCCCTGGACCTATACCAAGAGGCACCAGGCCCGAAGATGGAGTTTGCTTTAATTGTGTGTTAGGGGCCACTTCCGAAGTGAATGTCCCGAACCCAAGAAAGTGACCAAGTCTGCTCCTGCCCCCAAAACGCCAAAAGCACTTCCAATAGTACAGGAGCCGGAAGATTAGGAAATTGGCAAGCCTGTGTCATTAACCCCTGTGATGGCAGTGTCTACAGGGGATCAAGGGGAGGGGGGGGGGCACTTGCCACTGTGACTCTGCCCATTGAAGGACAACCTACTACATTTCTTGTTGACACAGGTGCAGCCCGAAGTGTTCTGCGAGAAAAAGACCTGCCAGACTCATCATTTCTATCAAATATTGATGTCTCTTGTGTAGGAGTGGATGGCCTACCAAGACAAAGTCCTCTAACAACTCCTTTACGGGTTGGCAACTACCCTAGCTTGCTTGCTCGCTTTGTGGTGTCTTCCACATGTCCCATTAACCTGTTAGAGGCTGATGTTCTTTCACGCCTACAGGCATCTATCACCTTCACTCCAGATGGACAAGTGGAATTATCCACCCCTCTATCTGATTCAGACACCTCAGCTTTGTGCTCCCTACCCCTGATGCTACATCTTGAAGAACCCCATGGGGATTCAAGAGAACTGAGGAGTAATTTTCCTGATTCACTAAAGACAGATGTTCCTGCAAATCTGTGGTCCACAGGCCCAGAGGATGGTAAAACTCATCCCAGGAGCAAAATTACCAAGGAAATCACAGTACCCTTTGAAACCATCGCAAGCTGCAGCTATCACAATTCAAATTCAAGCACTCCTGGAGAGGGGTGCTCTGGTCAAATGTGAATCACCATGCAACACTCCGTTGTTTCACGTCAAGAAGAAGACACACCTAAAGGTGAACCAGAGAAGTACAGAATGGTCCAGGACCTCAGAGCAGTAAATGAAGCCACAGTTTTGGACACTCCAGTTGTGCCAAACCCACATACTCTCCTCTCAGGCGTTCCACCCTCTGCAAAGTACTTCACAGTCATTGATCTAGCTAATGCCTTCTTCAGTGTACCTCTGGATCCAACTTGTCAATATCTGTTTGCTTTCACACATGAAAAACAACAGTACACATGGACTGTTATGCCCCAAGGGGCACAAAATTCACCAAGTCAATTTGCAAAGGCCATGTGCTCTATTCTTGATCCATGGCAATCTGACCATCCTGAGGTCGTCCTGCTTCAATATGTGGATGATTTACTGCTATGTGGAGATGACCTACCCATAACTGAGCAATGCTCAATTAATCTCCTTTGCTATTTAGCAGAACAAGGATGTAAAGCTTCACGCCTCAAGCTTCAATTCTGTCAACCTACTGTTATCTTCCTTGGCCATTGTCTATCTCAGGGTACTAGACATCTCACAAGCGACCGAGTTAGAGCAGTACTGGATATTCCACCTCCAAGAACCTCAAAGTCTCTACATGCCTTCCTAGGCCTCATTTCCTATTGTCGAGCATGGATCCCAGAGGCCTCACTACTCATGCAACCCCTCTATGATGCACTTAAGTCAGACCCATTCTGCTTGACCATAGAAGCCCATGACAACTTCTGTACTCTCAAACGTGCTATTGCTTCTGCTCCTGCCCTTGGCCTACCAGACTATACCAAACCCTTCAAACTATTTGTCTCTGAAAGACAAGGCCATGCTACAGGAGTACTTACTCAAGCCCATGGACCTGGAGGCCGCCAAAGGCCTATTGGATTTTTCTCGTGTCAATTGGATATAGTGGCCAGAGGGACCCCTTCTTGCCTACGGGCCGTTTTTGCAGCTAGGGAACTCATTGAAAGAACTGGAGACCTAGTCCTTGGCCACCCTCTGGTTGTCTTGGCCCCTCATGACATTTCTGCCATAGTCAACCAAGTCCAAATTAAACATGTCACTCCTGCCAGACATCTTCGTCTTCAATGTCATCTTCTGTTACCTGACAACATCACCCTTCAAAGGTGTCAGGTTCTCAATCCGTCCACTCTTCTGCCACTCCCTGAGGGGGGTATATACTATGGATTTATCATGGACGAAACCTATATTTTTCTTCTCGCTGGCACCATCAAGAGAATGCATCCCAACTTATCCTTTCATGATGAACAAGTACCTCTTTGTGATGGAGCAGGATACGCCTTCTGTACCATGTGGTACAAACCAACCATCACCCCTGAACCCTGCTATGAAGATGAACTCTATCATTTGGTTGAGGTGAAACTTACCTCACAAGACTTCTACGGTGACTCTGAAGGCAACAGTATGGTCTTGATTCATCTACCTCCAGAACTCAAACATTTGTATCATCATTGGGACATTGCCATTCCACATGTCCCTGTTACCAAGCTAAAGACAAAATCATGGGATGATCTTGGGCCCATGGCAAAACTATGGGCCACCATGAACGAATCACAGCTACAGGAAAAAGGCGTCAAATATCCAGCAACCGACCACCTAGAAGCATGGCCACGTCATTTCCTGGAAAATGAATTTCAAGATTTAGTCGTAGTAAATGACTACGACCCAGAAACACCTCATGACTGTTTTGAACAGATGAAAATGGAAACAACACATTTACCAACCGTGCATGAGGACCCATTGGTAAATCCAGATCTCACTCTGTCCGTGGACGGCTCAAGGTATGCTGATGAAGAAGGAAGATACCACACAGGATATGCCGTAACCACAACAGATGAAATTATCAAGTCATCATCTTTACCATCAACAATGTCTGCACAAGAAGCTGAATTGCAAGCTCTGACTTCAGCATGCAAAATCTCTGAAGGAAAGCGCGCCAATATCTACACGGATTCAAGATATGCACTGGGCGTGGCTCATGACTTCGTATTAATTTGGAAAACAAGAGGATTTCTTACCACTGCCGGTACGCCAGTCAAGCACGGTTCTGCAATCAAAGAGCTAATGGATGCCCTCTTACTCCCAGAAGAAGTGGCCATTTTGAAGGTAAAGGCACATGGGAAATTGGATACAGATGAGGCAAAGGGCAACCATTTGGCTGATCAGGCTGCTAAGCAAGCAGCAAGAGAATTGCAGGAAGTGGATGAAGGAGTGTCCGGAAAAGAAGAAATTCCTATTTTTACTTTACAGACTCTTCCAACTGACCTAAGAATCCTACGGGAACAACAAGCCACAGTTGCCCCTGAGGAAATACAGAAATGGAAAAAGAAAGGAGCAGTTCTGAAGGATGGGGTGTATTCCAACAATCTTACATTCTGCCTCCCCAGAAGTCTATATCCGGCAGTTGTGCAGTGGGCTCATGGGCCAGCACATCTATCGAAAGATCTAATGACTGCTCTTATACAGAAATATTACAAAGCACCAGGAATTACTACACTGGCCAACAACTACTGCAAGGCCTGTGTCATTTGCGCAAAGTGTAATCCAGGGAAGCCAACCAAAACACCTCAAAAGCACCTGGCTAAGCCTATGTACCCATTCCAGAGGATTCAGATAGACCACCTTCAAATGCCAAAGAGTGGTCCCCATGAATATGCACTAGTAATAGTGGATATGTTCTCAGGCTGGCCAGAAGCCTATCCGACATCAAATATCACCGCCAAGACAACAGCAAAGCGTCTACTTACAGAAATTGTATGTAGATTCGGACTCCCAGAAGTTATTGAAAGTGACCAGGGCCCGGCTTTCACAGCATCAGTAGCTAAAGAAATTTGGACTGCTCTGGGGGTGACCCTAGCTTTCCACACCCCTTATCACCCACAAAGCAGTGGTAAAGTGGAACGCATGAATGGTACCCTAAAAGCTAGAATGTTAAAAATGTCACAGGAGACAAAGATGCCCTGGCCAGAAAGCTTGTCAATAGCTCTGTTTAGTGTCAGACACACACCCAGAGGGAAACATTCAATATCCCCATATGAGATTCTTTTTGGAACTGCACCCAGGCTAGGCTGCTATTTTCCCCAACAGCTACAGCTTCAAACTGATGTTTTGGTAAATTATGTAACTAAACTTGCAAGTGCTTTGAACAAAATCCATGCCCAAGTTTTCTCTTCAATTCCAGATCCCGATTCTGACACAAGCACTCACAGCCTGCTTCCCGGAGATTGGGTCCTAGTCAAGAAATTTGTGCGGAAACACACCCTGGAACCAAGATTTGACGGACCCTTCCAAGTTCTTCTGATCACCCCCACCTCCGTTAAGTTGGCTGGGAAGCCACATTGGATTCACGCTTCCCATTGTAAAAAGACTCCTGCACCAGAACAAGCGGATCCTGCACAACCATGTATCTCTGGTACATCACTACCTTGATTAGCCTTCTTAAGGCCCAACAAGTAGCCATTACTAAAGATGCCAGCGGGTACACCTTCTGGTACAATTCATCATGTACCCGTGTGGCTACATATACCTTTGACTATTGTGACATTGTAGAATGCCCCTTCCCTACGTCACAAATTCAAACCATTTATAAAGATATACCACATGCAAAGGACCCCTATGTTTGTGTAGTTGACAAGCAATGGGGGCACAACTGTAACCATTGGGGGGCTGCAGGGTGGAATGCCGGGCCTGCCTGGGGTTACAAACCCAAAAGTGCCTTATCTAAAGTAGATGATCATGGTAGATCCCTCCTCCAAAGAATGACTTTAAGGAAGCCTGGAGGAGGTACACCCATAAAATTGATTTTAAATATTGAACATCCCAGTCCAAAAGATGCAGATCAGTATGTAATGGGAATGTATTGGAAAAGAGGTTCCTATAACAAATTGGGGCACTTCTACCTAAAGGATATGTGCCACTCTCCAGAGTGGCAAGGGGCTACCCACATGGTCCTGAACCCATTGAAACCGCACATCCAGTCCTTTAGAGATATGATGACCATTGCTAACCCCACCTTTGAAGATACCATGGCCGCTGAAACAGGTTTAAATTATGTTAATTTATGGCTGGAATGGATGAAATATAACGCCAACAAACATAATAGAACCGCATGCTATGTGTGTGGTGGTGCCCGGCCTCATCTCGGCACCGTGCCCTTGACTTTGCCTTTAGAAATGAAAAATTGCTTCTTAAGTCTTTTTGCCTACCACTACAACTTTAATAGGTCCCTCTGCAAAGCATGGGCAGTAGAATACCCCCTCCTGATCGAGAATGTCAAACCCCCAGATGGTGTTACGATCTATAAAGGAAATTACACCTGCTATGCCAATTATGATGGAATTGGTAAGTTCATAGGTAACTTTTCCAAAGGTTATTGTGCCAACTACAGAACTGTCCCTTTGTACCTATTGCAGCACCATACTAGGTCATTGGGGGATATTTACTGGTTGTGTGGGGATTTACAGCTAAGATCCAGAATGGACATGGAGTGGTGGGGAGAGTGTACTCTGACTAAAGCCATCATGCCCATACACATTATCTCTGACACTCACCCTGACATACATGAACCTACACACACACACCAGCCAAAGTCAAGCGCGAAGCCCCAGTAAAAGGCAGTTTTGACCCCCACATTTATATTGATGCCATTGGGGTGCCTAGGGGGGTACCTAATGAATTTAAAGCAAGAGATGAAGTAGCTGCGGGGTTTGAATCTCTCTTCACCATAGTTACAGCCAATAAGAATTTTAATTGGATTAATTACATTTATTACAACCAACAACGCTTTGTCAACTATACCAGAGATGCCCTCCAGGGCCTGGCCGAACAATTGCAGGCCACATCCCAGATGACTTTCCAGAACAGAATGGCCTTAGATATGATTCTAGCTGAAAAGGGGGGTGTATGTAAAATACTACCCGACACCATGACCTGTTGCACCTATATCCCAGAGAACACAGGTCCGAATGGTAAAGTCACCATGGCCATAGAAAAATTAAATAAACTCTCTGAAGAGTTGAAAAGGAATTCTGGGGTAAAGGATCCCTGGGAAAGGTGGTTTGGTTGGATGACAGGGTGGCAAAAAGCTTCAATTCACATTGGAATGGCTCTACTAATTTTCCTTTTTGTTCTCGCTCTTCTCGTTTGTTGTGTCCTCCCCTGCCTGAGAAAATTCCTACAGAAGACTGCAGACCAAACGGCACCAACTTTTGCACATCTGACAGTTGATGACCAAGATCTTACCTCACCCTGTATACCGCTGCAAACTATCCCTTTTACCGATAAAGTGCAAGAGTTTTAGGAAGGGAACCAGCTCAGGGACAGCGTCCGTCTTTATGGTTAGACTGCCGTGCGGAGATGTAGTGGGCAAGCCACTGCGGGATACCAGCGGAGTGAAGAGAGTTCCTGAGCCGTACTGACGGATGAGCTGTAGCCTATTAGGGACAGGAAGGGACAGATTTGCACTTTGCAATAACACCTAGCTAGCGGTCATGGGGTTTCTGTGCCTTTGGGCTAACAGTCTTCTGGAACTAACAAATAAAGTTTTATCTTTTAGTATCTAACATTTTATAGGGGGGACTGTTATAGAATTATTAAAGTCCTTAAATCCTTATTAAAACTTCCCATTAAACTCCTAAAACATTGATTTACCTAACAGCATTTAGAATATTAGGAAAAGAATGCTTTTCTAGAAGGTTATGAGCAGAACCGGAACAGTCAAGTTCCTGTAGTATGAAACATTGTATACCATAATGAGATCATGAGAATTGCACTAATAAAATGTCTATTTACTAAAAGCCTTGAACATAACCTTGGATATAACAGTATTAACCACTCAAAATGTCCGACAGAGTTCCTTCCCATCAAGTAAGCCTCGTGCTACTCAAAATGGCGCCCGAGCCATCAAGTCCACACCCGTGTCCAAGATGACGACACCTCTCGATGGGAGGACATTTAACTAGCCATTTAACACCTAGACCAATTAATAATATTGATGGGAGGGTATTGACTTAACCACTTAACACCTAATCCAATTAATAATGTTTATTTGTTGTTATCTTGATATTCTATGATGATGTAATTTTGCCTTTATAAGGGTCTACGCACCCGCTTTTTAACAGATGCCATTAAATTTTCTCGAAGTTCTTTCATTTAACCTGAACCTCGTGTGTCAGTGTGAATTTACTTCTGAGTATACGCAATTTAATCATCTCTAATTTGGACAGGAACAGATAGTCATTCAAACTTATTGGTTTACTTAAATTAATCTAGTACACTTGCATCCGATTTAATGATCAGGTCTGGGGTTGTTCCGAATATATAGCGTGTCCAGTCCAGGCTTCCATGTGAAGAAGCCACCAATGAAGCTCGTCTTTCACTTCTTTGGCTAACTTCACCATGTCTTCGTAAGATGCCCCGCCTTTGAAGTAAGAGGCTGGTAGCCATTAAAGACCCCAGTAATGGAGAGGACCCGGGAATATGGCATGGATTGAAGCCGCTAGGAGCCCGATGACTTTTGCCAAGTGTTTGAGGGAGAGCTGCGAAACAGTCAATGTGTGTCTGATTTCCTTTTTGATATTTAGCAGTTTTGATGCTGGTAGATGTAGAGGCTGAAGAGTTAAAGGACCACTCTAGGCACCCAGACCACTTCAGCTTAATGAAGTGGTCTGGGTGCCAGGTCCTTCTAGGGTTAACCCATTTTTTCATAAACATAGCAGTTTCAGAGAAACTGCTATGTTTGTGAATGGGTTAAGCCTTCCCCTATTTCCTCTAGTGGCTGTCTCACTGACAGCCGCTAGAGGCGCTTGCGTGATTCTCACTGTGAAAATCACAGTGAGAGCACGCAAGCGTCCATAGGAAAGCATTATGAATGCTTTCCTATGTGACCGGCTGAATGCGCGCGCAGCTCTTGCAGCGCGTGCGCATTCAGCCGACGGGGAGAAGAGGAGGATCGGAGGAGGAGAGCTCTCCGCCCACCGCTGGAAAAAGGTAAGTTTTTACCCCTTTCCCCTTTCCAGAACCGGGCGGGAGGGGGTCCCTGAGGGTGGGGGCACCCTCAGGGCACTCTAGTGCCAGGAAAACGAGTATGTTTTCCTGGCACTAGAGTGGTCCTTTAAATCTATTTATAATACCAGGAATTCAATACGTTGAGAAGGTGCCATAATGGATTTTTCCTAATTGATAAGGAAACCCAGGTTTTGTAACAACATCAGAGTCCACATCAGGTGTGTGTGGAGAAGGATGCTTGACTGAGCTAGAATGAGTATATCGTCCAGATAGATGAAAATCCGAATGCCCCGACTCCTTGGGGTTTCATGATCTTGGTGAAACACCACGGCGCCAAAAACAGGCCGAATGGGAGGCACCTGAATCTCCATTTCCATCCTTACCATGTGAACTGGAGAAAATTTTGATGTTGATCTGCTATAGGGACTGTGAGATAAGCGTCCTGTCTCATTTGGCTATCTAGTCCGCTGGCTGGAGTAAGTTGCGTAGACAATGTAGGCCTTCCATCTTGAAATCGTGGTAGGACACATAACCGTTCAACTGTTTTAAAGTTTATGACTGGTCTCACCCCTTCACCTTTTTTGGGTTCTATGAAGAGATTGACATAACCCGGGGTATGGGTCAGAATCTCTATGATGGCTTGTTTGCGCATCAATTCTTGATTTTCCTTGGTTAAAACCCCTTCAGCCACTTACATTTCTCCAGCGCCGGGCTCCCTCTGTACTGGGGAATTCTCCACCCCCTGCCGACGTCAGATCCGAATGCGCATGCGCAGCCAGATGCTTTCCTATGGACATCCAGCGTCTTCTAACTGATTTTTTTTTTATCGCGGAAGCGCCTCTAGCGGCTGTCAGGGAGACAGCCACTAACCTGTATGAAATCTTCCATAAAAAAAAAAATATATATATATATAAATGTAAAAATTTAAAAAAAAAAATTAAAATCTTAATTCTAGTTAATTAAAATCCATTGCAGGATTACTGTAAGCACCATGACCACTTCACTGATTTTAAATATTCGGAGCTGCATGTACATACAGCGTGCGTGTTTGTCGACCGACGCCAGCTCCCACCGTTGAGGTGGGCTGCAGGGAGACCTTGGCCATGGATTAAGGTGAGTTTTCGCTTTATTTTATTTGTTAAATGGGGGGAGAAGCAGACAAACACAAGTGCTGCTCTACCCAAAATCCCAATTCTCCAACTCAGTTACAGTCACAGCATGCCCTTATAACCATAACCATATACATTGGACTGCATTACACTAACATATGGATGCACTGCCAGCACAGCTGGTAACACGTGCAGCGCAATGCATGCCGGAACAGCTCCAGCACGCGATTCAACGTCTCGGTGACGGAAACACAATAACGGCCAGCGCGCGCCCCCTGCAATCATCGCAACCCAACCCCAAAAGGAACGCACCTTGTCTGCCCATTTGGCCATCGTGACGCCCCCTCCCCTCCCATTGATGTTCCTGAACAATCTAACACCACCGGATCACTCCACCACAAGCACCTGTATAGGGGGGGTGGAGTGGTATTTTTCCCCCCTCTGTCTCAATTCACATATACAGCAATTCACACTGCGCTGATAAACTATAACCTATATACAGCGAACTTTTACTCACCGGTCTCCTGCAAAATACGCCTGGTCCTTCAATTGGAATCGACTCCCCCCCCTTCCTGTATTGAGAGTGGTACGGTCCGCTTGGGGTGATTACTGCGCATGCGCAGCGCGCTCTCCTCACTAAGACGTTAGAGCGGGTGAGGTACACAAAATGGCTTCCACCGGTGAGTAACGGACTCTCTGCCCTGAGTTACATTAATATCCCCCAGTCTCTATCAGGCTGTGACCAGGTTTTTACGGTCTTGATGTTGGGCGGTTTGGGTGCTTGGTATTTATTTTATTATTAGTTCCCCTGTTTCCAACTCGCTCTGTCTCCGGTCACATCCTGTGTGCTAGGCCTCAGCACGATCCCATTCAGACTGAGCGCAGGGTCCAACACGGTATTAGGGCCGCGGTTACCGGGGGTAGCGCTGTGTGACTGTATATCCTGTAATATTTAGCACGTGTAGGGGAATCCGGCCGGCTAACATGGAGCAGTCCGCATACAACCCAGGTATTGTATTGGCACACAATGGCAGTATCTGCGTATTGCAGGCTGGAGGACACGGACTCCGGGAGCCACACGTGCTCACTCACTGTTTATAGTGAGAGATATTGAAGGCTGTTAGAGGCTAGTAATCCGTAACCTTGGGGGCTGCACGTGTTGGATGTTTCCTCTTATGCCTAGCCTGCCATTTTGAAATTGTTCCTCTGAAACCAACCATTGAGGCAGCGATGTTCAGGCCTGATATATGTCTTGGAAGAAAACCACTTGAATCCTGCCTTAATCCCATTTAGCATCAAAATGTAGATGAAGGTGCAAGGTATTCATCGTGGCAGGATGAGTCCTAAAATACTATTTTGTGTCCCTTGACTTTTAGTCTGGATACGTAATTTTTGTTGTTGTTGTTGCGTGAGTGTTTCTTCTGGCTGGTATTCTTATTTTACCCAGACAGAACCGTAATTGCAACTTTTATTAAACAGTATTTCATGTTGATAGCCATGTATGCTGAAAAAGACTATTTCAGAAATTCACATATAAGTCTTATTGCTGATGATCCCGAAGAACACACACATTGATGCAATTTCTAACTTTGTCCTAAGGGGGGGTGGGGGGGATATACGACTAGACTCCAAAGTGGCAAACAGATTGTGGACTGTTATACCGTTGAATATATTTTTAGAGAGGAAGAATCTGTTATACAGATGTTTAGTGAATTGTATAACGTTTATATGCTGCTAACCCTTGATGTGTTTTTGTTTTTCTACCTTCTTCCAACCAGGAGTGAGTGATCTATTTTATGTGGCTAGATACCGAAGTAGAGATAGTTGAGTTCAGTTTGTATCTACTATGAAACATAAAATTCGTTTGATTTATCTGAACATGCTTAAGTTTTTGTGTGTGTGAATAAATATATATATTATTCATATTTTCACGCACACACACTTTTCACCAGCGGAAGTATTTTACTTGGCTTTTTTGATCAAATAAAATCGCCAACTGCTCATATTTAACAGCAAAACTTTCATCAGGCAGTTATTGTGAATTGATGGAGTGTGGGGTACTGGAAATAAAAAGATAGATATAGATATATATGTACGCGCACACTTTACACAACAATTAGATTTGCTTTGTTGTGATCAAACGTACATGCATTCTGTTCACACACTTGCTGTGTGCTGAAAACAGCAAATCATTCTTGGGCTATTCATTGGTATTGGACACAACTTAAGGGGGATGTGCCAGCTCTTTATGCGTTACATCAATAATGCATTATGAGATATAAGCATGAAACCATGTCATTTTCAGTTAGTGCCCTGGGTCATTTGCTACTACTAATACTTATTGATGTCTTTCAACTAAAGATTAGTGAGATTCATCAGGCAGTTTTGCTCGGCCAGATTTGGTGTATTCATTGAATTTATGGGGCAGCAGTGTCTGAGCACGTTGCCTTCAGGGCATAAACAGATTCCAATGGTTTAATTCAGATGTTGTTGTCCTAACGTTCAACACGTCTGCATCCACTCTTCCTTTACCCTTGTGGTTAATGCAATGGTGAGTCTGACACATCATAACATAGATTTATTATATATGTGGGAGGTTTCATAATCTTTGTGCATAGTTGCTTTTAACTGTAAAAATGTCAACACCTGTAACTGTCCCTACAAATAATGTCTCTTTGCCTGTGCAAATCTATGTATTCATTGTTCAGCACAAGGTCCCCTAGAGAGGCTCTGTGATTAAAGGGGACACTATAGGCACCCAGACCAATTCATCTAATTGAAGTTACAAGCAACTATGCACAGACTAACGATGGAACCTCCCACATATACAATAAACCACAAGTGAGGAAGTAATCAAAAGTAGTTTTGAGGCTACCGAGGTCAAGGGGTGGGTTAATGGGAATGTTGAAGTCCCTGAGAATTAGGGATGGAATATTAGGAGAGGAAGTATGGAAGCCTTTGCAGCAAAGTGGTCAAGGAAGATGATTATTATTGCCATTTTTATATAGCGCCAACAGATTCTGTGGCGCTTTACAATATCATGAGATGGGGGATGTAACTATAAATAGGACAATTACAAATAAACTTACAGGAACAATAGGTTGAAGAGGACCCTGCTCAAACGAGCTTACAGTCTATAGGAGGTGGGGTATAAGACACGTGAGGACAGGAATCTGTCCAAATGTTAAGATGCCTGCTTTCCATGGAGTGACTCTTGTATAGCAGTATTGAAATTTGCTTTGTGAATAACTTCTAGAGAACGAATGGTTCGAATTCAGAAATATGAACATTTTGCTTGCCACTAATGACTATGTATTTTATTAGTGTGCATTTTTTTTTTCCAATAAAGCCTTTACAAAACTGCATCTCCCCCACCCCCATCATTTTTCTTTACTTTTTTTTTGCACACTCAATGTTGGTCAGCAATTTTAATAGTCAGCGTTTTTTGTTGTTTTTCTTAAAGTTCAAAGGTTAACTGACCAACTGAAAAGAAAGGGTTTTGTTCCAGAGAGTACACCACTGTAACTCAAACTGCTAGTTTTCATGTGTTCTTTGTAGTTTTGTTGGATGACAGTTTGTGTAGGCTTAAGGAACCCTGTCGTGGCATATTCATTGCATTGTGCGCTATTGGCATCATATATGATGATGATGACAGTGTATCCGGTCCCCCTACCTGCTGCCCACATCTGTTAGCCGTGCATGGTACAGTTTCTGAAGCAGGCTCTCTTCTCCATGACTCTGAAAAGTTGCCTGCAAGTCTTCAGAACTGACATCTGAAAGACACTTGATGAAATATAGCAGCAACTACAGTACCAAATGCTCTGATGGAGAGCCATAGCAATTTCTGTAGGATATTTCTCTTGCCCTTCCTGATCCTTGATTCTTAGCAGAAGTCTGACGACTTGCAAAAATTGATTAGATGCTGACAGGTTAATATTTATGGTTCTGTAAGAAAATGTTTTTGTAGTGCACTATATAGATTGTGTTTTGTGGTATATCCTTTTAGTGATTGCTCTAATCCCTTAACTTTGTTATTACGGAGCATGGATCTGGTCTATGCAGATTTTCAACATGAAATGCTTCTTGTTCCGAGAGATCTTGTATAATTATAGCTCTTGTCAGTGGGAAGGGCTTCTAATGGTCTTTATCGCATGTACAAAATTGCCAATGGTTTGACTTCAATAGGAACACAGCCTTCATCATTTTCCTAAGAAAGCAGCAGTGTCATCCAATTAAAGACCATATCCTGCAGGTTGACAAGTGATTTGTGTGTTTTCCCTCTTATTTTAATCCTTCCCCCCCCCCCCCCCTCCCCATACGTGTAGCTGGTGTGAGGTTGTATTGATGTAGATAAACAACCCTATATCAATTTTAGCAGCTGTTTAAGTGACATGGTCAATAACCACAACACCTTGATATTGGCATATAACTTTATTCTTTAGTTTTCCTTTTTGAGTTAAATGCAGCATTGGTTTCAGGGGTAAGCAACTTTCAGCACTCCGGATGTTATGAACTAAATCTCCACTGATGATTTGCCAACTATGGCTGTAAAAAGCATTATGGGAGATTTGGTCCACAGCATCTAGTGTGACAAATGTTGCCTTTTCCATGGCTAGACTTTCAGTTATCTGACCCAATGCTTACTATTGTGTGACTGTACATTGCTTTTCAAAATCGCCTGGCAGGCAATACTACATGCAGTGCATATTATTTTGAAAAGCAGTTGCAAAATGGTGAGCATGGGGGTCAAATAACTGACATTCTGACCCTGGGTGCTGAAGGCAAGTGTGAAAGGTAGAAAAGGAATTTCTGTAAAGTCTTTTAATATTCATGAATTAAAACAGAAAATATGTATTTTATGAATGTTAAAGCATGCTCCTTTAATATATCAAATGTAACATTTAATTTTTAAAATGTCATGTTTTAATTTTTCTTTTCTTTTTAGATTACAGCACCTACAGCCAGGCTGGAGCCCAGCAAAGGTGAGATGTACATTTGTCATAAGACATTGAAACGTTTTTAGTTACAAGTTTGCTATATTGTCAGATTGGACCTGTGGTAGATTATGTTCCCTTTTATTAAAGTTTTTTTTATTAATTTATATATATATATATATTTTTTTTAATTTCCCTTCTCTACGTACAGTTATGCTGCATATGCTGCCCAGCCAGCGCAAGGATACACACAGACTGCCCAGGTAAGTTTTTCAAGCATTTAAACAAAACATGTTATAAGTCCCAAAACATAGTTTGGTTATGAATTAACCATTTATGTGAGGGTTTTCAGGTTAAAAAATTCTCTTCCCTGTTACATTGCGGGGATATTTGAGATAGTTAAAGGAACAATATAGGGTCAGGTACACAAATGCATTCCTGACCCTATAGTGTTAAAATCACCATCCCCCCACACCCTTACCCCCAGTAAACTTAGTAAAATCTTACTTTTGTTCATCTGCACCTGCTGGATCTGCCTGCTTGGCTAACATCAGAAGTGCTGTTCTGAGCCAATCACAGCGCTTTCCCATAGGATTTGATTAGACTGTCAAAGAGGTAGATCAGGGGCAGAGCCAGCACAACCTTGGGCAATCAGCATCTCCTCATAGAGCTGCATTAAATCAATGCATCTCTATGAGGAAAGTTCAGTGTCTACATGCAGTGGGTGGAGACACCAAATGGCAGTGATGCTCACTGTGCAGCACTGCCCCAGGAAGCACCTCTAGAAGCCATATGAGCAGTGGCCAGTGGAGTTATCCCTAGGCTATAATGTAAACACTGCATTTTCTCTGAAAATAGTGTTTGCTGCAAAAGCTTAAAATAGAAAGTGTTGATTATGGTTATATCAAATTTATTGTTGCATAATTAAAGGAATGCCATAGCCTTAAGAATACAAATGCCTAGTTACTGTTTAAAGGACAGCCCCCAAAAGCATTGGGTAGTGCGAATACGCAGCAAAAGACCATGCTACACCAATCAGATGGTCTCTGTGAAACACTATATATTTTTTTTTGTCTGGAGCACTTTTGGTAGATCTGAGTGACAGCCACTAGAGACATTTAAACCTATGTAACGTTGCTTTTCTGCAGAATGGCAGTATTTTACACCACAAGGTCATGGCACCCATACTACCTCAGTGAGATGAAGTTGTCTGGGTGCCTATAGTGTCCATTTAAATAGACAAATTGTTGGACAACCAAAGAGTACTTCCAAGTGGCTGAAGTGCAGTATACTTTTATAAAGCTCCGTGTCTCTAAATCTGTTTGAACATTTTTTTTTTTTGTGGAGTGCTATAGTCTTGATAAAACACAACGTAGGAACAATTTTTTTTTTTTCTTCCGTATAGCAGTCAAGTTGACAAGTTAAAAATGTGTGGAGTTTAAAGTAAGGGTCTGTCTTACTTGCAAATAAAATATACCCACAATTAATCAATAAAAGCAATCCAACAGAAGGACAAACATTCATACTAGGCAGAGTAGAACATGGCTGCAATACAGCACAAGGAAATAAAGGCAGGTGTTAAGGAATGGGGTTATAATAAAGATTACAGGGAACATAATGAAAACCTAAAGACAGACTGGACTCCTTTCAGAATACCATATGTAGTTTTTGGGAATTACCAATACCCCTTTCTTGGCACTTGGATGCTTTTTGTCTTGACATGTTTCCTATTTGCATTTGTGTATGTGCTACTTATGGGTTTCATTGTATATCATTTTGTAAAGTTACTACAATTGTGTTTTTATAGTGGTTGTTTCCTATTTCCAGGCAAGCTATGGGCAGCAAAGTTATGGAACCTATGCCCAACCCACTGACTCCAGCTACACACAGGCACAAGCAACAGCAGCATATGGCCAGTCTTATGCAGCATCATATGGTCAACCACCAGCTGGTAAGATGGTAGCAGCTAACTATTGATATGTGTTAATTAGGTATTCAAGTTAGTGGAACTCACTTTCTGTAACATTGAAAATATTAATCTGACATTTTTATTATTTAGAACACTTTTTTTTAAATTTAAGTCATAGGAGGACCTGTTACATTTGTGTACAGTTGTAATTTGCCCTCTGGATTTCCTTTTCTGCATTGTGCTTACAGTAGAAAGGACCAGCACAGGTTTGCTTCATGCATGAGTTTAAGCCTTGGGTTCTCTCTACTTTCTTGTTTTAGCATGCCATCTTTAAAGCAACCGTGCAAACAGATTGCAGTCTTGTGTGATCTCATGAAATCTCACTGTCCTAGCTATTGTAGCTGAACATTCACCATTAAATTAAGTTGTATAACTGGGTACTCTCTTGTCTCCATCTAAAAGTTAGAATTGGCTTGTCTTTTAGAATGTTACTGTAAGGTGTCTTGCACAAAGACTTTTTTTTATTTATAATACATTGTGCCCGGCTATTACATAATCTTTTTCTAAATTGTACTATAAAATACTACATAATTAGATGCTTATTATTGGTTCCCTCTCACAATTCCTTATGTGACTACATGATTAGCATTGTGGGATTTTTGTAATGTAAAAAAACAGGGTTCATTAATATGAGCCATCTTAAGCAGCTGTCTCCAAAAATACACTTTCTGATCTGTTTTTATATTGCTCCCTGTAAATCTGTGAATCAAGAAAACCTAGAGGGGGGGGCACTAATTGAATCAGCAGAAGCTTCAGCGAAGTATAGATCAATATGCATTTGCAAGCGGATTCATGCAGTTTCCAACAGATGAGAAAACCAAAGGAGATTGCACCTAAATCAAATGTGTGGTTTTTGTGCTTGCCTTTCTCAATGAGGTTGTCTGGGTGCCATGTCCCTTTAGTTTCAACACTGCAACTGAACATTCTGAAGGTACGGCAATGGTTACAGTGCAGTGTCTAAATGCGTGGCTGTCCTACTGAAAAGCAGTGTAAATTATGCCTATTTCTATCAGTTGGCTTCAGACATCTGGCACTGCATAGTATATTGCTGTGAATGCACTCTAGTATCCCAAAGCTTTCCAGGCTTTTCATTGATCTCTCGGTCAGCCATGGAAGAAAGACCAGCTGTGGAAAGGGCACCCTGACCTGGGTGAAAAGGTAGGGCAGGGAGCTAAGCTTAACGGCTAGAAGGCACTGTAGCATTCGAAATACAAATATGTAGCACTTAAGCGTTCCTTTAATGGCAAGTAAAATTTTACATCAACACTTGGGGGCTATGTATTACCACTGATTTGGATCATGTCCTTTACAGACAGCAGGCTCTGATAGATTTCTCAGATTTGTCTCTTGACCACCAAGATCAGATCCCATGTATTTGAATGTGATGTTCTAATTGGGAGGTGGGATTTCACACTTCATTATTTTGGGTATTCTTTAATTTTCAATAAAAATGCATGACCTGTGCATGTCTGAAACTGCTCTGTAAGTAATCTGCTAATCTGATTTAGTATTTTAACATGCCCTTCATCACGTTTGCCACCCAACTAGAGATGCATTCATTCAATGAATCTTAGGAGATGCTGATTGGCGCAGTGTGGTGTTTTGCAGTTCATGCACAGTAACCTTCCAATGTTTTTTTTTTGTTGTTGTTTTTTTTTTTTTTAAACATTGGATTGGCAGAGATCAAGTTTCATCTCAGCCATGTAGGCAGAGCCAAGAGGGTTGAGAATATGTGAATAAAAACACATTTTCAATGTGATCTGAAGGCCTGTCACCTAAACAGCCACTAAAGCACTAAAGTACATGTTTGTATTCCTGACACTAGTGTTACTTTAACACAGAATTGAGACTGCACCAATTGAGTGAAATGGCTAGTGCCAAGCATGTCCCTGTAAGCATTTTGTATTTATAAATTGGGGGTCAGGATTTTAGATGCTATTTTTAAATATTTTATGGTGGGTCTTTATATTGCATATCACATGCTAAAGCACATATTAATGTGTCTACCGTTCGTCTGTATCTATTTGGCATACAATACCTAGTTATCTCGTGTTTTGCTGTTTCACTTCTTTATAGTATGGCTCCCACAGCGTGTCACTTATAAAAGTTATTTATGTTAACAGGATACACTGCTCCAGCTGCTCCTCAAGCTTACAGTCAGCCTGTGCAAGCCTATGGATCGACAGGATATGATAGCACCGCTGCAACCACCACCACCACTCAGACTTCCTATGCAGCACCATCTGCCTATGGATCACAGCCGGCATACCCTTCTTATGGACAGCAGACTGCCACCACTGCTCCTGCAAGGTAGTTATATTTACATTTACCATGCATATCCAGCTTAAATTGCCCATTTTCCATCTAATCTGCTTAACAGGGGAAGGATTGAACAGTATTTTCAGGCAGTAGGTTAACTACAGTTTGATTGGTACTTTGTTAATGTACATGAAGTGTAGAATATCCGATGTAGATTAAAGGACCACTATAGGCACCCAGACCACTTCAGCTCAATAAAGAGGTCTGGGTGCCAGGTCCATCATTAACCCTGCCTGCTGTAAGCACAGCAGTTTCAGAGAAACTGCTATGTTTACACTAGGGTTAATCTAGCTTCTAGTGGCTGTCTCACTGACAGCCGCTAGAGGCGCTTCTCACTGTGAAAATCACAGTGAAGACGCTGACGTCAATAGGAAAGCATTGAGAAATGCTTTCCTATGGACTGATTGAATGCGCGCGGCTCTTGCCGCGCATTCGGTGCTGACATCGGCAGAAGGAGAGTTCCCCAGTGCTGGAGAAAGGTAAGTGTTTAACCCCTTCAGCCCAGCGGGAGTGGGACCCTGAGGGTGGCGGGGACCTATTAACACTATAGAGCCAGGAATAAGCGTTTGTTTTCCTGTTACTATAGTGGTCCTTTAACTTTTCCAGCACTAATATTAAGTTTTTAGCTTCTCATCCTGCCTCCCGTGACACTAACCGCTCAGTCAAATGCTCCTTGTAGAGGATCCTTGAGAACTAAAAGCTCATGCATGGCAGCGCTGCACTAATAATTGGAAGCTAGTTACCAAGACTGAAGATACAGATTAAGGGAAAGCATGCGTGCACACAATGTTTTACAATATTTTTTTAAGCCCACCACTAAATCACAGTACCACAAATATTGGCGGATCCTACACTCTTCTCGTTTTATGCTTTCCTGTGGTCACCTCCAAAGGTGCACCAACAGTGAATGAGTGGGGTTCTCTGCCTAATAGGAGTCTGATCCTTTGGAGCCAACCATATAATGGCATAAATTGATATGAGACTCTGGAAACTGTTTAAGCAGTAAGTATTGCATTTTAATGTTAATATCCCATGTTAACATTAGTGTAGTGTACCCACCGATATTGGGGCATTGTCAGTTTGGTGTAACCGAATCCCCATATTTTGTTGCTTAGGTGAAACCTTGTAAAATTTAAAACTGTGTGCTGCTCCTTAATCTGTATTGTGTATGTATTTTTTTTGTCTTTACAGCAGCACACCAATTTAGAATGCATGTCTTAGGTGTGTCCCCACCCCCATTTTTATTTTCTCCCTGTTTCCAAAAATGACTCAGCAGAAACACCTGGTAGATCACTGCAGTGAAATTAAATTGTCTGGGAGGCTTTAGTGGTCTTTTAAGGCAATTATGTTCATGGAGTTATCCATGTGGGGATATCTGGGGCCCTCTTTATGTAAACATTACGCTGCCAACATTTAAATGTAAGACTTGCTTAAATGTCACATTTGTCTTACTAGACCTCAAGATGGAGGCAAGCCTGCAGATACCAGCCAACCACCTCAGAGTGCTGCCACCTATGCTCAACCCAGTATGGGCTACAGCCAGAGTAGCTACAGCTATCCTCAGGTTCCAGCCAGCTACCCAATGCAGCAAGTGAGCGCTCCCCCATCCTACCCACCTGCCAGGTAATGTGTACTTTTGTTTTTAATGCTTTTTTCCTTTACTCTGCAGGGTAGCTTTGAAAGCAAATCACATTTTGTATTTTTCTTTTTAGTATTGTAGCTCTGTGTACACAAGTTAATTTGCATTGTGGATGGCAAGCCGCTGGTCGTTAACAACCCTTTTTAGTTTTGTTTAGTCAAATTGTGACTTGATCTTCAAAGTTCATTTGAGTGTGTGGAGGGGGTAACATGTCCTATTCTAGCTGGTAGAATTAAGAAGATAGTCCAGTACTCTTTCAAGCAGTATTCCTTTGATTCAAAAACAAGTAACATTTCGGTCTCCTCCAAAGTTGAGGTGGTTTGTCTGAATAAAAATCCTTTTAATACACTCCTGAACAAATAGATCCATGCAGGATCACTACAGAATCTTTTTTTTATCAAAAACTTGTGATCTTTTGGAGCAGACTGAAATGTTACCCGTTATTGGACATCGCTGAAGGCATGCTTGACCCTCCTTGTTATATTAATACTGTTTTGGGCAGTTGTTCGGGTCACAATTGGAGAAATTTGGTTCATCCTGTTTGTAGCTTTCCCTGCTATAGTTGGTGACTGATTTTACTCCTCCAAGTGATTTTTCTTTTAGAAAGGTTACTGGAGTAGGGTGCATTCATGAGTTTAACTAGAAATCAATTTGCATTTGTTGCACTTTAGGGTGACTGAAGTTATTGACAAGTAATGTGCCTTGCATTCCTCTCCTGTATTGTCCTCTTTGGATAACAAAATATAGCTGTATGATTTGGAGTTTTCTGTAAACTAGACTCTTGCCATTAACAAGGTGACTGAATTGTGAGGTGAAAACCTAAAAAGACTAATTATGTTACATTGAGGATTACATATGCTTGCTTTTCCCCCCCTCTGTTTAGCTATTCTAGCTCTCAACCAACTAGCTATGATCAGAGCTCATATTCTCAGCCCAGTTCTTATACCCAGCAAGGTAGTTATGGGCAGCAAAGCTCTTACTCACAGCAGAGCTCTTATGGTCAGCCAAGCAGCTATGGACAGCAGAGTGGATATGGACAGCCAAGCAGCTACCAACAACAGCAGCAGCAGCAGCAACCACCACCCACCAGTTACCCACCTCCATCTTCTTCCTATGGCAGTCAGTCATCTGGCCAGTATGGCCAACAGACTAGTGGCTATGGACAGCAGAGTAAGTGTTCTTTGTTTACATAAAGTAGGATTTGTACATTTTGCAACAGCCTTTATTTTATTTTTTTAGAACAAATAACCTTCAGTGGTACAAATAAATTCTATTTTGCATCATGTGATTATCCGTAAATATAGGTAGGCATATAGAAGGCATACACTGAAATGAATATTGCAGTTGAAGATGCCAAATAGATATTAAACCATTGTTCAGTTTTACTTTCTAAACTGCATTAATGTATTCTTGTGTACATGTGACCTTTCAGAGATACAAGGGTTTTTTCGAATATTGTGTATCTCCAAAGTAGTCCCTTTCAGGGCAATTGAGCAGGTTTGGGATTTCACCTGCTAATGTTTTACTATAAAGCTAAAAGAAAATCCATCTCTCTTCCATGGGGGGGGGGGGGGGAGTACATGTATGCCTTCTTAGCATGGAAGGTGTCTTTGGAATGTTTACAATCCAACTGGAAACTGTTGATACATGATTGCTGACCATGCCTACTTTATATCCCAGTTGTATTTGTCAGTTTTAATGTGAAAATTACTTGAAAAAAAAAAACCATTGCGTTATAATTTGACATAGGTTTTAGGTGACTGTTTGCAAAGATTCCCCCTCTTGAAATGCTATATGGGATTTAATATTTTATTAGGTGGCTATCGTCAAGACCATCCAGGCAGCAAGGGATCCTATAGTCAACAGGAACCGCACCAAGGCTATGGAGGCTCCAGTGAGAACCGTGGCTCTGGAGGCTCTGACTCTCGCATCAGGAGCAGGGGCATGTTTGACAGAGGCGGCATGAGCCGTGGTGGGAGGGGAGGCCGTGGAGGCATGGGGTAAGAGAAAAGCTTTTTATCTATAAATTAACCAAAGGTTCCCCACCCAGTATTTTAACTGGAGCTGCAATTCATTCAAGTACTTTAAGGGCCAGATAAGGAATAGCATCTAATGTAGTTTTAAAATGTTGTTCCTTCCAAAGCATTTAGTCAAGCCCTCAGTTGCCTTCTTTTCAGTGGTAAGCCCTTTATTCATATATATCACTCAACTATATAAACATTAATTTTCAGTTGTATGAAAAAAGATCCCATGATCATAAAGAAGCATTTAGCTGCATTTTTATTTTACAAGCACATTTGTTTCTGGATTCCCTCGTGCCTTTTCACTTAACCTATCGGTACAACAAAATTGGCAACTAATGGGCATATTAACTTGTGCATGATCTTTCCAGATTCAATTTAAAACAGCTTTTTGTGCTCATTTGGGATTTTAAAAAATGTTTACACCTGTAAAGCTGCTGTGGAATCACCATTGAATAACACGTGTTTAACACAAATTTTTTTTGATGCCGAAAATAGTAGATATCTGGTTTTATATAAGCTCTGGAAAACCTGCCAGCATACCGGTTTCATAAGTACTCTGTACTTGGTTTTATAAATTTGCAGTATTCAATCCAGAAACTGACTTCAATTGAGACTGCATCAGGAACAGGTTGTAACTTCTCTTAATAGGCTGAATGTATTGGCACCCTTGATAATTCCAAATGGTACAAATTACCGTGATAGTGCCTAATCATACCGGCTTCACAATAGTATCACATGAAGGGTATACTATATGATTACTTGTACAATAAGGTGCGATGCTAGATATGCACTCCCTAAAATGCCCTGAAAAACAAAATCCTTCAAAAATCATGATGCACACTCCAATAGCTACTAAAATCCAAAACTTCTTTCAAAAAAGTTCATAACAACCATATAATATTTAAAGCTATCAAAGACTGTGTATAAAGGCTAAAGTAAATATACCAAAGTCATTAGCATGCATATGAATAGCCTGACAGGACACGAGCCACAAAATCCCCTCAACATTTTAGCACCTCTCTGGCTGCCTTACTCAAGGGTATCTATATTGTTTTTAACATTTTTGAATAAAGCATTGGATTTTAGTAGCTATTGGAGTGTGCATTCTGATTTTGTATGGATTTAATCATACCCACTTAACTTCAACTTTTAGTCTAACGCTTGAGGTGCTCAGTTATACATGACCGGCATCCCACCCCTAATTTTTCAGTGCATGCAGTCTTACTTTCTCTGTACCTTGAATTTCTACTCTTCACACTGTTCATTTATGATTTTTTTTTTTTTTAATACCATTTGCTGTCTCACTATATAAATGTTGTATCTTTCTGTGGGAATGTACCACTTCCAGTGTACACACTCCCTAACTGCTTTGTTAACCATTGCACTTTTGTTGATTTAAATAAAATTGCATGGTGCTGAGCAGTTGTATGCCTAGACAACCTTATGGTAAGATATGTTTATCGGAATGTTAAAGTATATTGACACTAACTTAACCCCTTAAGGACCAAACTTATGGAATAAAAGGGAATCATGACATGTCATGTGTCCTTAAGGGGTTAAAATATGTGCGATTGTGCACCATATAGTGTTCCTAAAAAGCAGACCTTGCCATATTGTCAGAAGCTGCAGTATTTGTAGGTTCAAGCCAAATCTAGATTTTTATTGCCATTTCTACCTCATGTTTTTGCCCACATGGTTCGGTACATAAAGTTACATGTGATTTATAGAAAATAAAATCTCTGCGTCTTTCTCTGTGCACAGCACATGGTCTTTGTGTTCCCTGGGAGTAAATCCCCATAACACTTATTTATTATTTTTCCTAATTTTCCATCCATTTTTTGATGGTTACATGTAAACCTGCATTATCATTCGTGACTATTTAGTGGTCAGACACGCATAATGTGACTAGTCTCAAAGAGGCAGGTTTTTCAGAGTTCTCAGGTAAGTCCTGGTTGTAGTATATATATTTTAATGTTTAATTATTTAATTTTGCTTCCTTTTTATTCCGAAGATGTATGCATTTTTCTATATATCTGGATATGTGTAATGCTCTTTTTGGTTGTACGTGAAAATCCCTTATTTTAACATGCTTTGTCAAATTTATATGCCACAGGTTACAAAGTGAGAGCGTTGTATACACTTCAGTTCTAAAAAGTGCCCACTCAGCCGGCAGCATAATGAAAAGTGGGACTCGGTGTCTAAATGGAGAGGAAAAAAAATCATAATTTATCAGGCCAAAAATAATCTAAAACTAGATCAGAACTTTGTATTAGTTATTGTTAGTTAAAATAGCTGATATGTGTAAAGAGGTGTCAAATTTAATACATTGTGTAACAATTTGTTTTTTGTTTTTTTTGTTCTATTCTTGTAGACATTTATTTGTACATTGTCAAATGGGTTGTAAGCTGCAAGTGACAGCTTAAATGTGTTAAATATTTTGTATTAAAGGTGCAATGCTTTTTTTTTTTTCTTCTTTGAAGACCACCACTTGATTTAGTCACTCGGGTAATTCCTAGTTATTTTAATCAATATCACCAATAAGTTGCATAATCCATAGAAGTGTTGCAGCACAATAGGCTAAATTTCTGCTTTGATAGTGACAGGACTGCTTTGCAGTTAAACACACTTACAGACCAATTACATTCTTTGTGGTTATCACTACTATATGCCAGCATTGAATATTCTGCATCCTAAATGTTGGCAGTTAAAGGAGTGGAATGTTCCAGTTGATGGTTATTCTTGTAGTGGCTGCCACACTTGCGCATCTGCCATTTCTCACACATTTTATATTTTTGTGGTGGTTGTGAGAAAATAAATTATTTAAAAAGTGAACTTGCTATTGGTACATTGTTCTTGTGCCTTTTACATCTGAGAAGAATATGACCACTTTATGCACTTTAGTCCATGAAGCATTGCACGCTTAATACTTCTGTTGATGGAGTTAGACCTCCTGAAGCAGAGCATAAAGGTATATGCAGATCTGTATGTTAAGTGTAAATGAAACAAAAACATACAAACGCCCTTGAAGATTAGTGCCACGCTGAGACAGATGCTTTGTATGGAGATGTTAAGCCACTGCCGGCTCTGTACCCTTGAACCCCCTTCGAGGCCCAGAATGCTAAATGGCTCTTTAATGGGAAAAGGCCTTCATTTCTTCACCTTTATTCTCCCAGCAGCGGTGGAGAGCGAGCTGGCTTCAGTAAGCCTGGTGGTAAGTTTTTGAGTATTACAAATGGGTAGCATAACAAAGCAATTTCCCTTATCCTCCACCCTTTTTTGTGTAAATTTTATATAAATTTTGTTTTTGCTCACCTTCTTATCATGGTGTGTAATTCCCTGTGTGCAGAAGTTTTTAATGGTCTGGCCGGCATTCTGTAGGGGTATGGATGCTTAAATGGTTACACAGTGGAAAAAAAATTCAAAACTATGCAGAGGTGTGTGTAATCTGGGGAAAAGGTTTTTTGTTATACCTGATTTTGGTATATCTGTCCGCTAGAGGTTGAAAGTGCAAACTGGAGCACCTATTACTGTTTACCAGCGGCGATACTGTACATGTTATTAATAATCTGCCCTGCCCTGTGCCTTAAAAGATTTAATTTCTTCACTGCTACCATACTACTTTTTAGTGGGTAGTAATGAAGGTGCCCCTCTCATTTTTTTGAGGGCTTCTTTACACCTGTGGCAATTTAAAGGTGTGTATAAATACAGAACAAGTCTGCCCCAAATGGTTCCCATGCCCACAAACTGTGCCCTGGATGCCCCTTCTTAACATGGTGGTATTAAGTAGCTTTGATGTTAATGTTTGTGTTTCGTAGGAGCATGGCGATCCTGTAAACTAACTTCTCTTTTTGTACTTTCAATCTGCCAGGACTTATGGACGACGGACCAGACATTGACTTAGGTGGGTAGTTTATGTGGTAGTGAATAGTGATGCTTCTTTATAAGGATAGTTCAACTATTAGAAATATTTAGGTTTGTTCTTTTATAAGGGTTCATCACCTCCCCCCCCCAAAAAATTGTCTTGTGCTATGAGTCTGCTTCTCATGTAGCCTTCTGTTTTGGGACTTCTGTGTTAGGTTTTTATTTATTTTTTTTACTTAAGATGTGAATGGCTGTTTTAATGGTTTGGGAAATTAAACCAGTGGTGTCGTCATTCTAGTTTGGGTCAGAACACCATTACAAATATTTATCACCTTAAAATCAAAAACAAACGATCATTAACCCCTTAAGGACCAAACTTCTGGAATAAAAGGGAATTATGACATGTCATGTGTCCTTAACCCCTTAACACCGCAGCCAAATGTACAAGTTGTGAACGAAACAAAACGTGAACAAAACCTGGCATTTGCGCTATGTCTGTCCAACCGTAATTCATATTAAATGCACCCCCCCTTATTATATATCATTTTATTCAGGGGAAACAGGTCTTTCATTTAATATCAAATATTTAGCTATGAAACATAATTTAATATGAAAAAAATGGGAGAAAATAAGATTTTTTTATTTTTTTCGTTCTTCATGACATTTTAACTGTCAATGTCATAATACTGTTTGCTTTTACTGCAATAAAATACACATATTTGTATTCAGCAAAGTCTCACGTGTAAAACAGTACCCCCTATGTACAGGTTTTATGGTGTTTTGGGAAGTTACAGGGTCAAATATAGCGTGTTACATTTGAAATTGAAATTCGCCAGATTGGTTACGTTGCCTTTGAGACTGTATAGTAGCCCAGGAAATAAATTTACACCCATAATGGCATACCATTTGCAATAGTAGACGACCCAAGGTATTGCAAATAAGCGATGTCCAGTCTTTTTTAGTAGCCATTTGGTCACAAACACTGGCCAAAGTTAGCGTTTGTATTTGTTTGTGTGTGAAAAATGCAAAAAACGCCAATTTTGGCCAGTGTTTGTGACTAAGTGGCTACTAAAAAAGACTGGACATACCCCATTTGCAATACCTTTGGTTGTCTACTATTGCAAATGGTATGCCATCATAGGGGTAATTTTCATTCTTGGGCTACCATAGGGTCATAAAGGCAACGTAAGCAATCTGGCGAATTTTAATGTGAAAAAAATTAAACACACGCCTTATATTTGACGCTGTAATTTTTGAAAACACCATAAAACCTGTACATGAGGGGTACTGTTGTACTCAGGAGACTTCGCTGAACACAAATATTTGTGTTTCAAAACAGTAAAAAGTATTGCAGCAATAATATCGTCCCTGTAAGTGCTGTTTGTGCGTGAAAAATGCAAAAAACGTCACTTTTACTGGCGATATCATGGTTGTAATACATTTTACTGTTTTGAAACACTAATATTTGTGTTCAGCGAAGTCTCCCGAGTAAAACAGTACCCCCCATGTACAGGTTTTATGGTGTTTTCAAAAGTTATAGGGTTAAATATAGTGCTAGCAAATTAAATTCCCTATACTTTCGGCATGGGTGGTCAGGCAGGTCCCGCTAATTGTAATTAATTAGGATACCTAATTATGTAAAATTATTACATAAATATATGTGTAGAATTAATATATGTATATATATACATATGTGTATATATATATATTTTTATTTATATATAGGTATATATATAGTGATATATACGTATATATTTATGTATATAGATATATATATTATTTCGTTATAAGTGTATTTTGATATAAATATATATATTAATATCAGAATACAGTTAGAACGAAATAAAACACATCTGTATATTTTTTAATTTTTTTATTTAATTTTTTTACGTATTTACATATTTTTTTTTATATTATTTATAAATATATATATAACAATAATTATATATATTTAATCAGTATCAGTCTACGTGTAATTTGATATTAATATATATATAATTATATATATATTAATATTAAAATACACCTAGACGGTGTATGTGTATGTGTGTATATGTGTATATATATACTTAGATCATATATATATAATGTGTATATATATGATCTAAGTATATAATTTATTTATTTTTACACTGTTTTATCATTTTTTTATTTGATTTTCAGCCAGCAGGGGGACCAACTGTCATTACAGTTGGTCCCCCTGCTGGCAATGCAGCAGGCAGCTATACCGGCCATGTGATTGTGAGGTCCTCGCAAGGACCTCACTCTCACATGGCCGGGAGGGCTCCTGGAGGGCGGACGTGCCGCGGGGGGCTCCCTGGGAGTCCCCCGAACCGCGATCGCCGGCGTGGGACCGCCAGCGACCGGGTAAGTTACTAAAAACCGGAGGGCGTACTATTACATCCGGCGGCGTTTAGAGCCGCTTTTAAAAGGACGTAATAGTACGCCCTCCGGTCTTAAGGGGTTAAACATGTTTTTACCGGAGTTTCCACAATCTTTTTTTTTAGGCATTGGTAATGAACTACATATTTTAAGTAGGAGCCTATTTTTGTAAAATCCACGAGATCCTCTGTGCAAACCATGGTATAGGATTGAAGCGCAGCAAATTATCCCACACTGATATACAGCTGCTTATATAAATACAATAATTAACTAGAACATCCTAAAGCCATCTTGGTTTTAATAATGAATACCTTCTCATAGGACCCCCTATGGAGCCTGAAGAAGAACCAGAGAACAACACAATCTATGTGCAAGGCCTGAATGAAAATGTGACAGTTGATGAAATAATAGACTTCTTCAAGCACTGTGGCGAAGTAAAGGTAAGTGGCATTCCTGGGGAAGTTATAGAGCGTAAACCTAATTTTCCTTCCAGTTCGTTTTGCCTTGGGAGAGCTGTCACTTTTATGGATTTTAGTCAGCATTCTCTCCATGACTTTTGCTTGTCTTGGTAACTTGAACTCTACCTGTTCCTTTATACCCCAGAAATTACAAGTATCATCATTGAGCATCTTAAAATCATACTCCATATTATGTTAAAACAGCTTATGTATAAAACCTCAACACAAGGCTCCTTTCTATTCATTGCATTAAAGTACCTTTTTTTTTTTTTTTTTTTGGATAAATAAAGCTAGTATGTTTGAGAAGCAAGGGTATTATTGGTTATATGCAGCAACATGCATTTGTTTATGCCATGCAGATTCAAAATCTGTATGTTGATGTACACTGCTGATGGAGCGCCTTGTTGAACTGCTTTGGCTTGTGTGTATTTTTTTTTTGTCAATCTGTTTTATTGAGGCAAAAAGGTATATGGTTCAGAATAATTAATAGAAAGTGTCAAACAAGCGGGGAAAAGCATGCACAATGAACATATTATTTGAAACTCCAGCTTAATACTGCCTACACCCTTTTATATTATCTTCTTTCTTTGACATCACTTTTTCCCTTTTTTTTTTCCCTCCCCCTTTGGCTTGTGTGTATTGTATCACTGATGCTTACTGATACCTAGTTTTATTCTGGTGTATATAGATAAACAAGAGGAATGGCCTTCCGCTTGTGAACATTTTTACAGACAAAGAGACTGGAAAACCAAAGGGAGATGGAACGGTTTCTTTTGAAGATCCACCATCAGCTAAGACTGCTGTAGAATTATGTGATGGTGAGTGTTGTAATTTGTCTTAAAATGTTGGTTTAGAGCACATGTAATCGGAACAAATGGCATGATCACTGAAACATATGGTCTTCTATAAATTGTGCTTGAAAATGTTCAATGTTTGTTTTTGCTTATATGCACTTGGCACAGATGTTTAAAGGTTCACTAGCTTAGGTCTCAATTTAATAAGCGTTCCGAATGATTCAATGTTGGGAGAAACTTTACAAATTACTTATCTGCAGAATATGCCATTAGTCTGTTGGAATTTCTGTAGATAAATCATTTGGAATGTCGTGGTTTATTTTATTTTTATTTTTTCCCGCTCTCGATTTGTAT
Source organism: Pelobates fuscus (assembly GCF_036172605.1). NCBI lineage: Eukaryota > Metazoa > Chordata > Amphibia > Anura > Pelobatidae > Pelobates > Pelobates fuscus. The sequence continues at coordinate 175,136,672 of NC_086321.1, forward strand.
TGAAAACATTAGAGTATATTGCTGTGCTGTAAAGGCATTAAGGTCAATTTTTTTTATTTTAGACCTATCAGCACATAGATTTCTATGTCTAATAGTAAATGTATTTTGTATGTCTTCACACACAGGTTATATTGTGCTTAATTGCCCATTGCTTTTGCCATAGTGTAAAAAAAAAAAAAACTGCTTATGAAACTGCATGCAGGCTGTTTATTCAGATCTCTAATAAATGATCTGTTCATTCTATCTTTACTGCTGCATATAATTTTACGTGTGATTTACAAGCTATGAATTGATTATCCATTGTTAATAGGAGACTTAATAGATCTGTTTTTGTGTGCCAATTTCTGCGTCCATTCAAAGTTGTTCCCTCGGATACGCCTTTGCCGTCCTTAGTCAGAACATTTTAGATGTATTCTGTAGTACAGCTCTTTAGTACTTCAAAACTTTGGCTCAACTGAAACTATTGTACACCTGGTGATCCTTTAACAGGCACCAACAACCTGCATGGTGTAAAAAAATGTGTATATATTATACACTTTTTTTTTTGTGGTTTTTGTTAATATAAAACTTGGTATTTGAAATGTCACGCTTTAGGAAAAGAATTTCAAAGTAATAAACTGAAGGTGTCAATGGCTCGCAAAAAAACATCGTTGCTGGGTATGAGAGGTGGCATGCTTTCGCGTGATGGTCGTGGACAACCACCACTTTTACGGGGAGGTAAGATGTAACTTTATATTTTTTGTGTATAGCTTTTAATTATTTATTTTTTTTGTTACACATATTCCCTATGTTTCATGTTCAAATGTAATTATGTTGGCTTGCTTGATATTTGTTGTATCCCATTTGTAAACCTTTGTTTCTATTTTAATAAATGCTTTCTTAGGTCCCATGGGGCGAATGGGAGGTAGAGGAGGGGAACGTGGAGGATTTATGCCTAGAGGTCCTAGAGGGCCACGTGGAAGTCCAGTTGGTGGTCCAAATGTACAACACAGAGCTGGAGACTGGCAGTGTCCAAACCCGTACGTATGCAAACTGGAGTATCTTTTCTGCAATCTTCTGCTATATGTGCGTTGCTCAATTTATCTTATATTTCTATCATCAGTGGCTGTGGAAACCAAAACTTTGCGTGGAGAACAGAATGCAACCAATGCAAGGCTCCAAAACCCGAGGGCTTTATTCCTCCTCCATTTCCACCACCAGGTAAACTTGGTAACAGTTTTTGTTCTTTAAACTATCAATGTTCTTTCATGTAAATGCAGTTTGTCAATTGAAACATCCAGGAATCCAGTATTTGCCTGTGGATGTTTCCTTTGACTGGAAACACAGCAGAAGTTGTGGACGACTTGGATTTGTGTTTGATTAGAGTACCAGGATTAGCTTTTGCCTTTATTTTTGTCTTAAATAACCCTTTGTTCGATCTTCACATATGTAGGAAGTTGTGCAATAAATTGGCCTTACAGGATTGACCTGATTTAGGGATGGTAAATCATTCTATTTGATTACTAGCATTTGGTTATATAAATATTTGCAGGTGGTGAAAGAGGAAGGGGAGGACCAGGCATGAGAGGTGGTCGTGGAATGATGGACCGAGGAGGACCTGGAATGTTTAGAGGTGGCCGTGGAGGCGACAGGGGTTTCAGAGGCCGTGGTATGGATAGAGGTTTTGGTGGAGGAAGGAGAGGTGGTCCTCCTGGGCCCCCAGGACCTCTCATGGAGCCAATTGGAGGAGGCAGAGGTGGTGGCGGCAGACGTGGTGGACCTGGTAAAATGGAAAAGTATGTACATGTTGATGTGTCCATCCCCCCACCCCCCTCCCCTCTATATGTGCATTATTTACATCTCTCTTCTTTCTCTTTAGGGGTGAGCACCGCCAGGAGCGCAGAGAGAGACCCTACTAGAAGTTCAAAAGCCTCATTTACTACCAGATTTATTTTTTAAACAAATGTTTTAAATTTATAATTCCATATTTATAATGTTGGCATTGAGTCTATACTCGGTCACATTATGAATATACTTTGTCTGTAACTTTAGTATTCACAATTTGTGGAGATATTAAAATGGAAGTTTAATGGTAGTACCATTGTCCCTTTTTATTTTTTTTGCAGCCTCTTCCCTTTTTATTTTTATATTTTTTTTTCTCCTTTTCTTAACTTCCTGAGGGTCCACCACAAAGTTGTTTGTTCTGTTTTTAGATGTTTTCTCTGAAGGTTTCAAGGTATTGCTGCAGTGGCTTTGTAAGCATGTGGAGTATATTGTTGGTAAACATTTTGCCAGGAGAGGAGTAAGGGTAAAGCACTGTAGTGTCTTAGCACTCCTCTTGTATCATTGTATTGGACCCTTTTTTGAGGGTCGCCAAATGTCCCCTCCCCCTTCTTGGATAGGTTTATTTTTCTTCTGTTGTGACAGAAATTGAGGTAATGGCATTCCATGTCCATTTTCTGGAAAAGAGGAAAAACTAGGTGTGGGGGAGGGAGGGAGAGAGGGGTCTTGTTTTATACTCTGGCTTGTACAAACTTGTTCAACACAACACCACAATAAAATACTGTTTAAAACCAAATTTCACAGATTTAAATTACTTTTCTTAATTTGTTTCTCTTCAATATTTACTTTAGGCAAATGTTGAACGTTTTTCATAGATTGTAAAGGTTTTTGTTTTTGTTTGCCCAGTTTGAAGAATTAGCATTGCAAATAATGCTCCAGTGAGGTTTTTTATTTTATTATTGTAAAGGGCATTAAAAATCTGAGGAATTTCTAGCTGAAGCTGCACTCCCTACTATTTGGTTGTTTTCTAACATTATATATGCACCACCATTTACAAGAAGGCACTTGGGGTACCCCGCAGAAACACCCCCATTTATGGTTACAAGTGGCGTCACAAATGTAGAGGTTTGTGAGCCAATTAGTTATTTTAGCCTTTGTCAGACAACCTAATTTGAGCTGATGATTGAGCAAAGAAACAAGTTTGCCAGCCAGTATATTTTTGCAAATTCTGGGTTACATTAACAGTAGAAAAAACATGTGATGTTTATGTCGCAGAAATTCTAAAAAAAAAAAAATTGTACTCTAACCCTGGTAATGGGCATTATGAAGAGGTATCACTACGAGCAAATGCGATTTCTCAATTTTCCCAATAATACCCGGTGTTCCCCTTAGGAATGACCCATTGTTTCACAGGCTCTACAAAATTTGGCCCTGTATCCCTCCTGTCTGACAAATTTTCCCCAAATTATATTCCAGACTAAAACAAATCTGTTATGAAATGTAAAGGTAGATTGCTTATGAAACAATATATCCCATCAAAGCGGTCACAATATGGCACCAATTTTCATATTCTATAAATCCAATCTTCTGTAAATGGGCCTTTTGAATTTATTAAGTTCTAGGGAGGGAGTGGGGGGGAGGGAGACCACCACCACAAAGGGAGGGAGTGGGCGGGAGGGAGACCACCACCACCACAAAGGGAGGGAGAGGGGGGGGAGGGAGACCACCACCACGGGGGGAGGGAGAGACCACCACCACGGGGAATATCGTGGACTTTATAGATTCATTCTATTTTATTTGTTGTTTTTTCAAGCTACCTTTAAGTGTTAATAAATTTGTTTGCAAGATTTCCTGCATCCTGGAATATTCTTAAGCAACAAACAACTTGCAAGACCACAGAGGGAAAAATGGCTTAGTACCTGATGTCCACGTGCTTTCACCTGATTTACTTTTAGTCTGAGCCAGCTTTTATAAAGTGGCTCATGACCATGTGAGTGGAACCTTTGAAATTTTTATTGTAAAGTGGCTCCTACGTTATTACACTTTTTTTGTGGTTTTCCCTGTTTTAACTTACAGGCATATATACACCACTGGTCTGTGGAATTCGGATTGACCATAAGCACTTTTTTACCAAAATTCTACGTGTAATTAAGGGAAATGTGCAATATCTATTAGTGTGCTCTCACCACCCACCCTTTTTTTTAATATTGTATGTTTGATGTGATTAAGTGACTTCACATAGGTGATTGTAGCACCTTGCTCCTAACTGCTTAACCTTATACCTTTTGTATTCTCACTAATAAGGCCAAGTATTGACAAAGTTGTCACAATTCTTAAGCTTAACTTCCTGCATCGAAACCTGTGGGAACATCATGCTGACAAATGTTCATCTAAATGAAAACCTGAAGATACAGCCTGTCGATCATCTAAATAGCAACAAATAATATCCAGTAAGTGTAAAGCTGTAATAACTAGTCTAACCAGTAGGGGAATATAAAATAGAAAGGCTAATCGACTGCATTCGTGAACTAAATAAATCCAGCAAACATCTGCCGAATAGGGGAAATCTCCCGAACAGAATAAATGCTTTCACAATAATAGTTCGTCTGTTTCATACCGACATCAAAGGAAAGGTTCGTATGAAGTAGGTGACTGACTAAACGCACAAATGGAGGGAAACGAAAACGAAATGACTGCGTTTGTGCGTTTGCAAAGAACTGAAACCATAAATATACCCCAATGCTCACTAAATCATGCCTAAGCGCCTAAAACAAACAAATGCAATGAATCAAACGAACGTAAGAAACATGAATAGACCCCTACCGCGATGAGGTATATAACGGATGTAACCGCTGCCTTACGGTAAGGGTCTTGACTTACAGTTGGAACCACTAGCCAAGACCGGGCTCAGAGGAAGACTGAAGGAGGCAGCGGGTTTGTAACTTTTGGTGAGCTGTCAGGTAAGTGGGGGAAAAAAGGAACCAGAACCAGAAGGGAAAGCGGGGATGAAAAAAGATGGCGACTTGACCGGAAGTAATCCTCTCAACTCGCCAGACCAACAATGGTAAAGTGGTAGAGGATTGGCAGCCCTTTTAAAGGGAATTCAAGCCCCTCCCACAGGCCTTAATATATTTAAAATCTATGTTTATGAATTAGAATTACTCAATCTGGGGTAGCAAGATGTAGCCATATTTTAAATGTTATAAAGGGATATTTAACATTCTCACTAAAGGATATATGTTCCTTTTTTTAATCATTGACAAACACAGACAACCTTACAGGTACACACAAACTTAGTACAGACAATCTGACGCACAAGCTAACTACAGACAAACACTGGTATACACCAAGATGCTTACTACAGACAAGCTCACTGATACACACGTCACTACAGATAAGCTCACTGACGCACACATGCTCACTACAGACATGCTCACTGACATAAACATGCTTACTGACGAGGGGCGGGGCCTGACCGCTGAGCTGAACGGACGCAGGCAGCAACAGCTCCTGTGCCAACCGACACTCTAAGCTACATCTGCCAACACAGACACCTAAATCGGGCAATTGGAAGCTGGATATAGGCAGAGAAAACTGAAACCTACACAAGGATACCTCAAGTGCTCGGCACCAACATGCGGCCTACTCACGGGAGAGATGGGCACTCTCCCGCCGTTTTCATACTCAGCTGACGCAATGCAGAGCCCGCGTCGTTGTCCCGTGTTCCCCCCCCCCCCCCCATATGGACCGGCGGGGGTCATCCCGGTCCACACCACACTGGGCCACAAGCTCCTACAAACTTCTGCGACCGCTAGCATTCTGCACCTTGTGACCAAGATGGCGGCTAGTGACCACGCTCCTGGGCCTGCTCTCACCCAGCCTCTACAAGCGCGACATGTGAGTGGGATCCCCCACGCAGACTGCATAGCAGAAGGCTTCGACCACTTTTGGACACAGCTGTGGGCCAAAATGCCACAGATGCGAGCAGCCCAAATGGTCTCTCAGCAACCCACCAGCTAAACCGGCTCCGAAAAGCGCAACCGAGCCACGAACTGCACCCGGTGATGGCAGCTAAGAGGCACCCAGACAAAATCTCTGCTAACCCTGGGCCCAAACTGACAGGCACAAACAAAGGGAAGAGAAAGAGAAGAGCGACACCTAATTGCAAGGCTTACCCGCTAACACTTGCCGACCCATGCCTCACCTCACTAGGCATAAAATCTCTACGCCGCGCACTTGGCACCAACGGAGACGATCTGATCGACCCCCTGGCACTTACCGGAGCCACGAGGTGACCAAAACTCCTCACCGCAATCCTGGGCAGAGAGCCGCAAAGGGGAGCCCACGAGAGCACGACTCACACCTCCGGAGGGGGAAACTTCGGGATCACACTAACACTGAACCCCACCGGGATACCGGCGAAGGAGCAACACGCAACTGGATCAGCAGGAACCGGGTTCCAACAAAAACCTGGGGCAGACGGAACAACGGGCTCGGGGCCACTGAGACTTTTACAAATTGAAGTGGGCAGAAGCCAAGCCAGGGGATAGGGTGAAACTCCAACTACACGCAGCCTGATGTGCACATCTCAGTTAGTGCCTTGCTGTTACTCCACAGACTGATATGTATCAACCCCAAACTGGACTGTTTATTTTTCTTATTATTTACTATCATCCAACAACTAATCGTTTGTTATAGCCTATCTAGTTTAAAGCTCTGGTACTACCCCTAACCACTCACTAGCATGCACCAACTACACGGATTCATACTTAAAGCTGACTAGACTCCATGTTCAGGGACAGGAGCATTAACTCTTACAATGCCTGTTTACTATAAGCACACAGCTGAAGCACCTAATGCACAGTGGGCAGGTCCACAAACGAGACACCTCATTAAAGCACAGCCTAGCCAAAAGCTTTCTGTTGAATTTTATTAGTTGTAAGCAGTTCGACAAGTTCAGGACAAATCATAACCTTATGTAAGATATACTCTAACAAAATGTGCAGTACCCTCAAATGCCAGCAACTGTTTCCATTACGTATTTATAATTTCAAGTGCAACTAGCTCAGTCACATCTAGTAATCTAGACATAAACATCCCCGTCCAAGCATTACTTACCTGAGTTGCATATGTTATACTACAGCTTAACAGTCAGGAGATACCAGAGCGTGAATAATCATACCAAACTAAATATTACTTATAAAATTGTGCATGCATTAACATACCCCATTCTGTTTTCAAATGTTTATGAAAAAGCGTGAGGATTGCCTTTGGGGTACCTCATGCGTGTTATTATCTCATTTGCACGGCAAAAATAAATAATTAAAAAAAAAAAACACGCGCGCTCACTGACACACACACACACGCGCGCGCGCGCTCACTGACGCACACACGCTCACTGACACACATACATGCTCACCACAGATGCTTACCACAGACGTGCTCACTGACACGCATGCTCACTGACACATAGATGCTTACTACAGACGTGCTCACTGACACACACACACACACACACACACACATACATGCTCACTACAGACATGCTCACTGACACACACATGATGTAGATTAATTTAGAAATAAACAAATATGTTTAGAAATCTATCTGTTCCTGTCCAAATCTGAGATGATTAAATTGCGTATACGCAGAAGTAAATTCACACTGACACACGGAGATCAGGTTAAAATAACTTCGAGAAAATTTAATGGCATCTGGCAAAAAACAGGCTTGCAAGCCCTTATAAGACCAAAATGACATCATCATTGAATATCAGATAATAACAAATAAACATCATTAATTGGATTAAATGTTAAGTGACTATGTCAGTGTCCACCCATCAATATTATTAATTGGATCAAGAACTAAGTGGTTAGCTAGGTGTGGACAGATGGCTCAAGCGCCATCTCTCCCAGCATGAGGCTTACTCGGTGGGAAGGGGGGCTTGAGCGTCATTTTGGGCAGTTAGTGATGTCAGACTCGTGGTCAGGTGCAGGGTTCTTTTATGAATAGAACATTTCATTAGGCCTGCTTCACATGGCCTTGGCCTTGGCCTTGGTTATACTTTGTTGCATGTTACAGGAGATTCAATAATTCCGGAGTCAGCTATGTCTTTATAGAAAATACAGTCTCTATTCATTACACTAAATGTTGCTGGGAAATTCTGTTATGTAATGTAGTTTAAAATGGAGGATCTGTCAGGTAATGTGGGTTAAAATGGAGTTAGTGCAAACATTCAACACAGGTTCAATACAGGTTTTTAATAATTCTACATCACACATACATGCTCACTATAGACATGCTCACTGACACACATACATGCTCACTACAGACGTCCTTACTGACACACATACATGCTTATTACAGACGTGCTCATTAGCACACACACAAATATGCTCACTACAGACATGCTCACTGACAGACATACATGCTTACTACAGACATGTTCACTATTAAATCCAGCAGCAAATACAAGTATCTAATTAAAATGTTCCTCTTTCTTCATGAGAAATGTTGGAAGGTATGAATTATCATGTAATTTTATAAGGTACAGCACAACAGATTTCTTTGTGTTTTTATATAACAAAATAGTAATAAAATCTCAGTGAATGTGCAAGCACTGTGACTTTGTTTAGGAAACTGTCCAAATTACCTGAGAAAGTAGACAAAAAAAGTGACGCTTGTGATCCCTCCCTCACCCACCCACACACACACACACACCCACAACCTTTATTAAATTATGAAATTGCACTTTTCATTGAGAATAAAACAATAAACTTCACATGAATGCCATATGAAGGATTTTTTTTTTTTTAAATAGTGTTCTCCTTTATTGTGAAGGCTCTGGAATCCGACCAAGATGGTAGTACCTGATTAATATGGGCTCTCTGAATAGGCGCCCTTAAGTAATGGAAATGGTCCTACATCCCAAACCAGATGTCTGCACTCAGCACACTTCCTTCCAGTTACTGCCCATCCCAATGACTGCTGAGCAAGTGATCGCATACATTTTCCACCTGAGCCACTCAACTGTGGCTGAATGATTACCGCTTTAATATTTATTACTTTTTAGAGACTTCAAAGGAGTCTACAAGATGATTTAGGCGTGAGTCCAAGTGTTGATGGAGATATCTAGAGATCAACCAAATGTCTGTGCACACCCCTGAAACGTTCAACCTATTTTATGTCTGCTAGCAAAGGAAACTGACAAACAGGCATTTAATGTGGCTATCAGAGTTGTGTAACATTTCTAGTATGAAGTATGTATTGTACATGTTTTACCATGACAGCAATAAAATAATTTTCCTCCAAAAAGTTTTAGTAATTAATACCCATTTATTTTTACAAATGTGTGGCTTCACAGAGCCAGCAGGTGGCAATGTTAAATGACTGTTCAGTTGATGTATTCTATTATCATTGAACATTAAATACACTACAATTTTAGAGGTTGTTCACTTAAAGCTGCACGGTTATGGCAGCATCTGTTTGTTTTGCCCCCACCCCCTCCCGACTCCACTACACTTTAAATTTTGTCACCCTAAAATGCTCCAAGGTCCCCCATTTCACTTTTTTTTATTGTTTATTTCTTGTCCTAGGTGCCACCATCTTAGTGTTGCCAGATAAAGGCCCTGCGGGTCACTTCCCAATTCCCTTCCATAACCCCCTCTATCTATGAAGTTACATTCTCCCTTCTGCCCCTTCTCGCTATGCCGCAAGTATGGGGCATGTCTACTTAACACTGAGCAGACATTAAAGGGGAACCTAGCACAGGGAGTGTGGGGGAGGCATAGTGTTAAACACAGCCTGTATGTGTATGTATGTATGTGTATAGATTAGTAAAAAGTGAGTATGGGTCAGTGAGCTATTTTTTTTCCATTAAAAATTAGTTTTTTTTTTAATTGTTTATATATATCCAGTTGTGACACCTCTTGACAATGTTCAAACATTGTGTAACTAACTGTTTTAGTGTTGGCGGAAATGAAGGTCTCCTTTACTTCCATAGTTCCCTCATATGTTTCATGTAGCCTCTCTCATTGGGTCTGCTGTTGTAGTAGCAGTCAAGCAGGTCTAGGTTCTCACTTCGTGTCCAAGAATAGTTTGTCCCAGTAGCGCACTGGGCATCAGATTGCCCTGGTTCCCTAGCATCTGATAGGGACCTTGTTACTCTCTTGGTTCCTGTTACTCTCATTATTGGTTTGGGTAGGGTATGTATTGTTAGGTGTCTTGCCCAGGAACACTTACTGGTAAATCTCAAAGATGGAGTTCCTGGTTCCAAGACAGTGACTTTACCACTGCACTAACAGATGTTAGCAGGGACAGCATACACTGAGAGGCACAACCAAGTTTCTGAGAATGTGAACAAAGATATCAGCACAGAATATGGTCTGGACCTGCCTAATTCTAGTTGGTAGATAGCATAAAGGGTAGTTGACAATGACAAGGCTAAGATCCTCTTGAGATTTTCATATCAAGACAGACAAGCAAATAGTGGGCAACCAACCTGACATCGTGGTAGCAGACAAGGAACATAAGACTGCCGTGGTGGTGAATGTGGCAATACCACGTGAATATAACATCAGGAAGAAGGAACATGAGAGTGGACAAATACCAAGGACTGAAAGGCGCTGAAAGGATGTGAAAAGTAAAGGCAGTAGAAGGCCCAGTTGTGATTGGAGCACTTGGGGCTGTGACATGCAAGCTGAGATCGCTGTCCAAAAGAGTTCAGTTCCAGGAACAGCTAAGATACTGCGCAGAACCCTCAGACTCCCAGGATTCTGGTAGAGGACCTGAGAATGAGGAATACACAAAAATATACACCACCTTGGAGGGGTGAGAAATTTTGTATTTAAAAAAAAATATATATATATATATATTTAGACACGTTAAAGAGAGGAAGAAGATGACCACAAAGGTGGGTTAGAAAAGAGGACAAAAGGGATAAGATATATTAACCTTGAACTAGCCCCGGTTGGTTGGTGCTTTGGGCATCCCTTAAAATTTTAAATTCACTTTGATTGTTGGTCTCCTCACAACACCCACAATGCATCCACAAACATTGGCTACAATGAGGTGGTAATGCCTGGCAGTCTGACATGCACTAGAGGAGGCTTGTTCTCAGACAGATGTAAACAGAAACATGTCATGGACATGAACAAACCTTCCAGTACATTATATTAACTATATTAAGATTGGGTGTTTAAATGTCTATTTAAGGATCAATGATTTACCATTTGTGATAGATTTATACCACCACATATATCCTTTAAGGATTCTGGGGTACATTTATCAAAGTGTTCTGTTTTTAAAAAGTGTTGGAAAATGTAAATGGGGAGTAGTCACAAATGTATTGAGACCACATTTTAAAATAGAAAACGTTGCTACATTTCCCCAAATATTCCATAATTAAATCTCTTAATGTTAGCAAGGCTTTGTGTTGCCAAAGCTTTATAAATAGGGCATGAGGTCTTTAGGGACCAGATTGTGATGATAGCAAGTGTATTATTGGTATTTAAGGATTAAAATAATCCCTTGCTCCAGTATCTCTTTAGCATCCACTCCATCCCCACCTCGGTGTCCATATCCCGTGTATCATTCATTTTAATACAAAGTTATCTCCTGCATTCCCCTCTGCAGCCAGTGAGCAGCTGAAAGCCCAGTCATTCTCCTTTTTTTCCGCATTGGCTAAGACGTTAAAATATTTAAACTTGGGATCAGAGCCAAACAGTCTGGAGTCCTGATCCAAGCCAGCCTCGCCCTCCCTGGCCTGCTGTGTGAGATCATCCTTAAAGGGACACAACACCCATTAGTAAATTAAAGGCAACTATAGCTGAATAGGGGAAAACATCCCCTAACACATCCAAAGATAGCCGTGTTTGCCTAAAATTGTGCAATTTGCGTGTCAATTCATCACAGTTCGGAGTTTAGTGAATGAATCACATTGACTGCTCTCACTTTAAATAGCTGTGAGCAGGGGACATCACTTTTACTGAGCGTCTATTATTTTATATAAATGTAGGACCCCTTTTTCTCACTGGTATCGTTAGAAACTGGCGCACTTTCCCATGTTTCACATCATACATGTAAAATGTATGTAACCTGCAATCTGAGCACATGTTAAGTGGGTGTACATTGTCAGTGACAGACAGGCAAGTGCACATCGAGACAACACTGAAAGGGTAAACCAAAACTTTATACACAATGTTGTGTAAGTCATTCTTTATATTAAATGAAGGGTTATGTGCCCTTTAATTTCACCTTAACAAACACCATGTGTCAGAGGCATACAGTCTGAGAGACGGCTAGAAGACAGTGTTCCCCATAAGCAGCCAGCCATGTTATCAGACAGCCACTGCTCCCCATCAGCAGCCAGCCATTTCTACTGGCAGTTAGTGTTCCACATCAGAAACCAGTGTTCCCCATCAGCAGCCAGCCCTGCCTTCTGGCAGCCAGTGTTCCCCATCAGCAGCCAGCCATGCCTTCTGGCAGCCAGTGATCCCCATCAGCAGCCAGCCATTCCACATCAGAAACCAGTGATCCCCATCAGCAGCCAGCCATGCCTTCTGATAGCCAGTGTTCCCCATCAGCAGCCAGCCATTTCTACTGGCAGCTAGTGTCCACATCAGAAACCAGTGTTCCCCATCAGCAGCCAGCTATGCCTTCTAGCAGCCAGTGTTCCCCATCAGCAGCCAGTGTTCCCTATCAGCAGCCACCCAGGAGGAAAGGTTCACCGTCAGCTGCCAGCCATGCATTGTGAGAATAAAATGCCATGCATTAGTGGGACACAGCAAATCTTTCA